>NC_054414.1:10180000-10502500 GCF_017976425.1 Toxotes jaculatrix
CATAACCCCAACCTGGCATCACAAACAGCACTATCTGCAACCATTACACTCAATCAACGTTTTAGTTTTTGTATCATTTATGAGATCTTGGTCTGTGTAACCAGCGGATGTGGTGCTAAATTGTACATTACATAATGTACAGCATTCTAGCAGCCAGGCAGCAGGTACAGTAGCTTGCATCCAAGGTATGGCAGTGCTGCAAATGCTGCCCCCTCTTGCTCTGAGATAAATCAGTATTCGGCACCAAATCCACCTCTGTTTACATACACATGTGAAGCACCTTTTTGCCTCGTGCTTGTCATAGAGCTGCATTTGAAAATCCAAGCGCTGAAGCGCTCTCCCTCGCATGCAACATTTGGACGTTCTGAACAGAACCGCTCCACTATGAGCTGTTTTGTTGCACAGAGTAGAGCCAGGGAGGGGTAGGATGGTGAGAAATCAATCCAATTGGGATGAGAGTGACAGTTTGTGAAGCTCTTCCTGCCTGATCCCAAGTCCAGGGAGGCAGATCAGGTGGCCTAACCCAGACTATCTGTCCGTCACAGCCAGACACTTTCCTCTTCCTTTGGAGGGAACTGAATCTAGGTATGTAGACCTATACCTGGTGCCAGAGGAGGTGTGCCTGTCTGTGTGTGAATGTGTGATAGTCAATACAGTAGGCATTGCTGAGTGCGCAGTGATTTATGTTTTTTTTTCCCAGACATTCAGCTATTCTTAGTGTGATGACATGAACTGGCCACTGCAGGTGTCTGCTGGCTGTCTGGTTTTGCATGTGCACCTACAGTATGTATGCGTTCACAGTGCCTATGGGTCCTCACACAGCCTTATAACAGAAAAAAATGATACTAACAAAAAAACCACAGACAGGGTGCAAGACAAGGATGATCAAACTGGGTATACAAAACAACACAAATCAAAGCAGTCGTGATCAAGCAGCTGGATTTGTCTGTGGGGTCTGAGAAAAAAGAACCAGGAGCCCACTGCAACTGTTTTCATGTGCCGGGGATCAAAAACACAGTCAGGAGTACTTGTTACTCTTACACCTGTAGGATCAAATGCCATCAAACGTTTACTAGTAAGCGGTAAACCGTTAACTATTTACATGAGAACAATAAAGGGCATCCTGACATAGGAACAAGTTATGCGTAACAGCAGTAAAGCCCGTGCGTAAAAGGCATGTACCGTTCAAGTGGGACAGGGGGGAACTGGCAAAAAAACAACCCAGCAGAGTGTAGCACTACCAAGGGCAAATGTGGGAAAAGACATGCACCTCAACACTGACGATTCGGCGTCGTATGAGCCTCCTCGGTGAGCTGATACAATAAATAAGACTAACGTGAAATACGGCGCATTGATGTGCATCGTAAACGGACAAATGTGACCTAATGAAGGCGTTTGGATGCAGGAGGCGCAGCGGATGCTGCGTTTGGAGGGAGATATGTATTAAACCTGTTCAAGTAGCAGAATACGGCGATAGGAATTATGACAGCTATAAAAAAAAACGGCTTTCACTGTGGATGCAGCTCGCCTGAAACATGTAATATATCTTTCCATGGAGGACATGGAGGTGATGTGTTTGACAAAAACCTTGGTTGTTACATCAACTGGTACCCATCTACCAACAGATATAACTACCATACCATTTTCCATTTTTCCTATGCTATCACCATTAATTATTCAATATCAGTAAGTCTATATCCTGCCTTTTAATACCAGCTGTGCTGACAGGGATCACACACATACCAGCAGTAAGTGGCCTGCGGTTAATTTTGGGGTACTGGTTCCTCTGCAGTTCTAATATTAACAGAACATTTTAAAAACAAAGTTTTTTAAAACTTGTCATGGCTCAAGCAGTGGTGTGAGACATCATGAGGCAGGATATGCAACAGTATAGAAACAACTTGGTCCCTCCAGGAGAGACATGGGGTAACTCACCCGGGCATATTTGGAGGAATACGGGTCTTCAAACAGTGCCCATATTTTGGGCTGCCAGGTTTTCCACCAGCCCGATTTCCTCGCGTCCTCCTGCATGCACAGTCTTTTCAAGTCCCCATCCGCACCGCCTAGTGCTGGATCGTCGTCCGGCGCGTCCGGTTCTGGTGTCTCGAAGCTGTCCAACGCCTCCTCCGCATCCCGGTGCTGCCGGTAATTCATCCAGCAACACGCCTCCACGTCCGTCTCATCGATGCCCCAGAAGGCGAGCTCCTCTTCGAACAGGGGACCGCACACATCATTGGGACAGTGCAACTTCCCGGTGCGGTAATAGTTGAGGATGAAGGAAAACACTGACGGGTGGCGGTCGAAGAAGAACTCGTCTAATTTGGGGTCGTAGTCGAAGTTGCTGAACGCGTCCGGTTCGGTGAGCCACGACAAGCGGGTACCGGGCAACGTTTTTAGGGTGCTCCGGTAGGTCTCATGCCGCACCCCCCCGCAGTTTATCACGATTTTCTCGCTTTCCGACGGACAAGTCATGTCTGCACTGTAACATGCTTTGTTGGACGACTTGTTCCCACCCTTGCGCCCTTTGAAAGAGGATACACACACCGAACTGAGCATAGAGGACCGGGGGGGAGGGAGAGGATGAGAGAGACCGAAGGGAGGAGGAGGAGGGAGGAGTCTGAGGAGTCTGCGGGGAGAGAAAAAGGGTAGAAATTTTTAGCAGAAGGGAGAAATAGATGTGGATTATCAACATTGCAATACAAATTTAAGAATCACACGCTTAGAGCAGCTGTATGTGCAATTATTCACTTGATAATCAGACGATGGAGTGGGCGCAAAATGACCTTGTGCAGGTGCAGTGAGTGACGGGGGAGCGGGGGGGGGGGGGGGGGGGGGGGTGGCATGTAGTGTGTGTGTGTGTGTGTGTGCTGGCATGAAAATGAGGGGTGGCCAAGTTGCTTTTAACACAGCATCCTAGAGCAAAACCATGCCTTCAACTTATTAGTGCAGCATAGAAAAAAAAACAGGTGGCTCTGAGCACATTCATGAGTCAGCATCCTCGTGGGCTGATAGTTAACACCTTGGTGATGGGAAGATTTGAGCCACTGTCATGTGACTGGGGGTCCCAGCACGGTCAACAATCCCTTGTTCCCTCTGCTGAACTATTATTCCAGCTGTCACTGTATTCCCTCATTCAGCCTGCAGTCTCCACATTGATCCGGCTGATGCTCAAGTCAGTGTGCATTCAAATCCTCTCCCTAATTAGGCCACTGTGAGGCTTCAGCATACAGACACCCCACACATACACACATACAGACACACACACACACACACACACACACACACACACACACACACACACACACACCTTCCACCACCTCCCCACCTGCAGCAACCCTGCTCTTTTACTTGCCTGGGCACCCAAGAGTGTGTGAGAAGAGGGGGAGTGACAGAAAGATGGGAGAAAGAGTGGAGGAAAACTGGGAATCTTTCTCCCCGCTTCTTTTCCCCTTCCTCCAAAATGCCTCTCTGACGTGAGGTGGCGCAGCACTGTGTGTGTATGAGCATGTGTGTGTGTGATGTGTGTTAATTGCCTCCCAAGAGTGCAGTGTCCGTACTAATGTTAGATCTCCTCAATCAGCCTATGTGCATGCTACACACACTGCTGCAGCCCCCTCCGACCGCACTGAGATTCATGCACAATTATGTCAGTGCTCTCTCTGCCACTTCTCCCATACACTGTGTTGTGTGTGAGTGTGAGTGTAAAGACATGTGGAGACAGAAATGAGGAGGAGAGGGAGGTAGAGGGTGAGAGAGAGAGAAAGATGTGGGGGGAGAGAGAGAGAGAGAGAGAGAGGGAGGGAGGATGGGGGGGGGGGGGGTGAGGAGGCCATAAATCTGATGTTTAATGGAAGGATCGAAAAGGACAGAACAATCAGGAAAACAAGGCAGGCTGAGACAAAGACCTGAGGACGGGGGACGAAAAGAGAGAGAAAGGGAAATGTGGAGGGGGAGAAGAGAGGCAGAAAGTGAATGCAGCACACATCTAGTGAACAGCTAGTGTAATATTGTCTCTAGCCTAGTAATGGAAGATGGGGGTTGAGGGGAGAGAGCAGAGGGGGAGGAGGAAGAGCATCGAAAAAGGAGAGTGCGCTATAAAAGTGAATGAATTCTGCTGCAGTAAAAACCCAGAGTTATTTGCTCTCTCTCTACCTATCTTCCTCTCTCTCCTTCTCCCAGCGAGGTCAGATTGTTCGCCTGCGAGCTGCGTTGCCATACTGGGGGGGGTGTGTGTGTGTGTGTGTGGGGGGGGGGGGGGGGTGCTTCAGAAAAGACACACACGCGTTCACAGCAAAAAAAAAGAAATAAAAGAAATAGGGCCTATACATGCACTGTATCTATGTTGTTAACCTTTTTCTCTATTCAAAGAAATGCACCACTCTCCTCCTCCTCCCCCCTCCTCTCCTGCGAGCTCCCACTGGCCCTCCCCCTCTCCCTCCTACTACTCGCTCTCTCCCTCACTTTCTCTCCCTCACTCGCTCTCATATTCCGCATAAAGGAATCACATTTCATTGAAGGAGGAGAATCAAGGCTTCACCTCTTCTTCCTGTTCCTCCTCTCACAACACGGTCTTATTCCGATCCTGTGCCCCCCACTCTCTCTGTCTCTCTCATTCTTCCTCTCCACCTCCACCTCTTCTGTCCCCCCTTTCTCCTCCACTCACTGCATTTTACTCTGATCCACTCTGTCCTTTCATTTCTTCTTTCAATTCTTTTTCTTCACTCATCCTCCTGTTCCATTCCCCCTCTTCCCAAAGTAAAATTCCTTCACTTTGGGTCAACTCTCTCCTCCTCTCTCGCGCCTTCAGACTTTTGCTGTCATGTGGGACACTGCAGTCGTTCTTTCTTACATGTTACTAGTGTTTACTAGTTGTTGTTTTGCTGATTTTGCTGTACTTTTTTGTTCGTGGAAAAGTTTGCTGTCTCTTTTCTCTTCAGATCTTATGACATTAAGTTTCTTTCTTTCTTTTTTTTTTTTTAAGATTTAATTTCGACTTTTTTGACATGAAAATTTCCGTTTCTGAGGATCCTGGAAAAAGCCAACACACAGGTAAGCTCTACTAAGATCAAGGTTATTGCATGGGTTAACAACAAAAGCAGAAAAATATACTACAGTGCACAGTTGACAAAAAACTGGATGTATCTTATGTGCACAAATCAGAAAAAACAACTAACTAAAGCCTTAAATTTCTGTTTGCTGCAGGAGCATCAAATCTGCTTGCTTGACAAGAAAAATCCTGCACTCATGAGTTTGAGAGTTGCACTGCATCATTATGCAGAGTAATTTAGTTTCCATCTTTGCAACTAAAAAAAACATTTAACAAGACTAATTTAGTAAGAAACTAATAAGACTATTTGGAAGTGAGGTCAGGCAGGGAGGGTGTAAAAAGATCTTTATCCAGACTCAGCTTTGTCCTGTGGGGCTTTCCAGCCGAGACCGCTTGTGTTGCGAGGTGGGTTGTATTTCAGCACCATGGACTGCGCCGCGCTCTGCCTCTGGGACAAACTCCCTCTGACGGGATCCTAAAACTTTTTTTTAGGAGCAGCTCCTGTGATCTCACTGTGAAACTTTTAGGTCCCTTTGACGACTTTCTTCGGCTTCACTCTGTAACTCTGCGCCCCCGACTTGTACTTCATAGGCAGCAGAAGCTTATTGGTGAACTGCTGAATATTTTATACACAGACAGCCACAAGTCTGTAACTGTGGTTAAATGGCTTTTTGTTCCCTGGGAGTCCTGCGTGGTGAGCTTATTGATTTTATACATTTGCTTAAGTATTCTTTCATGTATCAAAGTTAATTTGGGAGGTTAATGGGGATAGGGTGTAGCTGGGTTCTTCTCACCTTTCATTAGAATTAATTACAGTGTTAGACTTTAAAAATTTGAAGTTTGGGTGAAAGTTGCTGTCAACAAGAACAAAAGACTGATCTTAATGAACTCAGGGCACGTGAGTTGAATGTTTTCTAGTTGCATTTTAGGTGAATACCTGCATTTTTTTTTTTTTTATCTTAAAACAGACGACATAAACACATCTCTTTAAGAGTCACCCTCAGCACTTTGATCACTGACAGCAGTGCAACTGCCTGAAAAAAAAAAAACCAAAACATCACAGAGTATATATATTAGGGGGGAAAGCACGAGGAGGAGAGGTATGGAGCAGGGGATGGAGGCTACAGAAAGAGAGCGTTGGGTGTAAAATGGAGGAATGAGGATGAGATCCAGTGCAGAGGGAAAAAAACAACAACACAGAGGTGAGAAAGAAGGCAGAGGGAGAGAACGCATGAGGAAGAAGCTAAAAACTGAGTGAGAAGCATGGGGGTGGGGGGGCAGAGAAGCAGAGAGGAGGAACAATCCCTCCTCACCACCACCACCTCTCTTTCTCTCTCCTGCAGTATTTCCTGCCTTGGCCACCATGTCCTGCACCACCCTGCTACTACTGCCTCACCACTGCACACACACCAACACAAGGAGAGAGAATGCAAGAGAGAGAGAGAGAGAGAGGAGAGGGAGGGACAGAGGGAGACGCATACACACACACACTCACCTGAGTGCAACAAACGGGCTAAGAAAACCAAACTGAGGCTTAATCAGTACAAACCATTAGAGAGAGGAGATCATTTCTGCAGTGGGCTGATAGAGAGAGAGAAACGGGGCTGAGAGAGAGGAAGAGCGTGCACACGGCTCACGCGCGAAGGCTGCACTGACGCTAATATATATTAGCAGAAACACTGCAGCAAGAGGGGGAGGGAGCACGGGATTATGGGATGCATTGACTGTGAGGTACCAGCAGCAGTAACGGGGGGTGAGAGAGGGAGCACACTACAGAGAGAGAGAGAGAGAGAGACAGACAGACAGACAGACAGAGAGACAGACAGAGAGACAGAGAAGGCAAGGGAGGAATTTGGAGGAGTGCTGACTGTGCGGAACAGACCCAGCAGTTGGCAGAAAAAGCAAAAACCTTTACCAATCACAGAGGGGGAGAGAAAGGGGGAGTGAGATTGGACGGAGAATGTGAGGTGGTGGGAAGAGAAGGTGAGAAAAGGATAGAGTGTATGAGGGGTGGGGGGAGTGTGGGTAAGGTGGAGGAGAGAGTGGATGCTGGGGAAAATTAAAGATGGGAGAAAAAGGTGAGGGAGGGGAGGG
The DNA here is from genome assembly GCF_017976425.1 of Toxotes jaculatrix. Taxonomy (NCBI): domain Eukaryota; kingdom Metazoa; phylum Chordata; class Actinopteri; family Toxotidae; genus Toxotes; species Toxotes jaculatrix. The sequence continues at coordinate 10,187,142 of NC_054414.1, forward strand.
AGGAAGACAGAAAAAGACCTTGCAGTGGCTCAGGATAGTACCTAAATGGTTGTGAAGGTGTAAGAGAGGAGGGGGGATGGGGGAGATTTGGGGGTTAGAAATGGTCTGAAATACTAATAAGAGGAATGAAAACAGTGGAGCGGTTTAGAGAGAGAAGGAGAGGAGGGAGAACAAGTGTAGGGATGTAAAACAGATATACAGCTGAGCTGAATGGCAAATGTACCACTGGGGAAAAGAAGGTGTGTGTGTGTGTGTGTGTGTGAGGGAGCACGAATTACATATGTGTTTCTGGTGCACAGCCATTTTTTTTCCCACCCGCTACCTCATCAAAGGATGTAACCACAAGGCTTCACGCTGTTCCATCCATATCGCCTCCCTCCCTCCTTCCTCTCCTCTTTCCTCAACCCCCCCTTCATCTCTACCTTATCTCCCTCTCCTCTCCTCTCCTCTCCTCTCTCACGCACTCCCCAGTGTTGAGGAGACCCCAACAGGAGAAAGTGAGGCACTGCAGCTCGGTGAAAGCACTGCGGTCACCTCCCCTTTTAGTGCGGTGTCACACCACACAGTGTCCTCTCCCCCCTCAGCCTGTCATTGCACCTCATGGTGTAACTCTGATTCTGCCAGGAGAGAGGAAGCCAGATAAGGTGTCTGTGCATGTGCGAGGGATAGTGATGAGAGGTAGGTGGCGCACGAACTGAACAAATAAGAATGAAAACGACAGGAATTGCATGAATGGATGGGGAGAAAGACGAAAACAGACAGGAGAACAGACAGGGGTGTGTATGCAGATAAAAACAGGGAGCAAGGCTGCACAATGACCCAGCAGCTCTGAGACAGCTCATGTACACAAGAAAAAAAAAACAACAACAAAAAAATAAACAAGGCATTTCTCATCATAATAAAGCTCATCAGAGGCCAATTCCCAGAACATGAATTAAATAGCCAATCAATTAAGCAAGCAGAAAGAAAATGTACAAGTGGCAGCTCCTCTACTCAGCAACACCAGCGTGGAGATCTCCGGGGGCTGACCAATCCACACATACTGCAGCACCAACACCCCCTCGGGGGTCTCAAGCCTTGTGCATATTGGTCAGTCACCCCCCTAGAAGCTGCTGCTGCTCTTTTGCTATGATCGCCTCTAGCCACCTTTTTTTTTCCTATGATGAGAATCATGCACTCCTGGTTTTCTCCTTTTAGCTAGCAGGGGATGATTAATACATAAGGCCATTTTCAGGAATAGACCAGCAGCAATGAAGCCTGTAATAAAGCTCTGAAAGCTCAGTCAGTGTCCATGACTAAAATCCTTCCTGCACACTGCTAATGTTATTTTATTTTTATTTTTTTTCAGAGATGTTCCCACCGGGCAAGACTTCACTAGTGACAGGAGGGTGTAGGGAGAAGGGAGTGATGGGTGAAGAGGTACTAAAGCTCCCTTCAAGGAGCAAAGACTGGTATAAGAGAGGTCAGAAAAATCCTGAAACAGCACTGAGTGGAGGGGGGGAGAAGCCATGGGATAGTGTGTCATGTCGGGAAGGATCTCTATTTTTGGACCTGGATAAATCTGAGCTAATATCCCTCAGTATCCAAGTTTAAAATCTGGTTCTTGGGAGAATTTGCATCAGGAGCAAATAGATTTAACCCCCACACCTCCTGACTCCCTCTCACATCATTTAAACTCGTCTGCTCCTAATTAATGACCCTGCCCTTCCTGCATAATTAAGACCATTATGATCCAGCAGTGCAATGATGTGGTACACGAGGCCAGACAGAGAAATGGGACGAGGAAAGAAGTATTACCGCACTGATTTCTGACCTGTGACCTAGCCAGCGATTCGACACAGAGGAGGGACAGGGAAGCCACGGATTAGACTCTCAACAGTTGCGGAAGAAGGAGAGGAGTCGCGTTTTAACGTGAAGAAGTAAAATGAGAGGACAGGGGAACAAAGGAGATGAGAGAAGATGAGCAGTCATCTGGAGGTGAGCCTCAAGGTCAAGGGTTTAGGGGTTTAAAAAGCAGCTCGAGCAGGTCGTAAATTAGTTGAAGGACGGAGGGAAAGTTCTCATGAGTGAAGCTGCTACGAAGACGTGAGACGAGACAGAAACCGTCACAGGCGAGGGGAGAGGAAGGGTCAGAGGCGAAGAGCACACTCGCAAACCCAGGATACGACAGATGCGTAATTCAATCACAGACTCAAAATAGATTTATTCCCCCCATCCACCCCACCCACCCCTCCTTGCTTAAACAGCGGCGCCCTCCTTTTCAAGCCCCATCACTACTCTACCAATCACATCCACTGACAGCATGCTACTGTCTCTGGTGGGAAGGCTTTTTTTTTTTTTTTTTTTTGCTAAAATCGAAAGGGGTGTTTTCTGGGTTACCCTCAATCTAAAAATAGCTCCAGCTGTAGATTTATAATGCAGGATTGAGGTGGTGAAAGACGGGGGGTGTTGGGCAAGGAGAGAGCAAATGGAGGAAGAAAGGAGGCTGAGTTCTTCATCAGAGGAAGAGCACGCATGGAGCCAGTTGGCAGGAAAAAAAAAAAAGCGAGGCATGCGTTGGAAAGTGAAGGAAGATGAGGTGTTATGAAACTGGAGACTTTGTGTGTAATGCGGATGGAGCAAGTTGACAGAGTCTAGACATTTAACTGCCCCAATAGACTTCCAGCATGAGATCTCGGTGACGCTATGTCCTTCCTGTGGTTCCACTCCAGTGCACCCCCTCTCATCCTCCTCCTCCTCTTTCAATCTCTTCCTCACACCTTCCTCTCCTCTCCCTCTCTCATTTATATGTGTGTGTGTGTGTTTGTGTGTCACCCTCCTCCTGTGGTTCCTTTATCAAACCTCCATTTCAGGCCTTGACACTTACCCAGTGCTGCCACGAAGCAGGAAAACACACACACACACACAAACTCGCACTCACACATAGACAGACAGGCACAAGCACAAACACACACTGAAGACACATGCAAGTAAAACAAATGCATGCATACAAAAGCGCAAAGCAATACACACATGGGAACAGTTTACTCACGCAGACAGACACAAAATGATGCCGAGAGGAATGCACACACACACACACATACACGTTCCTCTCAGAGGCATGAAACTGCTCTGATCTAGTGGTGTAGATGGGGAAACACCCACCGTTTGTGCAATGGGGAATGTTAGGATTAACAAAATGAAATTTTCAGGCGTCACATCAGCTGATAATTAAAAACCTGACTGAATAAAAGTGCAGTTCTCTTTGGATTACAGCATCAAATCAATCTGCCACAGTGAAGAGGTTTGTGATTCCAACGTGAACATATTTCTCACAAATTCTGATTCTTCCAGATATTGATCAAAACACACACATGCTACAGAAAATAAAAAAAAAATATCGGCAGTTATTGTGGATAAAACGATACTTGTTGAATGTAGGTTAGACGCTGTAAAAAAAAATCTCTTTTCCTGGGCATTCAGTGCTCTGTTATTAGACGGATAAACGCAGAATAAAGCCACCAAAATACAGACATATACACAGACACGGTTAATACTCACTTGCTTTTGGTTCAGGTTCGTTTCGAGTGCGTGCAGAAACACGCACATCAAGCTTAAAGATCAATCAAAATGTAGTTTTCTTTGTGTGATCGCTCTTTCTTATGATTTCAGAGAGTATATCCAGTTTCTCGCAGGCATTCAGTTGATCTTTTCTTTTTTTTGTTTTTTTATTCCCCCGATTATAATAAATCAAAATAGGATTGCGCGCGTCTGTTGCTGAAAATCTCGTTTTGACACCGTTATTGCCGAATGTTACTTATAGCTTTATGGTCATGCTGATGATGGCAAGGGATGAGTCTTTCGGATGAAATGAAGCAGAGGTCCCCCTAAAAACTGGCTTTTTTTTTTTTTTTTTTTTTGCTATTCCCCTCGATTTCAGAGCCTGTCTCTGTCTCTCTGTGTCTCCCACCTCTTTGTTATTGCCAAAAATAATTGCCAGCCTTTGTTACAGTGTCTCTACGCTTCCAGGCGCAGGGTGTAGCTACCATTCAGCTCTTCTTCTGTCTCCCCCCTTTTCCAAATGTTTCAGTGGAGATGCAGCCTGTAGACACCTCTCTCTTTGCCTTTCCCTCTCTGTGCCTGTCTCGGTTCTGTTGGAAGAGCGTCACCTTCTGCACTATTTTTTTCCTCAGACGATACATGTGGGCGGATTAGAGAACAAGACAGAGGGGTGGGAGGACCCCGGTGAATACAGAGGCTAATTCCTCATATGGCTGCTGAACTTCATAAATACATATGCTATAAATAATAATAATAATACGTAGATACATACAGATGGATATAATAGGAAGGACTGTATTGAATTATTGTTATCTGTTTAATTGGATCTTTTTCTGTTTCCTTTTTTCCCCCCCTCCTCTTCCCCACTTTAGCCTATATAGCCCACACATGCTCACTGTGCTGGACGGACGTACGCACAAACACCATTTTGTCTACAGGTTTCCAGCCTTGACTCTGGCTTAGCTGACATCAGCAGTCATGTGGTAACAGAGAAGCAGGTGGGTTACATGACAGAGTCTGGAGTAATATGTTCAATAATAACAATGACGGTGTTTTAACGTATCCTTCCTCTAAAGGTACTCTCCATTCTCAACAAACACCTTGTACTATTATTATTATTTTTAATTTTTTTTTTTTTAACTTCACTATGTCAAAGAGATCAGAACACTGGACCTTAATTCTAGATGCAGAGAGACTTATAGATCCTTTGGGATCAGTCAAGGGAGACCTTATGGGTCTCAGAGAGGGAGAATTCCAGGCTGTTTTTCGAGAAAAGAAACTACAGTGATGGAAAAAGAGCCATCACCAGCCCATTCAGCTGCCAGAGACGCACAGTATCAGGGAGAGCCAGAACTGTTCATGGACTACTCCACCTGCATGTCACCAATACCTGACCTGATGACTACGAGAGAAAGTCCAAGGGAAGAAGGTTATCAAGAGATAGATAACATTTGGAACAAATGCTTATAAAACTATAGTTGTTTCTGTGTTTGGTAAAATTTAATCACTGTTTAATCAAATAGAGGAAGAGAAACCACTGTGGAAAGCACGAGAGAGACCAAGTGGACACAGATGTTTGGAAGAACCGAGATTATAATAGCAGAAGCAGTTGACAACTCAGTGAAATTGCTTGGGGTGTATCAGGACATTACCTAAGAACATTACAAAATGAAGAAGTTGTTTTGCAATATAAGCCATATTTTTAATATTTGGACTTTTTCAGTTTTATCACTTCAGAATCCAAGGAAGTTGTGAGTGGAGCAGCTATAATGCTAGGACAGAGATAGAAGTAATTCTTAACAACTGTTGTATTTCTGTATTTCTGTACTGCTAATTGTTGAATTTAAGTGCTTTTGCTAAAAGCTTCTTCCAGTATTAAATAAAGTACATTATCTGCATTTAAAGTAAAGGTTTCTTAGCTCTGTTGTTTTAAATTTAAGGGATTCTTAAAGTGCATGACAAGTGTGTGACAAGGTCAGGTCCAAAGACAAAGGTTGTCTTGTCAGTTGGTCTAGACTCTGAAATGAACATTTCCCTCGCAGCAAAAGTATACTTGCAGCTTAAATTACATCCAGCAATTACAATAACTGTTAAAATTAGAAGGAAGCTTTTGTTAACCAAAGCGTTTTCTCAAAGTATTCCTAGAACAAGCCAGTGAGGGTGCTAGTGAAAAGGTAGCAGGGAAGAAGGCAGTTAGCAGCTGGACAAATTTCCTTCGCCTCAGCTGAAGTTTTACAGGATTAGAATCCTGTTCAGATACTGAGTCAGGCAGGCTAATCTTTACCACTTTAATGTGAAGGCTGAGCAGGGCTCCTGTGCTGGAGCGCCTGGGTAAAAACTAATTCAGTGATATTCCTGAAACGAGATCAACTGCAGGAACGATATTACCAGACTATTTCAGTGCACTTAAAAAAAATAATTAAGTATGGAAGGCTTAAACAAGCCAAATGACTTCTTATTTGAATGCATTTTTGCAGTTACCAGAAAACCTCTTCTTTGAGCACTGCAGACTGTATCTACAGGAGGCCTTTTGGCCAGAGCCAATATTCAAGCCGAAGTACTATGATCAGCAAATGTTGCTGATGCACTTATCGACAGGAAACTCAAACATCGGCTCATGAAAATTACAACAGTAGTAAAAGGACAAAGGCCATTGCTAGGTGCCTGTAGCATTTTCCTTTGACCACAAAATGTTCTCGTAAGAGCAAAGTGCTGACAGTAAAGGAGGCAGAGTGAAATGGAAGTTGTTTTTTTTTAAGTGCATTTGGAATTAGTACAAAAGACATTATGCTGCTGTTAAATTGACTATTTAAAACTACAAAAGGAATGTTTGTAAATACAGAAGAACTTGATTTGTTAATTCATTATTTTGCCTTCTTATCCTTTTCCAAACTACAGCTGACATACAGATCAACAGTGTCTCCAAACCATTTAATTTACATGTGTTCAGGATGTGGCCCATTCAAACAGACTCTACCCAGGAAAGGTCAGGCTTCCTAGTGCTTTAAGGCTACAGTGTTTAACACTGAGCCACTGTATCTTCTGTCAAAAGGCTGTATAATTCACAAATTCTACTTTTCAAGAATTCTGACAACAAAAATGTGGGGATTGCGGCAGCTGGGAGACCAATGCTTTGGTAGACCACACAGAGTGAAGGAAGCCATCAGATGCAGAAGTGAGAAAATTGACTATGTTTCATATGTGCATGAATATAGGCACCTAATGGCATGGGGAAGACAAAAAATGTTCTCACTTCTCTCCGTTCAAAAGCCCCTGTCCTTTTTATTCTTTGTACCATCACTGGCCTGTTTTGGGAAACTCCAGTTTTACGCAGATTTCTTCCGTGCCAAACAATTACAGGACTGACCCCCACAGGAGCTACACATCTTGTTAAGGAGTCCATGAGGACAACACTAAATGCTTACCTGCTCACTGTAAGCCACTCCAAACATGAGCAACATTCATGTTTAAATATGAAAGTGTTTTAGGTTTATTATATCTGCTCATACATTTGCTCTTTTATGTGGCCCCAAACCAATATCTCTAATAAGTGCAAAGTTTACAGCTGTTTTCTGCACCCTCAGGAAACTCTATTCTATATAACTCTATTCTGCACTATATCACTCCTTGTTCATTTTACAGCCTCCCAAACCCCTGCAGCACCGTCTGCGATCGGTCAAACACAAAATTTATACAGGTGTTGAACTCAAGAATTCATAGATAATTCAAGCTGTTAAAACGGCAGACAGAAACCTTTCAGCAAAGTCTGTAAGAGTTTTCATACATTTTCAAAAGTATCTATAGCATTTAGCATACAGTAAGGGTAATAGAATATTAAGAGTCTGTCTGGAGGAAAATTTTATGGCAGTCCATTCAATAGTTCTCAAGGCAAAACCAAAAAAGTCAACCTGCTGGTGGCACTAGAGGGAAAGTCAGGGGATTACCATAGCCATTTATTCATTCACTCTCTGGGGATTGCCAGCATCCATATAGAGTTTCATGGCAATCAATCAATCAGTCACTGTTGTTTACATTTTTCAACATGGTAGAACAATCGACAGAGTATAAAACCTTACTAACTTATAAGCTACAAATTAATTTAGTAAAAACTACATATCCCACTTAAATCATAATATTTTTATGGCAAAGAATGAAATTAATACACATCATTTCCACGTTCAGTTAAGACTCAGCATGTCCAGTAACAAGAAAACTGTCAATCACTGCTCCTAAAGGCCCAGAAGAGCCAACGGCTCTGCTTTCAACTAAAAGAGAATCCACGCTCAGCGTTGCCAGACCAGAACAGATGAGCAGGAAGTCATCCACAGAAAGTAGCTGACACTGTTTCTTCATCAACCTGCATAAATACTGAATGTTCAAGTTTGTTCGTACTAAGAGTGAGCATTAGTCAACACAGGCACATCCACAGCCAGTCTCTTGGCGGCAGCATCGTGCAACTCATGCATAAGGAAGTAGAGAGCAGCAGACCTTAGGAGACATTGTGTAGTCAAGAGAAGATTCTCAAACACTGACATAGAAAAAAAACAGCTCTGTGACAATGTCCTCAGTCTTTGTTGGTTTACTATTATTTCCAGTACTGCATGGCTGGTCATTTAGCATTGTATATACATAGTAAAACAGCAATACACAGCAGCATATAATACACACTGTATTTAATGTGAATCCACTATACTGTATCCTCCATGTTTGCACAGATAGGGTTGGCACTATAAGGTAAACAGAAAGGATTGCTGGCCTTGAGGATGCAAAGACACATTGACAATGAGAAACTGGTGGCTCAATAATCTTTATTGATGTTGTCCATCACTAATTGAGAAACAGTGTCCATCGACTTGGTGCTCCCCGTGTTCAGAAATGAAAAATGTCACTTCAGAGATGAAACTCGGAGTGATGTCCGGGCTCAGAACATATTTTATGTTCAGTGGAAGGTGGTTGTAGAGGGATATAAAACTGAATTTGGTGTGTGAACTAAACAAGACACACAAATCAAACTTTGCAGAGGTGCCGTTTAATAGCCGTGTGTCTGAAAACCCACAGACCGCACAACAAATGTCAATATTGACTCTAATCGCTTTCGAGACAGAAGCCATATGCAGTAGTCGGGAAGACTGTAAGCAACATTTTACTGAATTATGACCCAAGTGCCATGTTAGCAACAGCAGTAATTCCTCCAGTCCCATCATGAGATTTGGTAAATGAGAGGATACAGTCTTATTACCATGTTATTTCCAGCACAGCAGAGGAAAATTCCAGCAAAGCTAGAGACTCCACAGTCCTCCAGAGCTCCGTGTTACAGCTTCATTTTGTTTCAGAAACTATCAATCAATAAAGCAGTATCTAATTGACGGATCAATTTAACAATTAAAAGACATAAATACTGTATTATTGTGAAAATGTAACTAAAACCTTCATTATCTTTTTCCCCCCGAGGCCTTACTGTAAATGATTTTCTTCCAGACTCACATACAGCCAATATACAATTTCTCAGAAATCAAATGTCTTTCCAATAAAATCATGTTTTTCAATCTGTTTACTGTATCTGGATTTCCTGGACATGGTCACCATGTTGGTGTGAAACTTTAAATGTCAACAAAACATGAATGTGGATTCACAGTATATCCATCGCTCAGGCCTTGTTCAAACTGTTCAAACTTTTAATGTGTGATTTCTGCAAACTGAAATCTTCTCTATGCACCTGACAATGATGAATACATTTGGGCTGACAGGATGACCCTGGTGCGTGCCTAGTCTTAATTAAAGTTACCATTATTTCCTGAGAAGTTCATCTGAGCAGTGCAGCACAGAACTCTGTTTTTTTTCCAAGAAATCATACAAATTCAAAAACATAGCAGTGCTAAACTTTAATTTCTTATATCAAATTACAACAGCTTGTTTCTTCTTCTCCTCTTAAACTCAGACTGAGCTAAGCCGCCTTCCTTAAATAGCTTTGATTATCTTTCATTATTTATCAGTGTTATAGCCCCTCGGTCTTGCTAAGCACGGAGGATCCTCATTTGGCCAGGCTTATTCCTCCAGGTTCAGATCCTGAGTGGCTTCACTATAGGCAGAGGAAGCCCAGCAACATCATAGTCATCCTTAGAATCCAGCTAATCTGCTGATATTTAGTACAAATATATATTTTAAATGATCAGGAAACCAGTAGCTTTTCTCACTGTGCTCCTATAGTATGTTTGTAGGCTAACAAAAACATTTACAGTGGGGCACATTAAGCAGTTTCACTCTGAACACATGAGAAATTATCTCTGCTAATCTGTTGCACTACAACCGTAACACCACTGTACCGAAATACCCAGTGTTATTCAGAAAATAAAATCTCATATTTCAGTAGATAGTCAGTTCCTGAATTCAGATTTACACTGTGGTCTGCTGTTCTGCTTTTCATCTGCTAGACATCTTCACAGTATCTGACCGCGCTCGGTATAGAGCCTAATTTAGCGCCTGGAGGCTGCAGACCAAGGGCGTCGGCTTCATTTCACCAATATAGGGCACACTGTGCACTAGCTACTGGGCAGCAAATCACACTGACATACTGCTGGCAAAGGTGGAGTTTAAATCTCTAGCATTCTCACCATGAATGAACCAAAAAAGAACAACAAGTAGGAGATTGTATACCGTAAGTCTTTTGTTAAGACACTTTATGAATAAAGTTATTTAAATTATATTCAAACTGTGCAGGTTTGCTATTGAGACCAAAGCCAACCGAGAAACATACTTTTGTAAAACAATCAGGAAGGACAGGTCATCCTTCATCTAATACTGAAGGCTACTTCAAGGACCCTCGCCCTGGTCTGTTCCTCTTAGAATGATAAAGAAAGTTTTCATCCGACTGAGGCCTCCAGAATCTGATCGGGCTCCGTGATTTAAGCCTATAATTTAGAGCCTGGAATCTTCTGACCAAGGGTGCAGGTTTCAAATGGAGTAATCTGAGAATGACTAGTGATGTTAAATCAAAGGCTTACGGCGTGAACAGAAAGATGGCGATACAGTACACGTTAGCGGTCAAGAGACAATTCCAAAAAAAAAAAAAAGGATCACAAAAATTTGAGCGCCAGATTTCATGGATGTGCCCATGAAGCTCATAGACTGTTGACAAACTGAAGAAGTCTGAGACATGACAAGAAAATTAACAATATGTCCGTATGTTCACATCTGCCCTCGACGAAAATGGAACCCCTGGTAAGGAGATCTATTAACAATAGATGTAATATATCTACAGAAAAAGAATTCTTAAGTTTTATTCATACGTTTTCAAACAAACAACATTTAAGGCAACCAGGAATCAAATGATTACAAACCAAGAAGTCATGAGAGACCAAAGATCTAAACAGTTTATATGAACACTGGAACCATAATGAACAACACGTCAGCGGTGCATCGCGTGGTAGTGGACACGTTTTGAATTCTCAAAAGAATTCTTTCGAAGACGTTGGAAGGTGCAGGATCTGAAAACATGCTTCCAGATGCTGGGAATAACATATTGGGTAATGTTGTCTGGAAATACCTGAGGAGGAAGTGGCTGAAAGGTTCAGAGTAAATAGAGGCTCCGAGCAGTGGCAGATGTTTTTTAAATCCCTGTTTGAGTCACAGCCTGAGATGCTCCGGTTTGTGAAAGTCTTGGCAAATCAGCTAAAACAATCAAGTCTTTCAAATGTTTGGTACAGCGGGGCTCAGGGTGACAAAGACACTGGTTTAAAAAACATTTTTACGGAAATGTTCATTTACAGTGACTTTCTTACTGGTTTGTTTTTCATCACTTTGACGGACTGTTGTGATCGATTGTTCGATAATTTACCTAAATTACCCCCCCCCCCCGGTATCATATTTTCACACCATCACAAGTGTTCCACTTACTTTCAAAAGTCGGCTCGTGGTGTCTTCAAAAAAGAAAGCTAGACGTCTGATCATCTTCAGTGAGATCTGCTGTGATCCAGAGATGAGCCGTCGTCTCACAGACTGGTTTTGAATTCACACTCCCATGGGATTCTTGCCTCTGTTCTTAGGCAACTTGGGCTTTCTCCCACTTTTCTTGTCTGAGTCTTTGTTCTTGCGACTGGCTTTGACCTCTGCTTCCCATTGTTTTTTCACCATGGTGTACAGCCTCATGGCAGCCTGTGCGTCTTGGACCTGGAGAACAGTGGAAGGGAGAGGGGGAGATCAGTCCAAGATGTTGCGTTTTGTATTTTTCATAATTATCTTTTATTTATTTGTGCAATGATAAATCGACTGTTTCTGTTAATGCCAAGACAAATTATAAGTGAGAGTTCTGTTTATTGTGTCAGTGACTTACAGATGAATGTTCACCCTGCTGGACCTTCACGTTGAGTATTTCTCTACAGAGGACTTTGAGTGAGGGTCGACCACTCTGAAAGAAGAAGGGGTGTGGATTTACAGGTATTTGTCACATTCATGAATTTGGTAAAAAGTTTCTTGGTCTCTGTGCCAAATGATTTACCTTAACAATCTTCTTGAAGGGTTTGTACTTCTGAGTATCGCGGATTTTCTTTTTTGGATGATCCAAGAGTAAAATCTGAAACAGAGGTTTAAGACTTGTTGATAAATTCTTACAGTTATTTTGTAAATTATGAAATCAGTTTCCTACCAGATATCACATCCAGGTTACCTTCAGGTCATTGTGTATGGCATGTCCAACCACTATTCTGCCTTGCAGAATCTCAGCCACCTCCCTCTGCACAGTCCGTACATCCTCTCCTGCAGTGATGCAAACATGGATGAGAAATTATAGTATAACAGTGTATGAAGACTAGTTAAAGGCAATTAATTACAACTTCTTTCAGTTTCTCATACAGTTGCTTATTGCTCATCACAATCTATTTCATGACTCACCATCTTTGATGTCCGCCGGTCGGATGCCGCTGACGGCTGTCCTGTAGTCTGTCACCTTCTCTGTGGGTTTTACATATTTGTCGTAGATACATTTCCCAAACTGGTTCACGAGGGACACGCGCGCCAAGATGCTGTCTTCTCCGTCGGGACCGACTCCCACCATCTCACAATCAATGGCCACAACTCTGGTGAGACTAATGTCGGCGAATGGCAACCGATGTGATCAGAGAGGAAAGTCATCACTACTACGTCAATCAGCCTGATGAGCTCAAGCTGGGAAGAAAAGCTCTGTCTGCTTTTGTTCTATTGATCGGGGTCATACTCGTGTCTTTATATAATTTTATCTTCACTGCCACTATCTTCATTTTCCATATCATGTTGAAGTGTTTCAGACTTGTAAATATGTTTTACAATCAATCAATCAAGACAGCTGCAGGGCCGGACTTGTGTTCACAAGCTATGTTGCCAGAAATCAACGACAAACAAATGCAAGTATAAACATCATGAAAAAGACATTAGCCTTTCATTTTTTTTTTTTTTTTTTGCAATACAAAGTCAGTGTTTGTCCGCAACCTCTACACCTTTGGACATAGAAAGATTTTTGGCATTATTGGATTTAGAGGATTTTTTTCCCATCAGTATGATAACGCTCCTTGATTTGATAACTTTTTTCCCCATGGACAAGCCAACAAACAGACAGACACTCCCGACACTCCTGGATCAACATAATTATGAATGAAAGCAGTCTGATTCCTATGAGGTAGTAATGTTTCTAAGATGTAGTAGGTGTCAACTTGTCCTTCCCCTTTTCAAGTAAATGACTGTTGCACAAGCATTTTTTTTGCAGCACATGTGTGAAGCACCAACACTGACAGACTGTCATCACTCACCCCTCAAAGGCTTTCTCCTTGACCAGGGCGCTCTCTGTGTCCTTGTTCTTCTGAATGCCCTGCTTCTTCCTCATGATCTCTGCTGCTTCTGCTCCCACTGTCGCCTCAATGTCGTCAGGGTCCACATCATCAAACCAAAGGTCCTCTCTACAAGAGCAGAGAACAGAATGAAGCTGGCAGCCTTAATTATTCTTGACCTAAATATTACAAGAAGTTAGTACTGTATATTTACTCTGTAGGTTTCATCTCTTCAGCCACAGACTTCTTTTTCTTGGCTGCTTGCTCGCTGTTTGACTTCCCACTGTCCTTTTTCCTTTTTGGAGCAGTAGACTGTCCTGACTGTGAGACAGCTGGGCCCTTCAAGTTGACCTCAGAGTCCTTTGGGACAGCACTGTTAGACACAGTTTTGTGCTTCAATTTGTGCCCAGTGTCTGTCTTCGAGGGGCCGGTATTGTTCTTGGAAATATTTTTAGAAGAATTCTCTTTAGCCTCCTTTTTTTGCAGAGCACCGTTCTGATATCTTGGTGTCACCGGCTGTTTCTTCTCCGGCTGACTGACTTTTAATATCTGTGGAAGATTTGCAGAGCTGTTAATCTTCAGGAAAGTGACAAAATGGAAGACTCAGGAATCACATGTATACATCTCAGTCACAGACCAAACTCTTACCTCTTGTAATGTCTTCCAGTTGGCAGAGAAGTTCTGGACATCTTTTGGAGGTTGTGCGTTTCCTTGGTCGTTTGATGGAACCTTTTTCTCTTTAAACCTCTTTTTAAACCAGTGTTTCTTTTTCTTTTTCATATTGTTGTTTTTCTCTTTAGCGGTGAGCTGCTGTGTTTTAGCTGGAGAGTCTGTTTTCTTTGCCTTCACCTTCGACATTATGGTCACTTACGGTGAAATATATTTGTATTATTTTGGTCGAAGCATGCGGAGTGTGTTCACCGTGCACAGCCACGCTGGACCATCAAAGCTCCGTCACTTCGTTACCAGGCATCGCTTAAAAAGTAATGGTCAGTAATAGCTCACAATGAAATGCTTCCCCGGTGTAAATTTACCGTGTAGCCACACCAGTGGAGACGAACTAGTCGGATATCTTCATTAAACGCTGATAAAACTCCTCAGTAGTAAACTTCAGGTGCTCCCAAAGCCATGCTGAACCGTGTACTTCCGGAGTGTGCGACAACTAAATGTGTCCGGCAAAAGAAGCCACGAGCCATAAATAAGTTATTTTTAAAAAAGCTAAATAATTCACCAATTACGGGTTTTAATTTTCAGATCAAATGTATCACATTTTAATGGTATAATAATACGTTAAAAACTAACTTCTCTCTGTTTGTTTTGCTTTTTAATTCCAAATGCGGAGCACCGTTTGTGGTGACTGTTTCACGTCGTACCGATTGTCACATGGGACAATATGTAGGCAAGCTAGTTGACTGACGATACTATGGATGTTTCGTTGAAGTAATATGTTGAAGTAAATGAACAGTGTTGATTTTGGTAGACACGCTGATTATAATTTCTCTTTTTTTTTTAGTTTAGACACATTCAGCTTTATTTACATTTTGGAGAAATACGTTGTGCCGTATATTTCCAGGACATTTGGTAAACATCCTAAGCTGCGTTTACGTGCATTGACAGGAAAATATTTTCCGTAATATATATTGTAGGTATTTATAGTTAGGTAATTCCAACAAACTGCCGCTTTATGTTGTTTTCTTAGGTCTGTTTTTGTTGTTGTAAGTTTCAGATCATGGTGGAAAACACCCCCTCACCTCTGCCTGAGAGGGCCATTTATGGGTTTGTTCTTTACCTTGGCTCACAGTTTGGCTTCTGTAAGTCACAAATTTTGTTTTTTTAAACATGCTTGATTAAAATAATTTTAAAATTATACATTTTCACGTTCATACAAGCACACGACCATTATTCCACTGGGCTCAAAACAGTTTGAATCAGGTCTGACTTCCTAGGTTATGCTGTGACCCAGACATATTATGGGCTATTAAATATTAGACACAATATACATTATCATACGTTATCATTAAAAAACCTCATCTACTCTCTCATCTGTAGTAAAGTGTCATCTATTTTCCTTTCTTCTCTCTGCAGTTCTGTATTGTCTGTGGGCTTTCGTACCGGAGGAGTGGCTTCATTCGATAGGGCTCACTTACTGGCCTCAAAAGTAAGTTGAAATTGTCCTAATAAGATATTAGTTATCCAGTAACAAGTTCCTTCTCTTGATTGTTAAAAGAGTGCCAGTCTTAGGAAACACATGACCCACAGTAGAAGTTTTATGATCCGTTAGCTGAAACATTTTGTCTTGTGTAGATACTGGGCCCTTGCGGTGCCAATCTACCTGCTGGTCGCATTAATGATCTTTGTGCTGTTGCTGTTCGGGGTGAACATGAACAACACGGCACCACTTGACTCTGTGGACAACATCGCAGGTGAGGAAGTTTCCATCTGCTAACAGTGGCCTGCTGGTTAGATGACAAAGCAGCTCCTAAACCGCCTGAACCTAACACTCTTGAATGTCTCCTCTCTGTCACAGATGTGTACGCCCGAGGCCAGAGGACAGAAGGCTACAACAAGGGGGGAATACCCAGACTGAAAGATGTTTCCATTAGTGAAGTCAACAAAATGTTCTACTTGTCGTCCAAATGATAACAAACCAATACTGATATCAGCTGGAATCAGAGTAGAGATGAAGCTGCTGGGGATTTACTGTGGTGTCACTGTTTGCCACTTGTTTATAGACGAAGGATTATGCTTTATTTATTTATTTATCCATGGCTTCTTGTTTTTTTGTTTTAGATTCTGTACAGGGCAAAATTATGTGTTCACAACAGTGATATGCTGGATGTGATGTAACACAGTATCACGAGTGTCTGAGCAACTTGTCCTCTGGATGAATAAGGCAAAAGATGGTTATTTTAAATAAACTAGACTTTTTACATATATATATTATTTTGTGTAATAATTATACTTTTACCCAGTGTAAAGGTTAATGTCTTTTATTATGGTACGTTAACTCCCACTGATAATTAACCAGCTTATTGATACCATTCTATAAATGTTTAAACAGTCAAGTGTTTTTCTCCAAAGTCAAGGGCTCCCACCGGCATAATTTCAATAATGTTGTGATTTTTTTTTAAATCACCACTTCCTCTTATTCTCTCTAGAAGCTCTGTGCAAAACAAAACAAAAAAAATAATAAAAATTAACTAACAAACCAGGAAACAACATGGACTGGAAGGTCTTGGAATGTGACATTGGTCAATAGGGGGTTGTGAAAAGTCAATGAACCGAAGGGGGAAGCTGGAGTAGTGCTCTGAGGACTTGTGGTATAGTGGCATGAGGTGATATGGGATTTACAATGTGGAGTAGGTGAAATTAAAAAAAAAAAAAAGCTATTGATGAAGATCATCACAACTATCTGTAAAGCACACACAGAAAAGCAACCTGTCAACAGCACTGAGGTTTTAATACCTTTGCATTGTGAATCGCAGTTTCTGCAAGTACCTTTATCTATTTATTTATTTATTTAGAGGAAGCCAAGCTGTATTTGTTGGTGGTTTTAATTCATGTCCACTAGGTGGCGGTAACGCACAGCTTTGCGCGGAGTGCCTAAACATTAAAGAAGAAGACCATCCTCCCATGATGCTCGCCATTTTTCGCCCCGTCTGTTATTCATCCAGCAAGTCTTGTAGGGCTTTGTGCCAAAGTTGCACATGTGTATGTAAACATCCTACAGTGGTAAACAAATGGCCTTCGCTCTGCCGGTGTGGCTTGCGGTCCAGGACGAACTGCTCAGACATGGCGAAGCAGACTGCGGGACTCCGAGCCGTTTCGACGATTTCGACGACGAAGCTTTGTTCCAGATGTTCCACCTCACCAGACCCTGCATCGCCTTCATAACCGATGCCGTCCGCGCCCGCATGAAGACGGTGACTTTGGATAAACTTGGGCTGTCCGTGGACGCGATGGTCATGGTGGCATTGAACTATTACGCACACGGAGTCTCCTCCGCCGTGATCCTGCAGAGAATCGGTCTGAGGCAGACGGACTGCACCGCGATCATCGTTGGCACCGTGTCCGGTGTCATCGCGGGGATGTCCGATCAGTTCGTCTCATTCCCGCTGACTCCGGACGCCAAAGCTAATGTCGCCGTAAAGACAGAGGAATTGTGCGGGATCCCCAGTGTGCTGGGCGTCCTGGCTCCAGCTCACTTCAAGATCAGAGCCTCTCCTTATGAGAAGAACACCTTCAGATCTTTCGTCAACACCTTGGGCTACACGTCGGTCGTGAGCCAGATCATATGCGACTCCGACGGCAACATTCTCAGTGTTGAAAAATGCTGCATGGGCAGCACATCAGAGCAGGAAATGTGGGAGTCGTCTTTCAGAGGAAGGGAGATAGAGAAGGACCTGCACGGACCGTTTTGGGTGATTGGTAAGAAAAAACAAGATAATATGGATTAAAAAAAACTTACAGAGTCCCAAAGTCTGTGTACGGAGACGCTTAACCTGTGCCAGTGTATGTTTGTATTGAATGTCTGTGTAAAATTGGCTCCTAACACACCCACAAAAGGCAGTCCATTACTTACTAGTCAATAAATAAACAAGAGAAATCCACTAAACATTAAACATACAGCTATTTTGCTTTCTCACAACTTTATACGACCCACAACAGCATACTGGTACAAAATAATAATAATTAAAAAAAACTCTAAAATCTTAACTCAAGGTCCACTGACTAGCTTTTTCTCCAGACCTAAAAAGGTGGAGGTGAAAGTCCTGGTGCTTCCACCCCACGCCCTTCCATTTCATACTACATCTATAGTGTCATTTATATTATTAAAAGACATTATGTTTGGTCTACATGGTCTTGACGACTGCACTGTCTTTTGTCTCTTTCAAAGGTGGGAAAGGCTACCACTTAAGCAAACATGTCTTGACTCCTGTGTCAGAACCTGCAAATGACAGTGAGATTTGCTTCAACAAGGCCCACGCAAAGATCCACGACGTCATGCGGACAACACTGGGCTCCATGAAGAGGCGTTTTAGGTGTCTGATGCAACTTGGTTTTGCACAAGAAGCCTCTCTGAGCAAAAAGTCTAACATTATCAAAGCCTGTAGTGTCCTGCACAACATCGCCAAGAAGTTCTCCGTCCCTCCCCCACCTGTGGCTGGTAAAATTGAGGCCCTGCATCCAGGCAAGCAGCATTCAGCACCAGTAGAGATCGACCCTGAGGCCCTAAAAGCCAGACAGAAACTCATAGAAGATAACTTCTCTTTTGTCTCGAGTAGTCAGGACTCAGGAGGTAACAACATCACAGAGGACAATGTGTGAGCAGAGTGGGCGTGCCATCTCCTCTAGGAAGCAAGCAAAGAGGATCACTGACATTAAGGACATGTTAAGGACAAACACTGGAACTAAAACCCAGCATACAATTCAAGGTTTATTCACAGTTTGAGTCTAGTTGCTCTTCTGTTCAGTTTGACACCAGTCAAGTAACTGTGACAGCACAATGGGTTTTTCATCTTGACTTGGTTAAAAACACATTCAGGTATTTTTCTTACTACAAAATATAGTTTTTCTTGTACAGACAGATAATAATGCTTTTCTACCTATGTTTCTTATTGTTAATAAATGGAATGTGAAAACATTCTGTGGTCATCTGGAGTGTTCTTAACCCCCCCCCCCCCCACGCACACACACACACACAAAATAATAATAATATTAATAATTATTATATTACACTTTTGGCAGATTAAAGGAGCAAAAATTAAAAAGTTAAATAAAAACCTAAAGTGTACTATGAATATACAGTGCATATGTTTGTCATAAAAATCTTCATATTTACAGCTTATAACAAATTACAGTATGTTGACTTGTCATATGTTGAATTATATTTTCACTGAGTGCATAAAAACCTGCCTGACAGGGCTGACAGTCTCGTTGAGTGCAGGCATTCGTCTTGTGTTAACGAAGCTCTCGGAGTGCAGTGGCATTGACATATATCATGTCTGCATTTTCATATATGTTTTCATCTGGCTGAAGACTGTCCATGATGCAGTGGTGCAGAAAAATATACTGAGACTGAAAGGAAAAAAAAACAAGTTGCTGGTCATTTGAAAAGCAGAAGTCTTGTGGGTATAGACTCTATATATACTGTATTTTGGCTGTTCCTTCCTTGCATGCAACTGCCACTGAAAGGGTTTGTTCACAAGCCCCAGAAGTTCCCATTAATATAGACCTGCAAGTGCTTGAACCAGATTATCAGCTGTGTCTAAAGATCAAACGGGAAACCTTTGGTCAAAGAAATAAATGGGTACCTGACTAATAAAGTGATAGCTCAACCTGAAACAACTTAATGTGGTCAGTTTTACCTCTGTCTGCACCATGTATGGTCGATACAGTCTCATCTTGTGCACGAAAGAATTGATGCCCACTGCTCTTTTTTTGTCTAACTGCTGAAGCAGCACATCCAAGGCAATTATAGTGCCTGTCCTCCCCACTCCCGCGCTAAGGAAGAGACAACACAGAGCGAAAGGTAAGCAGTTAGTGCCAAGACATGATGGCCATCGTGAGCAATTCTTGATGCTTTCAAAGTGGATGTTTAATTTCCTGTAGAAATCATCCACTTCTGACCCTAAAACTTACTCCCAACATAAAAACAAAGCCAGAAAACATTATAAAAGCTGGTATTTCATCTAAAATGTATATGCATATGTATCATAAGATGTAATTACAGTAAGCTATTCACGTTCTTCTGGGCCGCCTGTGTCTGACCTTTGATTTTTGTGTTACCTTAACGTGGTTATCATATAAAAGTGCCAAACAAATGGCTTAGCTTACTTTTCAGACTTAAAGAAGCACTTGTTCTGTACCTGCAATGAACCACAGTTGGTGCTCCAGTCCCTTCTCTCTCTATGTGCCATCTCACCAGTCCTCTGAACTGGATCAGGACTTTGGTGCCTTGTGGGACTCCGTGGTCAGGCCAGGCTGTGAAGTGGAAATGTTTCACTGTGCGCTCTTCTGAGTAGTTTGTCTGTTAATAAGATTCACATAGAGAAATTCAGATACTCTAGGTCTAAAGTTTGAACCACTACTGTCGATGGTAAACGCCACTTGATACTTGAGGTGTCATCATACACTACAAGCATCATCCTCTTTGAAAGCAAAATGTGTGGAAATTCGTACATGTTTCACTCTAAATTCCCTCAGTGTCCAGCTGAGTTCCTTTTGCTCAGATCTGGTGGTGACCAGGACCTCTCCATAAAGGCACGGCTTGTTGTCTGCAGGCCAGTATTGTTCACACTTGGTCTAGAAAAAGGTGAAAAAAAGGTTTAAAAAAAGTGAAATAAAAATAACTCAAGCACAGTCAAGATTCAAGATAAGTAGATTGCCAAGAGTGGAGACGCCTAGCTGTACGAGCAAATGATTCACAGCAGCTCATAAAATTTTAGGTTAACACTTCCCTTAAAATCTGGTATTAAAACACTCTCAGATCTTCCCTAAGACTCACCCGTCCTCCTTCCACGCAGTTGGTTACCATGACAATGCGTTTCGCTTTTTGTTCCCAAATCATCCTCCAGAAGTCACCGACAGTGGAGGGCAGAGGACCCTGAGTGGCAATGTATTCTCTGTTGCTGTTGTAGCCCTGAGGAGCAGTTGTCAAAGTTAATACATACACTGCTCTAGCTTTTATGTGTACTGCATAGCTCATGAATTCACATGAAGTCAGTATATGCTGCAAGACTTTAAGTGACTGTGTATGTGCGGATGTTGTAGCAACTATCTATGCGTAAATGTTGCAACCACACTTCAGACAGTGAATGATTCAAGCTTATCAAACTTGCCCTATCTTGACTGTTAGTCATCAAGAAATACTTACTGGCATGTAACTAGCATTAATGTAGTCCGAAGTCACATTGGAATTTGACGTAGTCAGTCTCACTCGACACCAGTCGTCTAGAATGAAACAACAGAATTTTTTTGAACTGCAAAATAGGTGCTACAGAAAACAGCCACAGAATATATATGAGTCAGTGGATCTGGACCCTTTCACGAGTCTCTATTGCTTGTGACGGTGCAGACGTCAGACAGGCTTACATGGCAGGACATTGTTGAAACGATTCCTCGCTTTGTTCTCAGGCAGAATGGCTGTTTTCCTTGTCTGCTCCGTGCCAACAGGAACAAGGTTCTGCATGAAGGCAGATGACACGTCATGTAGTTGAGACAAAGTTCAACGGACAACATATTAAACAGTGCCACAATTATACAGACACAATTTTACAATCGTATGCAAAAACAGGAAGAAATTAAAGAGGAAGAATGAAATTTAAATTTTTTTATTTACCTCATATTCTTGGCTAAAACCTCTGTTGTCATCTGCACTTAACTGGCTGAAGTGGTCAGGAAACTTTGCTACAGAAATAGTTCTAAAAAAAAAAAAACAAGAGTCACTGACATTTATCTTACAGTATATTTACACACACACTTTCACAGAGAACCTTTTCCTATAAATGCAGCACTTTTCTATCACGCTCACATTCACACACTGACGACACATCAGGGGCAATTTAGGGTTCAGTATCTTGCCCAAGGACACTTAGACATGTAGACTGGAGGAGCCAGGGATCAAACCACCGGCTTTCTGACTGGTGGATGAGAGTTAATGAAACGTTTACTTACTTGTCATTTTTATCAGATAGTTTGGATGCACCAATGAATGGCTTTTTTCTGTTGTGGAAAAGAAGCAAAGAGATTCACTGGCTTAGTGTGACAGAGTAAATTTCAGGGAGACAATATAACAGTAGTGTTGTCAATGGGTTAGCACCAACCTCATTAAACCCGGTCTTTTAAATAAAATGAAGACCGCCACACAGACCAGGACAACAAAGAGCACCACAGCTACTACTGCCCCTGCAATGACTCCTATAGGGAGTAAAATCTGGATTAAATGCTTTGAAATAGTAGACACTCAATCCCTATTTGCATCACGGTCAATTTGTCTTTGTTTTACCACTAGGGGGAATTTTGTCATGTAAGAAAAAAATACAACCAATGTCAAAAAGCACAATAATGAGAAAAAAGTGGGAATATAATTAAAATATTACATTAGGAAATACACTCAAATAGTATTTCTGCAGAGTAATATATTCACTTTGCCTCACCTCTTGGATCAGTAGAGCACAGAAAAACAAATGGTTCGTAACTCCTCACAGTCCCAGACAGTGAATCTACAGATACTTCATATGTTTTGGCAGGTTGGAATCCAGAAATTTTAATGTACTGCTCCCCTTCATTTGCAAAGTGAGTTTGCCCCGTCACATTCACCTCCACTTCAGTCCACACACCTTCTGGTTTATTCCAAGCAATCATGATAGAATAGCCAGCTTCTGAGTACTCACAGTGAGCACGTAAACTTGGAGGAACTGCGTGAAACAAGTGGAAAGATGCTTTTACAATCACAAACAACAACAACAAAACCATGACACAATAATGCCAGATAATGTATTGTGAACCATTATTTTTAAAATGATTTGAAATCTTTAACCTTCAATTATAGATTGAGAAGTATCATCCCAGTACATCACATTATTTCAGTGGGAAATGCAGACAAACATTTAATTAATGTGGTAAAACTGATTTGTACTTACAGATCGTTAGATTTTGGCGACATTGTTCAAAGCGTTTAGAATTTCTTTCATACGCAAGCAACACCTCATAGGTCGCGCCAGGGTAAAGGCCGGTAAATAACACGTTGTTACCTCCAGTGCTGACATGAGTTTGTCTGTTAGAGGCAGTTGCATTCGAGAATATGCCTTCAACCGTCCCTTGGATTGTTGAGTTAGTAACACGCCAGCTCACACTGGCACAGTCTATGGCTGAAAATAAATGAGAAAATCACTGCAGACAAAAGTTAGAGCACAATTCAATTATTTACTAACTTGACTTTTACAGAACCAGGACTTGTTGGCTCTTTGTAAATGTGCATGTGGAACAAAATCATTCATATTGAAAAATATCTCTTGACAACAGTTGGTACATTCATCAGAGAGGAGGCCTGTATATACCCGTTACTGTGAAGTCTTCATAAGCAGTGCTGTTGAGTCCAGAGAACATTGTGATCACCCTGAATGGATACTCTGTCCCAGGCTTGAGATGTGTGACTGGATGTGACACAACGTTTGGGGGTACATCCGGGGTAACTGTCACATAGCTGTCATTAATCTGAAGCAAGTAGTTCCAATTCTTCTCCAAATTCTCCCACTTCAGAGTTAAGCTGGTCACAGAGCGTTCAGTCACATTGACTGAAGACACCATTGGCGGAACTGATGAGAGGAAAGCAAGCTTTTACTAACACACACACACACACACAATTATCAAAGGTGAGGAGACAGGATTAAAGAGACACCTGTCTTCCTACAGTGTATGTCTACTGGAAATTTCATTTTGTTGCATATTACAGGTAAAACATCTGGCTACAAATATATATTCAGATATCACCTACCAGTAACAGCTGTAAATTGGTGTCCGGTGCTGTTGAGTCCCTCAAACACAGTGATGAGAGTGAAATTATATTTCTTCCCAGCAGTAAGCGGAGCGACCACATATGTAACAGATTCGTTTTGATGAGACTTGCTGCTGTTTCCCTTGACAGGCAAGTCACTGTCACCATACCGCAGGATGTAAGTAGAGATTTCTTTAACCTTGTCCCATGTCAGCGTTATGCTGTTCACAGTTTGTGTCACAGTCACGAGCTTAACATTTTCAGGCACTGAAAGAGGGGAGGACACACAGTTGTAGGTGTAGGAAAGAAACAAACTGTGAATCTTATTGAATTAAAAAAAAAGTGACAGCATGTTAAAACAATATTTTTATGAGACTTTTTCATAGATTAGATATTATTACAGAGCTCTGTCGTGGCTCAAGTTGCAGACCTGTTTTGGAGGAAAAAAATCTTACCAGTAGCTGCAATGTGGTTTACTCCACTGCTTCTGACATTCTCAAACACAGACAAGAGAGTGAAGTTGTATTTTGTTGCACTTGTGAGATTTGAGATGGTGTGGTTCATCAGGTTATGTCCCGTTGTTGCTGTAACATTTATCTCTCTTGTCACTCCTTCACTCCATTTAAGTGTATATTGGAGGATGTTGTCCACGTTTTTCCACAGCAGAGTTATACTGGTCTCACTTTGTCCCACTGATTTAAAGTCCTCCGCATTGCGAGGAGCTAGCATGTAAAAACACACAAGGAAGGAACTGTAACAAAATCTGATTTATAAAAAGGACATGATATAGCCTATGACGCGTTTGTATTTGTATTTGTTTTTTTTAAACAGATAAAAAGTTCCACTCAAATCAATTATTCTGTTACGGTCAAAAATATCAAATGAGCAACCTTCATCAAAGAAAAGAAACTAATTAAGAAATTAGATATTATTACAGAGCTCTGTCATGGTTCATGTTGTAGTCCTTTGGAGGAAAAACATCTTACCAGTAGCTGCAATGTGGTTTACTCCACTGCTTCTGACATTCTCAAACTCAGCGAAGAGAGTGAAGTTGTATTTTGTTGCACTTGTGAGAGTTGAGATGGTGTGGTTCATCAGGTTATCTCCCGTTGTTGCTGTGACATTTATCTCTCTTGTCACTCTATCAAATTCAAGTGCATATTTGAGGATGTTGTCCACTTTTTTCCACTGCAGAGTTATACTGGTCTCACTTTGTCCCACTGATTTAAACTCTTCTGTATCACGAGGAGCTAGAATTAAAGAGGAAGGGAGAAGAAGCTATAACATAATCTGATATTAAAAAATAATGGTTTCAAGTAATAAAAAATATTCATTATAGCAAGGATGTAAAGAGACACAGCAGAAATTATATGAAGATGTTATTTTTAAAATTGATAGGATATTAATGATATTACAAGTTTCATCTTTGCTCATCTGACAAACAGGACCAATTGTTAAAGAAAAAAAAATGTTTAATGACACAATGATGATATGATAACTAGTACAGTTGTGACAAATAATTTAAAATTTGCATATCACAACCAAACATGTTTCAAATTAAACAACTTAAACATCACCTACCAGTAACAGCTGTAAATGTGTGTCCACTGCTGCTCACTCTCTCAAACACAGTGATGAGAGTGAAAACATATTTTATCCCAGCAGTAAGTGAAGAGACCACATATTCTACTGATGTCTCTTGAAGAGTTGCATTGATGCTCTCATTTTTTGTACTACCACTGTCATTATATTGTAGGATATATGTTGAGCTGTTGTTAACCTTGTCCCACTTCAGAGTGATACTGCTCACAGTTTGTCTCAACACTATCACGTTCTTAACATTTTCAGGAGCTAAAAAGACAAAAAGAATTGACAGTTTCATTAGAGAAGAGAAGGTTCTGAGTGGTCTTTTTAGCAAATGAAATTTGAATGAAAATTTTCATTCAATTCCATTATTTTACCAGAAACAGTCAAAGATTTTTTTGAGAGAAAAACTCCTGTCATTGAGAAAAGGAAAATTCTCTTACCAGTAAATGCAACAAGGTATACTCCACTGCTTCTCACATTTTCAAACACAGACAAGAGAGTGAAGTTGTATTTTGTTGCACTTGTGAGATTTGAGATGGTATGGTTCACTTGATCTCCTGTTGATGAGGAGATGTTTCTCTCTTCTGGACCAAGCACAAGTATGTAGTCAACGTTTCCCACGTTTTTCCACTGCAGAGTTATGCTGGTCTCATTCTGTCCCTCCACTTTAAAATCATCTGCATTCTTCGGTACTAAAATTAAAGGCAGAAGAAGAAGAAGCTATAACAAAATTTGATGTTAAAAATGTGCTCCAAACAATATGCAGTGTTTTGTGGGGAAAAAAATCACTCAGTTCCAGTATTCTAGCTTCTTGTATTTTAGATTATGAGCAGATATTATATGAAGATGTTATTTTTAAAATTCATATATATTGATAGGATATTGATGGTATTGCAAGTTTCATCTTTGCTCATCTGACAAACAGGACCAATTGTTAAAATAATGTAATGACGCAATAATGATATGACAGTTTATCTAGAATTTGAATATCACCAGCCAAACATGGTTCAAATGCTTAAACATCACCTACCAGTAACAGCTGTAAATGTGTGTCCAGTGCTGTTGAGTCCCTCAAACACCGTGATGAGAGTGAAAACATATTTTGTCCCAGCAGTAAGTGCAGAGACCACATATTCTACTGATGTCTCTTGAAGAGTTGCATTGATGCTCTCATTTTTTGTACTACCACTGTCATTATATTGTAGGATATATGTTGAGCTGTTGTTAACCTTGTCCCACTTCAGAGTGATACTGCTCACAGTTTGTCTCAACACTGTCACATTCTTAACATTTTCAGGATCTAAAAGACAGTTTCATTAGAGAAGAGAAGGTTCTGAGTGGTCTTTTTAGCAAATGAAATTTGAATGAAATTTTTCATTCAATTCCATCATTTTACCAGAAACAGTCAAAGATTTTTTTGAGAGAAAATCTCCTCTGTCATTGAGAAACTTTAAATTAGATGTTGTTACAGAGCTCTGTCCTGGCTCTTGTTATATGGCTTTATGAGGAAGGAAAAGGAAAATTCTCTTACCAGTCAATGCAACAAGGTTTATTCCACTGCTTCTGACATTTTCAAACACAGCAAAGAGAGTGAAGTTGTATTTTGTTGCACTTGTGAGATTTGAGATGGTGTGGTTCATCAGGTTATCTCCCGTTGTTGCTGTGACATTTATCTCTCTTGTCACTCCTTCACTCCATTTAAGTGTATATTGGAGGATGTTGTCCACTTTTTTCCACTGCAGAGTTATACTGGTCTCATTTTGTCCCACTGATTTAAACACCTCCGCATTACGAGGAGCTAGCATGTAAAAACACACAAGGAAGGAACTGTAACAAAATCTGATTGATAAAAAGGACATGATATAGCCTACGAAGCGTTTGTATAGTTTTTTTTAAACAGATAAAAAGTTCCATTCAAATCAATTATTTTATTACGGTCAAAAATATCAAATGAGCAATCTTCATCAGTTAAAAAGAAAAGAAACTAATTAAGAAATTAGATATTATTACAGAGCTCTGTCATGGTTCATGTTGTAGACCTCCTTTGGAGGAAAAACATCTTACCAGTAGCTGCAATGTGGTATACTCCACTGCTTCTGACGTTCTCAAACTCAGCGAAGAGAGTGAAGTTGTATTCTGTTGCACTTGTGAGATTTGAGATGGTGTGGTTCATCAGGTTATCGCCCGTTGTTGCCGTGACATTTATCTCTCTTGTCACTCCATTAAATTTAAGTGCATATTTGAGGATGTTGTCCACTTTTTTCCACTGCAGAGTTATACTGGTCTCACTTTGTCCCACTGATTTAAACACTTCTGTATCACGAGGAGCTAGAATTAAAGAGGAAGGGAGAAGAAGCTATAACACAATCTGATATTAAAAAATAATGTGTTTTCAAGTAATAAAAAATATTCATTATAGCTAGGATGTAAAGAGACACAGCAGAAATTATCTATAAAAAAAAACCACACATAATATATACAGATATTTACAATAACAGGGTGGATAAAGTGCAGACAGTGTAAATGTAAACTGGAATTACAGGGATTATATATTTACATGTTATTGAAGAGGTAGTATGGTTAATAAATAGTCACAGAAAAGGTGCGTTTAAAGAAGGTGGGGGGGGGGGTTGGGGGGTGGTATGGTGTGCTAGGAGTTGGAGTTTAGGAGCAAGATAGCTTTGGGGACAAAGGTGGCCCTCCTCCTCTGGAGAATATTACAAGTTTCATCTTTGCTCATCTGACAAACAGGACCAATTGTTAAATATAATGACACAATAATGATATAATGACAAGTACAGTTGAATATGACAAATAATTTAGAATTTGCATATCACTACCAAACATGATTCAAATTAAACAACAACTTAAACATCACCTACCAGTAACAGCTGTAAATGTGTGTCCAGTGCTGTTGACTCCCTCAAACACAGTGATGAGAGTGAAAACATATTTTGTCCCAGCAGTAAGTGCAGAGACCACATATTCTACTGATGTCTCTTGAGGAGTTGCACTGATGTTCTCATTTTTTGTACTACCACTGTCATTATATTGTAGGATATATGTTGAGATGTTGTTAACCTTGTCCCACTTCAGAGTGATACTGCTCACATTTTGTCTCAACACTGTCACATTCTTAACGTTGTCAGGAGCTAAAAAGACAAAGAGAATTGACAGTTTCATTAGAGAAGGTTCTGAGTGGTCTTTTTAGCAAATGAAATTTATTTTACCAGAAACAGTCAATGTTAAAAATGCACAAATGATATATATATATAATATGCAGTGTCCATTACCATTAATGATCAATGGCAGTCACACAAGTCTGCACTATGATACAAGAATATACAAACATGTCATCAAACATAGATAAAGGACACTGGTTCATACTAACGTGGTTTTGTTGTTGGAAGGGTTGTCGTTGTAGAGGTTGTCATTGGAGAGGTTGTCATTGTAGAGGTTGTCATTGTAGAGGTTGTCATTGGAGAGGTTGTCAATGGAGAGGTTGCCGTTAGAGAGGGTGTCGTTGTAGCTTTTGAATCTGTCACTGTTGCTGTTGATGAAATATTGGACTCAGCGACACCCTAAAGACAGAGGAATAAATGTTGAGGCACAGAAGGAATGGCCTGAGCTCAAAAAATATCTAAGTTAAATTTTATACTGAGTAAAAGTCAGAAGTGTTCATCTGACCATGGAATCTACACAGAACTCTACAGCAATCACTAAGTGAATGTAACTTTTTTCTTGTCTCTATATCCTAATATTCAAAAACCCAACACTACTGTTTAGAGGTGTCCTATTGTACTCCACTTTTTGGTCAACAATTTCTCATATAGGCACAAAATTATACATCGCAAGCAGCTCATCTGAACTTTTTGAGACAGGAAAATGATACTGATGTGCAGAAACCTCGAGGAAGCGCCAGGAAACGCCAAATAAAAATTATGGTCTGGAATTCATTTTTGAATTTGTTACTTCCAAATCTACAACAATTATAACTACACCTAAAAAGTGTAGAGCTGACTTGATTCAGGCACAACTGTCCCACCATTTCAAGCAAACCACATACACTGAGCACAGAAATACGTGTACGTTGCTACCTAAAAATGCTTTTATTCTTCATAAAAATTACATATCTCCAAGTGAATATAAAAAATGATTTCATACAAAACTGTGTCTGGGTGTATCACCTTGTCTAAAATACAATATAACAATAAATGTTTTACATTGACTTATTTCCTCATCTCTTCTTTTGTCTCTCTGAGGAAGTGAGTGAGAAGACTACTGCAGCTGAGTAAGAATGAATTCACATTTCACCATCTGAAAAAGTCCACCAGTCCAATGCTGTGAAATAGTTTTTTTTTTGTCTGTCTTTATTCTCACTTTTGTTTTCTATACATCTTGACACCCCAGACACTGTAATCTAAATCTAAACTTTGCTGTGATGCATATCATGCACTGAACTTTCACTGTGGTTTTTTCTGCACCGTTTCCTTTTGATCAGTGTAACTT
This sequence comes from Toxotes jaculatrix, assembly GCF_017976425.1. NCBI lineage: Eukaryota > Metazoa > Chordata > Actinopteri > Toxotidae > Toxotes > Toxotes jaculatrix. Next base: position 10,217,070 of record NC_054414.1, read on the forward strand.
GCTTTTGAATAAAGGTACACTGTCTGATCACTATCAAAGAGAGGAATGTTTAACAACCAAAACAAAAACTTACCCAAAGAAGATTCAGGAAGACACACAGCAGCAAGTGGTCTGAGGTGATTTTGAAAGATAAAAGCTTCATCATTGCTACGGTTTACTAAGCTACACACATAGTATGAACTGCTTAAAATCCGTTGTTGTCCCAAGAAAAAACTTAACGTTTCTATTTTCAGTACTGCTACGGGTGTGTTGACTAAAACAACACTTAACGTCAGCAAAAAAATCCTTCAAGCCGGAGCTGACGCAGTCCAATTTTAACTTTATTCCAGTGGTGTTGACTTTTATTTCTTAACCATGTCCTCCTTTCGTAACCTCTGGTCCCCTCTCATATTGGCAAGTGACTAAGTAAATAGCTGCTTCTCCTTTTTGGCCTTGAAAAGCCACAGAGACCTTTGTCCCGCCTGTAACTTCCTTATTAACGGTTACAGTGTGCAGCTTGTCAAAGGTACGCCAATCAAGTAAATTTGCCTGTTTTACATGTTTAATACTGCGATTGCTTTAAACTTGCTGTATTTTTGTCATTACCAGTTTCATAGTTTCATGTTTGTGACTGCCTGTGTACCTTTATAATGTGTAAACAAAAGCTGACACTCTTTTTATCTATGGCAAAACTTTCAAATGATGCCAAAAGAAGTTATATTTGTTTTGTTTTGGGGTTTTTTAAAACTATTTTAAAATGATAGTTTTAATGACTCCTTAATTAAAATCACTGTCTAATCTCATTTGGACTGGTTTCACAGAGCAGAAGATTTGCTTTAGGTCTCAAGAGGCAGTGATATTTATAGCTTCCTTGTGGTTGGCATGTATAAGGAACTGCAAACAGAAAACCCTGCCAACATTATTTTAACAGAGCATCAAGTCAGGGCAGTGTTCATGGTCTCATATTATGATGAAGTACCCAATAAAAATGTATGAACAGTGTCCATCAGTGTCCTTTGGGGAAACATGAGGAGGAAGTTCACATTCATAAATGATAACAGTTTTCCTTAGTGTTGCGTGACCTCTCGTAAACAGAACAACTATAATGAGCTTCCATGTTAGATACTGAGCATGACCAGCGCTCATTTTAAAAAGTATCGTAATGCAACACTCATGCAAATTTACTGTATTTTAGGATTTTTGGCCCTTGTATGCATGATTAGTTTTTTGTTTTAAGACTCTACATTTACTAACACACAAAACTCATGTCAAGTCATCAAATTTCCACTTACATCTGTTACAAATGTTTGTTGTCAAAAACACCTAGTTACAACAATTTTGAATGTAAATGTTTATGACCTGTAGCTCAAACCCGAGTTTGTTGGCACCACAAATAAGCCTTACAGAATCAGAATGTAATTACTTTGGTGTATATAAACATCAGGAGATTCGTGGGTCTAGCTGGCCACCCCACAATGAGAGAAAAATCATACTATTTGTTGTCCAGTCTATCAAAGTTTGAACTCAAGCTGCAGCATTTCAACACTGAATCTGTTGCTTTTCAAATCTTTTCTCTTGGACTGATTCTAAGAAGCTCATCCATGACTTATTTGCGTGTTTTGTTTAGGCTGGGTTGAACATTCAGTCTACAGCTGTGATGAAAATCCTCAGTCTGAAATATGTCGTGTGGCCCCAGCACTAGGGGTGGCAGTAGCGAAGCACAGAGAGCATGAACATACGCACCAGTCAAGTGTCGTTGACTAACGTTAGCGGAGGGATGGGCGCTGTGTCCTGTGGCGTAAACAAGAAGATAAAGCCAGCCGCAGTGCTGGCAAAGTGGGCTGGTGTTATCTCCCCATAGCAAGTGAGTGACAAGGCAAATGCAACGTAGACCTGTACAAGATTAACCAAACTTTAGCCACAGTCAGGCTCAGCTGTCATGTCTGTCTGGTAAATTACATTAACAGGCTTTATGTTTCGTTAGTGCTAACTCGGCTAACGTTAGCTAACTAAACAGTTACCACACCGCTTCGGCTAGCGTCAGTCAGATAGTGTCGGTGGGTAGTCCTTCAGCGTTTTAACCAAACTTCAGCTCACCACAAAGTGTGCTCACGTTAGCGTAGCCCTCTCACCACCTGACTGAAAACGTTACAGCCCACTTGAACTCATTGCACACAACACATCACAGTAGTCTGGCTGATGTTTGACTGAGGCTGTTAAACATCGGTTGCATAAAGGCTGGTTGGCAAAGAAGTGCTGACCTTTAATAAGCTCGCTTCACAGGGAGGGTGCACACAAGGGTTTGTTAGCTAAGTTTATTGGCTGAGGAAGGCAACGTAGGTAAGATATTTTATTTTTCTTCTGGACTGTTTTCTGCTTTCTACCTGTCGCATCGATGGCAGCCTGTTTTCTGTGTTTTAGAAATGCAGTCTGCTGTTAAACAAAACCTCCATTTGGAGACCGAAGGAGACATCAACAAACTCATCAACCTGAAGCTCAATGCATCCTACACCTACCTTGCTCTGGTATGATTTCAAGTCTGTGTATGACTACTAGTATTTGTTATGCAATGTGTATTAATAGCACTATTAATGTGCACTATTTGAAAGGATCCCTCTTTCTTCTCACGTGTAATCGCTAAATATTGTGTTTTTTCCTCAACTCTTTTAGGGGATGTACTTTGACAGGGATGATGTTGCCTTGCCTAATTTCTCAAGATTTTTCCTGGAGCTCTCAGTGAAGGAGAGGGAACAAGCTGAGAAGCTTCTGGAATATCAAAACATGAGAGGAGGCCGAATTTTGCTTCAGACAATTGCTGTAAGTCCATAACGTCCAATTATGGGTGACATTTTCAGGCCATGATTACTGAGATTGGTACATTTGTTGATCCGGGTATATGTCAACTATATGTTCTAGAAACCAAGTAGAGAGGATTGGAAAGGTGGCCTGGATGCAATGTCCTTTTCCCTCGACTACCAGAAGTCTCTCAACACATGTATCCTTGATGTCCACCGCAGAGCTGGCATCCACACTGACCCCCATGTATGTCTGGCACTGATAGATATAACCACTACATGTTCTAAACTGTTTGGTTTTTTAGCTGTGAGATAGTGAATATGAAAAAAAATGCTACGATTAAAAATGTGTGAGTTCAATATGTATTAAGCTACATGTCAGTCTGGAAAACTTGAGATATTGACTGTGTTCTAATTTATTACCTGTTTGAACAACTTTTTTTGTAACAATTTGACAAATTACTGACTTTTCTCTGTTTTGCTTCTTTTGTAGCTGTGTGACTTCCTTGAGCAACACTTCCTCATCGACAGCCATGACACCATCAAGAAGCTGGGCGACTTCTGTGGAAGTCTTACCCGCATCACTGCGTCTGAGACGCATGGTCCTATGGGAGAGTACCTCTTTGATAAACACACTCTGTAAAAGTCACAGCAGTACAGTGACACAACTTGCACATTTCAAAAGATAGAGTCAAGAGGGAAACAGTCCCTCACAATGTCTATTTTTTTTCCGTTAAGACAGCTACAACCATATTGTTACACCCCAAACCCTCAAACCCTTCTTGTACCAATGGCACAAGAGAGGTTCAAAGCAAATAATATAAAATACCTCAGTCTCCCTTGAAAACAACAGTGGAGAAAATATTCTCAATAATATGGTGCTATAAACTACTATTTTTCCTAAGCTGTTAAAATGAGTCACTTGTTTATTTAGACTCATTTTATCATGTGTCATGCATTCCATTGTTTCAGAGGCTCTAAGTTTCACAGATCCTTTGTAAAAATGAACTCTATTTTGACTAAATCAGAATGGTTTAAAGACTTTAAAACATGGATGATTATGGAAACACTGAATAAAGTCAGACGATGCTCACATGTTGTTTTTGTTCGTCTTATGTCCAACTGTTCAGACAGACAGTCATCAGATTTGTCATGCAGTCTAAACATACTTTCTGTGCTTTTCCTAATGTCACGTCTGTGACTATAGAACACTGTAAAGATAAAAGGGGGACTTTGCTTACTCACTGTTGAGTGGGAGCTTAATGTTTAACATTAGGCTTCTAGACAACTTGTGGTTTGAAAATGCCTGTGCTGCTTCTTCTTAAATTACATGTTTCAGCCAAGATAACATGTGTCAGCAGACTACATCACTGCCAGGCATATTTCTTATTTCACTCTGTCAATATTTCCAGTGCAGTTTAGGAATCCAGCACTGCAACACACCCAGTTTTGGGGGGTAAAGAAGATTTGGATCCAATCAGTTGATCAACAAAGAAATATTATGACTGAGTGAGAATATGCAACAGTCTTTGAACACCATTAGGGTATAACTAAAATGCTCTCTAGTATTGTTCTGTATACTTCAAATCTACTGAAGTGCCCTTGACGGGAGAAAGGGCCTGGTAATTAGCTGTCTGTACTGACTACATGACAGAAAGTGTCCTTTCATGTTGCCAGGACACTTTCTGCTTACACACTTTAGGGGGAATATAATGCAACCAAGTATAACAGTCACACTATTCAACTTCTGCTCTTTTAGTGGTTTTTGTTTAGTTTTGTTTCCCTCTGCAGTCTAATAACTGTTGGATGAGGCTGTATTAGAGCCACTGAGATCTCCAGATGTGGCAGTGCAAACACGTGGCAGCATGCCTGAGGATTACTGTTCACAGCGCTCTAAATGCGGGTATGTGTTCTGTACAGTAAAATGATAAGCCAAGGGATGGGGAGGCTGGAATATCCACGAGCAATGGAAGTTGTTGGTAGATTGACAATTGACTGCGAGGACGGCTATGCCGAGGGGATTAGTGAAGAGCCGGATGCACTACAATCTCCTCAGTCTAATGGATAAACACAACCACCACTGCCATGCCTCATCAGTTCATCAGTCTAATGAACAGTTGTTTTTCCTACTAACAAAGAAAAGCCTTAAATTGTTCGTGTGAAATTGTTAAGAGCGGAGCAGTAATATAATAAAAGGTGACTGTTGCTCTTCATGCATCTTCAGTCAGAGACATAAAAGCAACAGATGTGTTGCCAGCGTTCTACTATTGGGAGGAGGGGTAGGGGGGATTAAATCACAACACTACTCCAGTGATTTGCCATCGCTTTAGCTTTGATAGAAAGAGCCAGTCAATGTCAACAGCATACTGAAGGGACGATGGGTGCGTGAGGGCTGCAACGGGCCAAAAAGAAAGAAGAAATACACTTTCTTCTACAACTAAACGTTGCCCTAACAGCTCTCTCAGCACAGAGGAAATTAAAGGAACATATCAACAGGTAAGATAAAGATTCATAAGATTACTAAGATTTCTGTTATGATCAAGTGCAAGAGCATTATGTTGAAAAAGAATTTAACCAATTGGGAAAAAGCTTGACTTTTTTTAATTAATTATTTTGAAATGATTAAATTGCTTTTGGTTTTAAAAACGTACTTAAAGGAGTGGGCAGCTTCTTGACTGGTTCTTTAAACGTGAATGATTTTTCCTTGTTTCCTATGGATCTGAACATAATCATCGTCCCCTAATAAAGGGCTGATAAGAATTATTAATTAGTAGATAAGTAGTAAAAAAAGTAGATACATGCCAATTATGTTTTTATTTCATTCAGAATCTTCCTCAATTCAAAGCAGCTGCAACGACACAAATGTGACAATTACCTTAAAGAAATTTGATTCCAATAAAAAACTTCTTACTTCTCACTTACTTACTTCATGTGCAGTATATTCTAAAAATTATAGTGTTTTTTTTTTCTTATTTAAATAAGAATGTGGGAATAAATACTCATGAAAACTACAAATAACAAAACCAGGGCTCCCATCCCAGTCTTAGCTGTAAAATACAAGGCTTCCTTTGAAATGCTTTAATAAACATTCATCTTTCCAGAAAACTCTCCAAATTAGTTAAGAGGGGACTCAAACAGCAGCTGTGGGTGAGGAAAATTTGGGGAGGGGACCACCTCCTTTTTATTTAAGCTTCGAGGATCTGGGATTTAGGATTAATATTGTAGTGCTAGTCGCCAGAGTTTAATCCAGTTACATGCAGAGACAGTGACGAGAGGATGGGACGAAAGGGGGAGTGAAAGCGTGGGTTATGGGGCGAGGGAGATGACAGAGAGAATGAGAGTAACAGAGGGATTAGGGTCAGCCATGTTGAGCATCTGGCTTAGGGATTTCCTATGCTCTTGTACTGTACTGCAAAGCATAGACACAGGGATTACACAGCATACATACGAAGCTGTGTTATCTCTCACTGTAGGGGCCAACTTGACAGAGAGCATAACAAATCAACACAATGCAAATAACTGCACTGACTCTGCTGTTTTTACAGCTGACATGAGGCTGGCCAGCGCTGGGGTCCGGGCCCGGAGGGCTGCAGAGCCCTCTGAACCAGAATCAGAGGAAGCTACAGAACCGGTGCATCATGAACACTCCCATTCAGAACACCACGAGCACTCCCATACAGAACATCACCCAGGCCACGACTACAACCACATGAAGGACAAGTTCATGAATGAACTTAGTCATCTGCCTAGTAAGCCTCTTCTAGAAAACAAAACTAAATAAAGTGTTTGTCTTTGGTTCTATTTTGGAAGAGGAAATCCACCCTTGTACAGACTTCACATTTTGATATATAAATATCATTAGACTAGCATTTTCTGATGAACATCAAGTTGTTCTTAAAGGCTCAAGATACTGTCGACTTGGGGGGAAAATTCACTACACTGAGCTACAGACAGAGTGTTGTGGACACAATGCAAATTGTTTTCCCTTAACAATTACTGCTGAAGAGCTCTGAGTAAAGCACTTAATGAAGCAGTGGTGTTGGTGATGGTGGCTGTGGCTGAACAGAGCCACTCCCACTGTCAGCATGTTATTATCTGATTGTGGAGAAGGGTGTTGCTGAATGCACGCTTGAAGGCTCTGCAAGCTGTCCCCAGATAAAGAAGTGAAGAAGTATCATGTTTTACTTCAGTGATATTTTGCATTGTGCCCTTGGTTCTGTTTCCAAGCTTTGAAGAAGCAGTTTATGTTCAATGATATTGTTGGATGTGATTTAGATTACAGGGGTAAACTGACCTCCCAAAATGGATTTTTCTTTGATGTAATCTCAACACACAAAATATTTAATTCCTCTTGAAAATCCTTATGTGTAAGACCAACAAACTTTTACAAAGCCTTTGAGAGAGGGCGTAGTGTTTAAAACTCAACATCTGAATAAATATCAGGTCAAATACATGTCCATCCCTATTCTATTTAAATGAAGTACTGATGTTTGAATACACCTATTTTTATTTTGCAGTTCCCATGTGGGCTGTGGGGGCCATTGTTGTGGTGGTACTGGTTCTGGTGGCATGCTTCATCTTCTGTGTTTTCAAAAAATGCTTTGGGAAAAAGAAACAGCCAAAGAAGGTGAGGGAGAGGAAGGCAGGTCGCCGCAGAAAGGCAAAGGAAGGTGAAGGAGAGGCTGGAGAGAAGGTATGTGATTTCCAGTAATTCATTATTGCATTATCTTACCTGATCTAGATCTTCATGATGATTATCTGATGTTTTTTATCTTGTAGGAGGGGGAGGTGAAGAAGGAAGGTGAGGAAGAGGAGAAAGAACAGGAAAAGTTGGGTAAGCTGGAGTTCTCCTTGGACTACAACTTCACAGATTGCCAGGTAGGTCCTGTGTGAAAACAAAATCATTCATATTAATAACTGGAAAGCTATGACTATCAGAAATAAATTCCTACATAATTTTCATGATCACTTAAACCTTTGCCTTTCACTGGTCACTCTGACACCTATTCTCTTTCCTCTGAAGCTCATAGTGGGTATCCTTCAGGCTCAGGACCTTGCTGCCATGGACATGGGGGGAACCTCAGACCCCTATGTCAAAGTCTTTTTGTTGCCAGACAAAAAGAAGAAGTACGAGACCAAGGTTCAACGCAAGAATTTATGCCCTGTTTTCAACGAGACTTTCATCTTCAAGGTACCATGTGCCTGACATTGTGCTTTCGTCAACGTGATGTCGTCTGTGTTTTGTTTGTTTTTTCTCTTCTCTTTATGTCTCTGTCGCAGCTTGTGTTGGTGTTCCAGGTTGTTGATGACATGTCACTTTTTACCCCTCATGAGGCAGAAGTTTGGCCTATGTCTCTACTTCCCCTCGTCTTTAGTCTTTCATTCCCTGAATGGCGTCTGTCAAGGTATCCCTTCCCAAAAAAATACCAATGCAGTATGTTTTTATTTGTATCTTGTCAGTGTATGTTCTTCGTTATTGCCTGGATTTGTACATTTTGTTGCATGTAAACAAAATTGTCTACCTTCTGCTGTTGTACATTATACACAATGGTGTAATAACTTGTCTTTCTAGATCCCGTATGCAGAGTTGGGCGGAAAGACTTTGGTGCTGCAAGTTTTTGACTTTGATCGTTTCTCCAAGCATGATATGATTGGTGAGATAAAGATTCCCATGAACAGTGTTGATTTGGGTCAGCCAATGCAACAATGGAGAGACTTGGAAAGTGGTGAGAAGGAGGAGGTATGATGTGCTGTGTTTTCATTTCAGCTTTTTCCAATTAATATTTAAACAAAATTCAGAATATATCATTTTTAGGTATGTATTAGAATAAATATTGTATGTCCTTGATTCCAAAAACTTATAAATCCTAATAATACACAGTTTTATAATTGACATCATCCTAACCTATAATATTTCCTTTCAGCAAGAAAAACTGGGTGATATTTGCATTTCTTTACGGTATGTACCCACTGCTGGGAAACTGACAGTGAACATCATGGAGGCAAAGAATCTGAAGAAGATGGATGTTGGCGGCTTGTCAGGTAAACAACTCAGATGTTTGATGTTCTTATTAACGACTTCAGCAAACATCGATGACATGAAGTACTGAAACTAACCACACAAAACACAACTAAATCACCGTCTTTTCCATTTCCACAAGATCCATATGTGAAGATTGTTCTGCAGCAAAATGGAAAACGCATTAAGAAGAAAAAGACGACGGTCAAGAAAAACACGCTGAATCCCTACTTTAATGAAAGTTTTAGCTTTGATGTCCCCTTTGAGCAGATACAGGTAGGCTGTGTCATTACATCAACTATCAGTTTGAAATGTAACAGACAGTAAATGGAGGAACAATAATAATAATATTTGATAACATATTTTTCTTCTTTGTTTCAGAAAGTGCAGGTCGTTATCACAGTGTTTGACTATGATAAACTTGGGAGCAATGACCCCATTGGAAAGACCTTTATGGGTTATGGAGCAACAGGAGTCGGCCTGCGCCACTGGTCAGACATGCTGGCCAATCCCAGACGTCCAGTAGCCCAGTGGCACACTCTACTGCCAGAGGAGGAAGTTGATACGGCACTCAAAGCAAAACCTCGCTAGAGTTACACCTGTCTCAGTTCAGTAAACATACTGTTGAAATGTTTCTCTGTGTTCACCCTGATGTTTTTTCAATTTGCATGTTCAGTTTTCCATTTTGTTTCTTTCGAGGTACTTAACACGTGTGTACGTGTGCAGGTGTGGTGTACTGATATGTTTTTTGATATCTGGTTGTTATTAAACCCTTGTCCCTCACCTATATATCTGTTACACCTATAAACCAATATGACTGTACTTGTATACATGGAAGACACAAAAATGTAAAGGTGCATCTTTTGTGTATGCTTTTGCATGGGCCTAGTAAACGTCTGTGGCATAAAGGAAGGATTTCAAGATTAGCCTACTCTTTGCTCTTCTGAAATGTAGTTAACGCTGAAGACAATATAAAGCCTCTACATCTCACGCTGGGTCTTTTTGCTCAGTCCTGAAAGATGCTTGTTGTAATGCTCTAAGTCTTTTCAAACGCAAATAAACCCACAATGAACACTTTCACATCAGTGCTTCTCATCTTACCTTTAATTAAATTATATGTAACATGTAGTTAGTTCTAGCTGATTTTCTTAATGTTATGTTGTAGAAAGCAAAGAAAACTAAGCTATAGGAACTGTTCAAATTACCGGAGAAGGCCATTAGAGAGTGTAGAGGTGAAGAATATTGTAGGAACATTATACCAACAATATTAGGATGCAATAATTATCTACCAGTATAACATAAAACCCGTACCATAATACAGAATACTACTAATAAAATATATTTGTTTTTAAAGTTATAAATTTGTAAACTAGTAAACATAGGCCTTTCACCAGTATACGGCCTCTGTCCTCCCCATTTGGAAAACCGTTGCTTAGCAACAGAACACAAACTCTCAGTACATGACGACTAGCTGCAAACTTTACCCAGACATAATAATACAGCCTGCGAGGTGAGTTTGTCCTTTTTTTTTGCTTCGTGATAATATCTGGTAGTAGCTTGTTACAGCTTTTATCACCAAACCCATGTTAGAAACCGGTTTGTCCCCCTGGACACAGCTACGTTTATAAGCTAGTTATCATTAGATGCTCTTCTGGTTAGCGTTAGCTAGCTCGTGCTAAGCTAAACTCACATGAATACACTGAGCCGGGTGACACTGAATTAAGACATTAACATTATATTGTAAACCACTTACCGCCAGGTGTACGTCTTTCTTTCGGTCACATTACAGCATGAGTGCCGGACGAGCAGCTGAAGGCGCCGGCTGCATCACCTGGTGGGGCTTCAGTCCTGCGCTCGACCTGCTGAGCACAGGTGAGAGCCTATAGTGCACGAGGAGGTGAAATGATTAAATGATTAGTCGACTGACAAAAATTCACTACTTACACTTACACACTAAACAACAAACAGTTAATAAGAAGAAAGAAAGTAACTGGCGACACACTAATAATGAAAATAGTTGTTGATTGCAGCCTTACAGCACTTCTGTGATACAGTGAGGTTTTTGTGTGTTAATTACTTGAGAACAAGTGGAGGCATTTAGATAAAAAGGTCTTAAAAGTGGATTTTGAGTCAGGGGTCCCTCTGCAAGACCATGGCCAGAAGACACAGGATGGAGGACCCGTTATAGCTGATGTTGTTCTTCAGTGGTGTAAATTTTGAACTGATTTGTGATTACTGTAATCATGCAGACGATGATATGCAGTAAACCTGGTGCTTTTGGGGCTCTTTGGGATCTGGGACCCCAACTATAACTTCCTACATAAAACAACACTGACCATCTGTAATAATATCCCATCCCATCAGAATCTACTGTAGTGTGCTGAGGTTCAGCACCCAGCCTTAGAAATATGGCATGTGGGAGCTACTGCATTCTCTCTCTGTCTAGGCCCTGTGAGACATGAAGGGGAGGTCAATGTTTTACTGGTTGGCAGTGCAGATCCACGGCATATTTTGAAGACCATTGCTAGTTTGCAGAAGGAAGAAAGCCTTCATGTGAGTCTCTGTCTCTTAAGTGTCTTGTTAATCTTGACACCAGATAGGTGTACTCCACCGTGACCTGCAGACTTCTTCTCTCTGCTCCACTGCAGGTGTGGGTGATAGAAAATAGCATGGAGGTGATGGCAAGACAGCTGCTTCTCCTCTACCTGGCACTGATGCCCCAGGAAAGCATGGGACTTAATGGTGGGAAAGATTTTGATGAATTATTAATTTTAAAAGCTAAATGTGTCCTAAACCCTAAGGTTGTTTTGTGTTGGTTTTATTCACAGAGAAGACAGAGGTTTACCTGGAGGTGTTTGGGAACAGTGAGATCCGCAGTCAAACAGAGGAAATACTGAGCCGTGCAGCATCACAGCTCTCTCTCTGTGTTACTGAAACAATGGAGACAGCCACACACCCTTGTCTGGACACAACTCTACTTAAGGTACAATAATTTGTTGAACAATCACACCCTTCAATGTTTCTCTAAGACCTTATAATTGATCTTTTTCAAACAGTGAGACCTGCTCAGTCAAACCCATGTGAAACAAAACCTATTGAAACTTAGTTAAAGTCTACTAATTTTGTAATCTCTGAATATTTCTACAGTTCAAGGAGCGAGATGAGCTGGCCAGAATATTTAAATCATGGATCCCACCTCAGTCTTCATCATCTTCATCTGCATATTCTGTTCCTATCTGCATGTCCAAAGCCTGGGATTACCGGGTCAGGCAGCACCTTGGGACGCGCTACGACTCTAAGAAAGGCTGCTTCGACTGGGACCTTACAATGAAACTGCACGAGAAAGGGGTATCTGAACGTGTTTCTCCGTTGTTTGTCTATTAAAATGTGCTGCTAATATTAGTTTGACCACAGGAATTATAATTACCCAGTCATTTAGAGGCTTGAAGAATATGTTGTACAGTGATGGAAGCTCATTCTGTACTAATTCTCTGTCTGCAGTGTGGTGTCATCAACAAGCAGCAATATGCCCAATGGAGGGAACGGGGTTTGGCCTTCGAAATGAGGGAAGGTGTCTACCAAATAACCAATCCAAGTTTGCTCTCATCAAGAGTGTTTAGTCAGGTAAGTGCTAATCTGTTTTGGTGATGCTACACAATGCAGCAAGAAGATGATAACATGAGTGAAGTTTATGGATGTGTTGACAGAAAGGGAACAAAGTGGCTGTGAGGGGTTACTGGGGAGACATAGTGTCCAGTCCTTACTTCTCCTTTGGCATTGAAACTGATGACAAGAGCTTACTGAAGACACAGAATGGACAGCATATCAAGGTAAAACATACAGTTGTAATGGCACAGATTATATGTTTGATTATATCATATTAATGTCTGTTCTGTTTTTTGTTTTTTGTCCTCCCTCCCTTGTCTCACATTCACAGACAGCCCAGGACATCTCCATTGAAAACGTGCAGGCATTGTTCCAGTCCCTGTCCAGTAGACGGGGCTGCCCTTCTACTTCTCAGTCAGACACACAGATTGACCAAAAATCTGTCACCATTGATGGTAAATGGCTATAAAATATTTGGCTTCCGATGATTGGCTGTATAGTGCAGGTTAGGACCAAAACAGCACAATGACAACAGCAGTTTAACTCACAGTGCAAAGGTTCAAACTGAGGTGAAAGGTTGATTTTGTTCGTGTTGTTTCACTTCAGATAGAAGTGTAAATGGGAAGTGGATCTTTTCAGTATCCCATCCTTTTTGATGTTCAGCACACAGAAAACAGTAACTGTGTATGAAACCTGGTGGTTTTCAGGCTGAATTTTCTCTCAAATCCTCTTCAGACTTGATGTGTCTGAATGGGATCTCCGTCACATTCCTGCCTCTGGACTCACTTTACAAACTGCCAGGAAAACAGAAATACTCCCACTTCTTCCACGCCATTTATTTCTCTGCCAGGTGGGAGCTTTTATTTTCCAAATGACTACAAATATCATTTTACTTAGTAAATATTTACATCTAAATATTAATAGAGTAACGTAACCAAAAATAACATCCCTTCACCATCTTGTCATCTCGACTGCAGACTACTGATATGACTGCTGAACGTGTTTCATTTCTGTGTTTCTGTTTCTCTCTCGGTCTGTGCTGTAAAGCTGTGTGCACCAGTTGGGCCCGATGATGAGACAGATTGCAGCACCAGACGCTGTGGTTGTCATGGAGTTGGCCAAGTGAGGGTTTTTATAGTAACAGAGCTTGTTTCCATGGTGACAGTACAGTCACCAAGAGTACAGTGGCTCTGCTATGTAATTTGCTTTTGTCAGATATCTTGTGCTTGCTACATATCCCAAAGTTAAGTTCAGTGATCAGGACCATTTTGGAAACAGTGACTGGCATCTTTGCATTTACGTTGCATTTGTGTGTCACTGTATATCACAGGTACCTTTTGGATCTGAACAAAGAACAAGAAGCAGGCTTTGCGAAGAAAGTGACGAGCATCGCTCTCGAGGCTGGATTTGAACTGTGGCCTGACAGGAAGAGGAATGACGTTCATGCCGTTTTCATACCACAGGAGAAGTAAAAGCGGTTCATTTCGGCACAGCTGTTTTTGCTGCTCCTACCGTCAGCGTCTGTACATTCACACAATGCAACAGACTGACAGTCAAGGTGGTGTTGTTTCACAGCACAGACTGTTTAAGATCTTATGCAGACAGAACTGATTTTTCAGCAATGTGTGCAGTCTGCAGTCTTCTTGTTCATTCTTATGTGGTTTTTAAATATTTTAGCTGCAATTTGAATTTTCAAGAGTAATAATGATTTCCAGTTTGATTGACACTGATCAAAAATGTCAATTGTAATTATACATTCATTTTAATAATTACAGATGGATTTGCAAGTTGATGTTTTTCAATAAATGCCACACTAACATGGATCGCATCTCTTAGCTTAAGTGACAAACACTGCAACATTGCTGCACATTTTTCCTGGAACTAGAGAACCTTCTTCTTGTTTCTCTGTACGTCCTGGGTGAGTTCACTTCCAGCGTCCTCCAACCTTCCCTTTACCGTGGCCCTTTTTGCTGCGTTGAGACAAGAAAAAAGTTAAAATAGTGGTTCACAGAAACAAGCACCAAATATGACTGACTACCCTTTCCTCCCGGGTACCTTATGGAAATATTTTAGACATGTGCATCCTGTAACCAAAGTGGCAAATGTTTAAATAGCTGCGAGTTTGTCATTTCCTGTGTGTGTGAGGGTGACTATGTGTGACCTGCATCTTTAGAATATTTGCATAGCAAATTAAGTTTTTTGCAATGCTCTGCCTTCTTTTTTGAGGTGGTTTGTTGTGTCATGATAAATTGAGACGAGCAGACTGACTCACAATTTCTGAGCATGTTGGATTCTGTTCAGGAGAACGTTTATCTAAAAAAAAAAAAATTACACAGGATGTGACATCATACATCAGGCATTTTTAAAATCCCAGTTTTGTGTATTCTCAGCTAAATGGGGGCTCACCTCGTACTTCTGCCTCTTCATCTTCTCGGTCAGGTCAAATTTCTCTGACTCCAGCTGGTAGATCCATTCCCACATCTCCTTGGCTCTCTCTCTACAACACAGCAGCATCAACAGGCTTGAGATGACAGACACATACACCTTCTAAAATCTTATTAAAATGTGACAAGCTACTGTTTTTTGAAAGACATTTTTAATGACATGTATTACTTCTATTAGCTCAAAATCTACTGGCAAAAAAAAAAAAACCTCAGCCCATCCTCTTTCAAGTTCTCAATAGCCAGTGGCTTGCGTCTCTCTGCCAGAGTCTTCTTCTTAATTTCCCTCGCTGTTTGCCTTTTGCCTCGCCTCTGCTCTGCCTGCAGGAAACAAACACATATCACATCGTGCACGTGGACTGTGATGTAGAGAGCTTCTTCTATAGGGCAGTAGAAGTTATCTGTACTCCACATACTTGCTGTGTACAGTGGCACAACTGCCTACAAATATATTCTTCTGACCTTGGCCAGGAATCCTCCAAAGTGAGCTCCCATGTTAGAGAGCACTTTCTTCTTCTTGGCCTCATCATCAGCCCTCTTTTTCGCCTCTTCATCCTCCTTCCTCTGCCTCTCCTCCTGAAGAAGTCATCTTTAGCTGATTACTGCAGTTTCCTTTACTTTCATCACTCCTTTATAGCATGTAGCATCAAAATATTGTGAACTAAAGTTAATTAGGCAATGTTAAACATTAATTACAGCAATCCGTGTCTGTCTGTCCCGCTCTTTTTCAGCCCTCACTCGCTGCTGCTCAGCTCTTTCTGCCCGTCGGCTCTCCTGCGACAGAAAAAGAGTCAGCCAGAGCAAATCAGCAAATCTCTCTTTCAGACAAAGTTAACAGAAAATAGTTGAGAAAACAGTATGGAAAGGGCAATACAATCCTTTCTTTGAGTCCAATCAGCTCCTGTTCCTCTTTCTTCCTTTGCTCAAAGTGGACATCTATCAGAGTCTGCAGCTCCAGAAGATCTTTCTCCATCCTTTTCCTGTGGATGTCCTAACAGCAACCAGTGGATACACAGATTAAGATTATTCAACACTGTTTATTGGTGCTGTAATCGTGTAATTGTTCCATTAACAATAATCTTGAGGGAACATACATCAAAGTCAACCCTCTCCCCCTCAGGGATTTTAGGGGCAGCAAGCTGTGTGACCAGAGACCTGTAAAATAACACGAGGAAGGATCAACATATATGTGTTTGTTTGTTTTTTTGTTGTTTTTTTTAACTGATCAGATTATTGTTACTTTTTTTTCTTGCAATGCATTTCATGGTAAAATCGAACAACACTTCAATTAATTCTTACTTGTATTTGGGGCGTTCTTCTTCATCATGAGCAGGACAGCAATGAAAAAAGTGAATCAGTTGATGTTTTTTAAACCACAGTTAGATTTGAAAACACAACAGATAAAATGAGGTTTACTCAATAGGCAATGAGGCAAGTTTCAATACGTTGGAAACCCACAAATCATGGCGACTGTTCATAACAATGACTTGTGTACAGCCCCTAAGGGAAAGTTAGTGGTCTCACACACACATAACTAAAGGCTACAAATAAACACGGTGTAAATCAACATTCACATTTTGGATTTTGCCCTGTGGGGACAGTCTCAGTGACAGGATGCTTTTGTAGTTTGTATCTGAGTGTGTTATCTCTAAGGAGAGGTCGATACAGTCAGCACAGTTCAACATCACACTCTCACCTCCCTCTCCCTGCTCCTCATCTTCCTCTGCGGAAAGAAAGAGCGGCAGAGCGACTGAGTCGAGGGGAACGAGGAAACTGCTACATTCATTAAATTAACGAATGAATGTCCTTACCCTCCTGATGCCCTCTAAATAAAAAAGAATTTAAAAAAAAACATCAGACAAATATATATATAAATATAATGTAATTCTATATAAATGTAGAAAAGTTTATAAGTGAGAAATAAAATGTTAACTGGTAGGATTGGACTGACTCACCCATGATCTTCTAAATCAGACATGGTGACCCTGGAGGGAAAATCATAAATGAAAAGAAATTTGAGCATAAATATAAACTAATAAAAATCTGCAGTATCCACATCATTAATTTAATACTATAGCTTCTAATTAAATCATATTTCACCTCAACCACTGCATACCAAAATGTGTTTTTATATCCATTTAAAAACACATTTTTGTTGCCAAATATAAAACTGTGATTAAAACAACAAAACATGACTTAGTGTGAAGCTCCCACTGGAGATGCACCACACGTTCAACGCAGGCCAGTGCTTTTGTTCAAAGAATAAGATTAAGGGAAAGGCCATTTGTAGCTAATGATCTAGGAATAGAAGAGGCCAGAGGGACCATAGGCCGGAGCAGTGTCCTGTTACCCAGGATAAGAATGAGGTATCAGCTGGCCAATCCTTCTTGTTTAATTTGATTTGCAAGAGAGAATGCGGGATGGAGATATTAAGCTGGTCGGCTGGCTGCTATTAACACCAGCCAAGTCCTCTATTATCATTTGATCTACTCACAGTGTCTATGAACTGAATGGATTTCTCAGCGTGTGTGGTGGCCCATAAATATTTTAGCGTTCCTAAGCATTACTTGAGCAGTTATGATATATATTTCAGTGTATTATACAGAGTGCGCAATCAAAACTGTCTGATGAGCTGCAGTCAATATGAACAAACAGAAAAGTGGGATTCTGGCTACGCACACACCAGCAATAGACTGAATTTGACAACACTATTTTCAATGCAAGAACTGGAAACCCTCCCGGACTTTCTGCCTTTGAGCGTATTAACGTGATTGATCAAGCACCAACGCCGCCCAAGTGTCTCGGATCCCCTCGTTGTCAGTTTTTAGCCAAGGTCTCAGAGCATGAGCATGTGAATCTGAATAAACACGGGCTCGTGGACAAAAGGCAGATGAGGGATTGGGAGAGGAATTCAACACATCGCTTCACTGTAGAGTGTTTCTGGCCAAACTGACCGGCAGAGTCAGTGGAGTCAGGACAGTAAATTCAAGGGCACCAAAAATAACTTATCATGCGATAGCAATCTAATTTAATTAATAATTTAATTCCTGAATTTTCAGCGATCAAACACGCTGTTGTGTTTTGATCACGAAGAACTCAATGAGCTGACTGTGATTTAGTGGAAAATCCCAAAGTTTCCAAAAATGCCCAGTACATTTACACGTCCAGCAGACACAGAGCAACATTAACATTCATTTGCATTTGTTTTTCTGGTCACCTAATGAACATGAGTTCAATGTTCACCCTTTTTTTTAATTCATGTTTTTGTTTCTACCAGATCCTGTGAAAAACATCTCGTAGATCCATTCTCCTCATAAAAATATAATCTTTTGTATTAGTAATATTACTTTTAAACAAATTATTTTGAGCAAAGTGTTTTGCTTCCTTGAATTTCATCTAACAATAGTGTAATTTAAAACGCTGACAGTCCATAAACAATAATCAAATCCAGTGCGTTTTCACAGGAAATTGTGGAACTATATCCCAGTTACTGTTATGATGGTGCTAACTTTTTGATTGACTGTAAATATCTCAGAATCTACTGCTTCCAAATGGTCACATGTCACAGCACTGTACAAGAAGAAACATGGTGGTTCAGAAAAACAGCAGAGTGGATGAAAAGTCAAAGCACATACCTGCGCAGGAAAAGAGAAAGGTGTTCACTGATGATGAAAACAAGAGGAGTAACGACTGGAGGGGGGAGACGGACCTTTATAAGTGTTCCTCTGAGGTGACAAAGAGGTGACTTGGAATAAAATGTGTGTGGAGGGGAGGGGGGGCATGATTTAGATAAGAGGGACTGGGAATGTATGTGGATTATTGATGGCTTTTGGGAGCATAAGCTGACAGGCTGACAGGCAGGATAATGAGCAAAGGGTTTGCTGGTGACTTCACAGCTGAAATAAAAGACAAAAAGACAGGTGGCAGAGGAGAGAGCTGGAAGAGAAAGAATAACGAGGCAAAAGTTGTGGCCCTGGGTGGAAATGGCTCAAAACATCACCAGCATACTGGGTTTTTGTTACAAACTGGGCAATCCTGTTTTGTTTTTCATTCTGGTTATTGTAACAGTAAAGCTGAACACAAAAAAGTGATTCAGGAAACAAAATCTATCTGTAAGTCTGTTGTGACAACACAAATTTCTTGTGAAATGCAAATTGCAGTAGTCAAATGCAAGTGACATTTTCATAAACATATACACTGGCCCTTTGGAAACAACTACAAGTGACAGAAAGAAAGATTATCCTCAGCAGAGAACATCTGCGTATCAGGTAAGAGGAATAACTTAGATATTAAGAATTATTGTGTTTTGTTTTGTTTTGCTTTGCTTTCATCATAGCTATGTAGGAAAGTGTTCATTTGATTTGTATAACAACTTGTATGTAACACCTATCCTTTTATATCTTAGACAAAATATGTCTATCCTGGTGCTTTTGCTGCTGATTTCAGGTAGGTATATTCACATAAAATGATGAGATAATTGCATGAAATTAATATGCAGACTATTAGGCTTTATTTGGTATCGATTGGAATCCGACAGGTTGTGTCACCATGAGTTCACACATTCACCGTGAGTATCACCTGATACTGGAGAATAAGATCTGGGATGAGGCTCAGAGTTACTGCAGAAGGAACTACACTGACCTCATTACTATTAACAGCCATGATGACATGATGATGCTGGTGAACATGACAGCAGCCAAGGGTGTGACAGCAGAGATCTGGATTGGTCTGAGAGAGAATGCGATAGCATCCTGGATGTGGTCTGTGGGACAGACTTGGATGAGCGATGGATCAGTTGAATACACTAACTGGGCCAGTTTTCCTAATTCCTCACATCACTGTGGAGGCATGAGGGGTGATGGGAAATGGCTCAGTGTAAACTGTCAAACAGCTCTTCCTTTTGTCTGTCAGCAAGGTAAGTAACGCACCACTGCGCCTAAATCTTGTGAGACAGAAAGCTTACAAAATGAGGGCAAAGAGCTTGAGGGCGTTTACTAAGCAGGTTGGTCCTTATGAAACATTCTATCAACAGCATTGTTGGAGCTTGAACCAAACTAGGGACAAAAATTCAGAATATATTTGGCCTCTGCTGCTTTGATTTAAACTATTCTTCTTCTTTTTTAAAATCTCTCTCGCGACTTTCTCCTTCTGAAAGTGTAATATCTAATATCTGTAGTATCTCTTTAATGCAGCATGTGTGCAGCAGTTTGAAAACTTCAACTTTCTCCAAACGTTTTAATCTTTACTATTCAGTGTTCACAGTTGAGGGGTCCAATGAGCTGTATGTTGTACTTCAAAGTAAGACGTGGAGGGAAGCCCAAGAGCACTGTCGAGTGAATAATATGGACTTGGCCAGTGTGAGGAACCAAGCTGAAAGTACTGCATCACAGCAAGTAATTCAGGAAAATGGGCTGTCGCTGGCCTGGATCGGTTTGTTCAGAGATGAGTGGAAATGGTCGGACCAGAGTAAAAGTTCCTTACGATACTGGGACAGTAGTCAGCCAAACAATGATGGAGTCTGTGCATTGTATAACCCCTCCAGCAAGAGGTGGTTTGACAGAGGCTGCACTGCCACATACCCCTTCTACTGCTATACTGAAAACGATGCAATATCTGGTAAAGTTTGTACCATGTTGTTTCTTTATCTTAAAAAATTCCACTTGATTTAGCGAAACTGAGTGTATACTTGATGTAAGGTTTCATTCCTATTTGTTTAACCACAGGTAAAAGAAAAGAGACAGTAAAGCAGATTGTGAGGGTGGAAATGAAGTCAAACTTACTCGTCAACTTCAGTGATTTAGCTGTCAGGGAAGCCATTTTGAAGCAAGTAAGTTTTTTAATTTTAAAATATAGGTGATACAATAATGTTTCTTTTTAAAATCACTGGTAGTAGGACTTGTTTTCTCATTACCAGTGTACATAGGTGACTATCATACTAAGACAATAACCAGCTCATTTGAATGAAGGTGTGGTAATTCTGTTTTTTTTAAAATGCCTCCTTAGATCCAAATAAAGGATGAGAGGGTCAAGCTTCAGTGGAGAGTTCAGTCAGATGGGAAGATTTTCAGAAAAAAGAAAACAAGAAGTTCAGAAAACTCTGCAATGTGTAACAATGATGATGCCCCTGTATGAGCACTTAAACACAGGACAGCACAGATTTCATGGCATCGAGGCATTTTTCTGACATTGTACATGCACATATTACTCATGTCTTGATGGGGTTGATTTATACATGTTTCATGCTGTCTTCTATGTTTTATGTTCACTCTTATTTCTCATGATTATTTAACAGGTGTGCTGTGACCTGCAGACGGAGGGCACAGCACACCTACTGACCCACTGAGGAACGAAGAAGAGATATCTCTGGTTCTGCTGCAACCTTTTTTTTTTTTTAAACTGTCCATTGTGAGTCTAACAATGTCTTAGGAGGGCAAAGCTAAAATCAGTGGAACACTTTTGTTTTAAAGGAAAAAAAACCAAAACAAAACACATACACCTGGGGCCTTTTTTCTTTAAGAATGACTTTATGTTCCCTTGTAATATTGCGATAAAAAAAGGCTGACAATAGCAATATAATGAGACAAGCTCAACTGATCTGGAGTGAAAACAACAAAAAAAGCTGTTAAACAATGGAGAATGACAGGAATCTGTGTCACTGGTAACGTACCATCCTTTGAATTAGACGGCTTGACTGCAAAACTGCAGTTTAACATGTAACCCACATCTTCACCTGCAGCACTGCTTGAGACTGAATAACAGCACTTCATGTTCATAAATATAGCCTGCATTGTAACAGTGCTTGTTTCAAAACACAGTGATGACAAATGAAAAAATACAAAACGGATTTGTAGATGGCAGTGAAATAACTGGAGTTCATTACAGTACAGTTTTTAACATGGCAAGTTTGAAATGCTTACTAACCACTGAATGGAAAAACTGGCCAACATTATGTGTATGTACAGCTTGGAAAATTAAAAATAAAAGTTTTTTTCTGGGTGATATGCCACTGAATATAATACTAATCAAAGAGTAATGCCAACCTAGGAATTTAACTGAGCCATGTCATTTCACTACATGTAAAAACAAGCCTGGCACTCTCAGCAGAGAATTACAATCATGTATGTAAAAAGCAGATTTATACATCATGGGTAAACACTGAGAAGTCACAGACTTCCACGATTTTAAAATACCTGTTTCTCACTGTTACGACAATGTTGCATTCAGATAGTAGAAACTGAAGTCACCTCAACAGTCCTGCGTGTCTCCTCTCCATGCTAAAGCTCCGAGACTCAAGATTTATCACACACTTACAATAGCGTCTTCAAACAAATCCGACAACAGAAATTTAGTGGCATAAAAAGTGTGGCATACTTCATGTTGTAAAAACATACTGCACTTGAATTTATATTAAATTCCTCCCTGCAATAAGGTGAAGTTAGGAATTTCTACCCTAACTTTGAGTGGTGCAATTCACACTGGCCTTTTTAATAATATTAATAATGATGATGATATTTATTTATACATATTTTTTCCAGATAATTTGGCTGTTAAAACTAAACTAAACCAATAACCATACTTTATTAGAATCACACTTCCTGATTTGTTATTCTTTTTATGGACTATTTTTCTCTTCACACACCCATCACACAGCTAATATAAACACACAAATAGTAAAAACATTGCCTCCATCATACCAGTTTCCTTATGGAGCTGTCACTTGAATATCATCTTGCTGGCTATAAAATTCTCCCAGTGCACAAGGACAAAACTCCATCTTTCCTCACTTCATAATCTAACATGTTTGCTTGCACACTTTCCCTTCAGCAGCCCTTTTCCCCTGAGTAACCATCTACTGGTCTTTCTTGACCTCAGGCCGACTCTCCTCCGTTTGGTTGGGCTCTTTTTGGCTGGGGCCCAGCAGCTGTATCAGGTCGTGCAGGGCTTTTCTGATCTCAGTGCCAAACTTATGGGCATCCTTGAAGGGAGACACAAAATAAAGAAAGAGGAGGTTTTAGGTCATCTGCTCTCAACAATCTAAATAATAACAGAGATAAAATTAAACCCAAATAACTTCATGACCTCAGGGTTTAAAAAAAAAAAAAAAAAAAAAAAAACTGTGCTCAGGGGACACACAATTCTTCATTACTAGAAAAACACATATCTTGTTTCCATAAAAATTTGAATTTTGTCCTAGCCCAACAGTTCCTGCCCCAAAATCACTACTATCATTTAACTCACGGTGTCTGGACACGAGTGCTTGCACGAGATGTGGAAGTTAATCATGTTTTCTCCCAAAATGCAGTAGGACACCCCATAACCATCATCAGCCACCTGAAACACATACAGACAATGTTAACACCCATGGATGCTTTATGAATATATAATAATAGAACGCAGAGCCAAACACACACACACACACAGTGTGCAGCCATTAAGATGTACTGTTTTCACTGCAAAGAAATACTGAAAGTGTCCACTAATGTGAAAGCTACTGTATGATGTAAAATAAAAATGTAATTGCACAGACAAAACTAGTAAAATTACACTGTAATATTACACTGACCGGACCAAAGCCTCCTCCACAGGAGACATACTCTGGGTGGTTGACTATGTCAAACAGCTCCAACTGCTGGACAGGAGTCTGACTGGTAGACAGCCTCCAGGGCTCAGACAGCACCTAAAACACAGACAAGAAGCCAATGCATCAGTTTGCCGAGATCATCGCTGCTAAAGAGGGAAATACTTACACCGATATGATTCGTCTGATTAAAGTGAGAAAGGAAAGAAATAAACCTCTTTCAAGAAAGGAGAATCCACTCCGAGGTATTTAGAAACCAGGTAGAGGCAAAAGAGGTGTCTGTCGATGCCACCTCCGGTCATAGCCAAGCGGCATAGATGCTGGTGCTTTTCTGAAGCTGCGCGGAACAAACGCTTGCAGACATCTGGTGTCTGGTGGAGAAAGGCATGAGCGGCATGACTGCTTGGCATGGCGTACGTTAAAAATGAACGCTGTATGATTTATGTGAAGAAAATGAGAATCAAACATCATTTGCACTATGCACAAAAAGAGACATGTTTCCTTGGTCTCACCTCTCCACCTTCCACTGCCCGGATGAAGGCAGTGCTCTCGTTGGTACAGGAGCGAACAGTCTCGGTCCTGCCCTCCCTGAACAGACGGGTCATGGAAGCTTCATACGTCAGACAGAATGTCTTCCGGTTCTGGGACGCAAAAACAAAACCTCTTAGGCAACGAATAATATTGACCAATGTACAAATGTCCAGATTTAACTTTTCTTTCTGTTCAACTGCCATCTGTGTAGTCTGAAAGTATTTGGACACTAGCAGTTGTAATTTTTGAACATGTGGAGTACGACCATGATAGGGCTCCACTGTCTGAATGTAAACTCCATATATTAAAGTTGAGGGTCAACACTTTTTCTCTGTTTTCAGGAGTACAGAGCCAAAACAACGGACCGCCCTCATGTTGATCATGTATGTTTGTACATCTGTTCTACTTCAGAGAGAGGCTCACCCTGTAGTAGGCCAGCTGAAGAGCCATCTGAACGAAGGCATCTGGGCTAACTCGACACTTCTTGACCTTTCCTTTGCCAAAGTCTTCGAAGGAGAAAACGTGGAAATCCACATCATCGGCCAGGGCCTGGGCCACCGCCAGCGACTGAGAGATCTGCTCCTCACACTGAGACAGACACATCCAAACAGTTCACATCAGCAAGACTGACATACCCATAACTACTAAACAAATAATGAGGCAGCTTTTACCACAACGTTTTACATGTGACACAAATCTGAACGTGTAATGTATTATCTACTTGTTCATAAATAAAACCTTTTTTTTTTGTAATAAATCAAACTACTTGTTTCCTGCTTCTGCAATTTATGTAAAGGTAGGTTAACTGCCTACTGGCTTTACCTGGTGCTATCAGTATCATCCTGTGATGATGTGAAAGACAAAATTAACTAAATCAGATGTTTGCAAGTTACAGTACTTATTTAAAATTGGAGTAATTTAATTGATTTGATTGATTGATTGAAGGATAATGTGTGAATGGATGACTAACTTCTGGAGAGATTTCCCAGTTCAGCTTCTGTGGTCGTGGTAGTGACGCATCCACCTCTCCCTTGCAGTGACCCTCCGCATTGTAACCCAGTTGGAAACAGTCGGTGGCCAGGGTGTACTGAAAAACCACACATCAGTTAAAAGTGACAGCCTCTTCTCAGGGCCAGATGACAACAGTGACAACAGTGTGCAAGGTACGCTTGTTTCACTTTCCTTACCTCCCATAGGTGAGCCACCACTGGTGCATCAGCCCACGAGTGCTCTCCATTTACGCCGCTCTTTCCATTCTTGAAGTAAATCGCCGTGAAAGACTTGTCAAACCACCTGTACGACGACCCAAGACAGTGACTGAACGCCGCACTAACGCTTCCAGCTATTTTGCAACATAGCAGGAAAAACTAGGTACTGAGCTAGTTCACAGTGCAGTGATCAGTTTAGTGGAAAATTACCTGTCATAGCACTTCCCATGCAACAAGGACTTGGCATAGCGATCTAAACTGGCCGCGGGGTCATCTTCCAACATGCCCTGTTCTTCATCATCCAAGGCCACGAAGAAGGCGGCTCTCTCGATGCAGTCCAGGGAGCGCTTATTGACTCCACTGCTGAAATACTTCACCCTAGCTTTAGCCCATGGAATTCTGGGAAACATTTAAGAAGAAACAGATGGCATTACATTAAGGATGCAGTGTGTTGTATGACCCATGTGATTTAGAGGCTTGTCAGGCTGACCTGTCTCCAGCAGTCAGGGCCCCGAGTTTGGCCTCTCCTTTGCAAGGAGGTGAAGGGTCATCTAGGATCCTCTGAATCTGGAATTCAATCTCCCTGGGGGACAGGAGTCTGCCTGCCTGGTACACCCTCAGACGAAAGTAGCGTCCCCTATGGTAGACCACTATGTAGTCACTGTCCTGCCAATGTTGCACAGTGTCTTCAGACATCAAAGAAAGAGGGTAAAAAGGCAGAGAGCAAAGTAAATATTTTGTTATTGTGTCAAAGGCACAAATTTGGTGTGAAGTTTTGCAGTTTAGAGTGGATGGTAGTGAGGTGCTAACTGTGACCATGTCATGGAAACACAAATACATCACAGATGATGCAGTAAATTTGGGGATTTCGATTGTTGCCGTTTAACATTCGCGTCATTTATCTATAACACTGCATTCATTTTAAGAAATTTTAGCCTTCATTTTTGGTTTAATTAGACAATTTATTCTTTATTCTTCTTCTTTATTCTTAATTAGACAGTTTATTCTTAAACTAAAATCTAAGTACTTTGACAACACTGTCTATACTTTTACCTGTAACATTATGTGAACTGTCCACTGAACCATGGGAATCAGTGAACCAGGAACAGTTGATCTTTGCTCATTTGACTACAGTTAAGGTCTTGTTATGCTGAACTCATTCCCTGGGCACAAACAGAAATCTATATTTGCACTGGGCAGCCCCCATGTAAAATATTTGAATATGAAAATGGTTGGAAAACAGGAGCATCCCTTCCTCCACTTTCCACAGGGTAAAAGTGAACAAATAACAATTTCAGCTAAACAAGTAGATGCCTGAAGTATTTTCACAACAATCCTGACACACCCTGTTAAAAAAAAAAAGGCCAGAAAGAAGTGGACGAATGCTATGCAGACAGACATGAGAGGGATACTGGCTGTGTGATCTGACTCCACTCTACCAATCATCTTAAAAAGGCAACTAACCTGAACCATATGCAAACACGCTGGTGCACAGCTGACTGTACTGAACTCAGTGAAACATGTTCATCTTCATAATCTCGTCTCCATGAGCTTTGTGTTGACCAGGCCTACTTTATGCAACCAGGAAAACTGAGATGACTCTAAACAGACAGCTTAAGCTAAGCAATGTAGCAGATGAAGGAACGAAGACAAACTGTAGGACGCGTGCATGAGTAGGTTAGTGCTGTAATACTGGTTTCTGATTTGAAGTAACTGACATGGTGACCATCAAGATGATGGCTCATTAACATGATGGACAAGGAACATTTACTGTATATGTGACAGGGATGTATCTTATCTTAAATTTGTAAATACACAATGGCAATGTTAAGCACAATTTTATTGTTATCAAACTGGCTTTGACATTTAGAGATCTAAAACTGGGATTGGGCCAGTTGTGGAAAAGAGTAAATACTACCTGTTAGTGTTCCAGGGATTCGACAAGTGTCAAACATCCGCTCAAACTGATAGGAACAGCAAGGAACTGCAGACCTCAACAACCACTGAGCAGGAAAAAGAAGGATGGGCCCCAACAAAAACAAAGTGTGGGCGAGAAAGAGAGGAACAAAAGGGATGATTGGAAAAATAAAGAAAGGAGTGTTGGGATGAAACAGAAAAGAAACCAGGGAAGAGAGGAAAGAAAGGAGAAAACAAAAATGTGTGGGCAGAAGAAAATAGACATTAGTTAAAGACAGAACCTTCCCAGAAACCCAGACAGACCTGAGATTAGACCAGAAGGCAAGATGAGACAGATGAGAGATGACAGGATGGGCTGTACAGCAGACATATTCTGACTCAGTGAATCACAGACATCTTGCTTCAGGAGACCATACACACTCACGCATACGCATACACATACACACACGCTGTCTTTCACACTACTTTCTATCCAATGCTTTTACTCCAGAGGGATCAGACACCTTCACTATGCCTCATCAACTCTAAAGCAGTGGTGTGTTAGCAACACTCGCCATGAAGCCGGTGCAGGCTCCCTCCTGGAAGTTAACTGCTCATGTTCAGGCAAAATTCATGTATCATATATCAGCACTGTGAGAAACATTACATTGCCACAGTGTGTGTGTGTCTATGTGTGTGTGTACATGTCAGTCTCTTTACCGGTCTCCTCTCCAGGAGTGCGTGTGGTGTTGAATATCCTCTCACACTGAGCTGCACACAGAGGAATGACAGTGCCTGGAATACGACTCTGGGAAACATAGAGGAGAGGACGAAGGCAAAGGCATAGGGGAGAAGGAGCAGAGGAGAGCAGTGGAGGGAAATGTAGAGTCAAGCAAAAAAAAAAAAAAAAGGACGTGAGAAAAAAGTTTTTAAAAAGAGCGAGAGGAAAAAAAGGAGGAAGGTAAATGAAGAGAAGTCCAGCAAACAAAGGAGAGGTTGGAAAGAGAACAAGAGGAAGGGGTGAGAAATGAGCATGGTATGAGAACATGAGGGAAATGTCTTCACATAAACTAGATACATGAATGAAGATGCACATGCTATCTACCATAAACAGTCAAAACACACAAACGCTGAAGGGATGGATGTTACTCACACAGTCAAAACACAATCAAAACACATCCTGATGACCTCATACATATATCGATCATGAACGTAATATCCTGCGGTTCCACAAAGAAATATCCCAATGTCTCAAAATTTGAGACATTTGATTAACAAGTCCTTCATTGCCATAACACAGAGACATGAATAATGAATGTCTCTATGTGTATGGAGCAGCTGTGGATGACTGCTGGCTGAACTCACAGGTTTGATCTCTTCTTTGTTGAGTTTGCGACGGTACAGAAAGAGTGAGTGAATGCTGTTGCCCGCCCTGGCCGCCTGGATGGGCGTGGGTGTCACACTCAAGAAGTCCTGGGGAGAGAATGAACAGATACAGGAAATCAGGAGGAGGACACACGGGGGGATATCATCCAGACAAAATGAGACACAGGTTTAGCAATTATTTTTTCTTTCTTAACGCCAAATAGACGCCCACAAATGATTCACAGAATGAATCCTTTAATATCTCAGAGGCCATATAACATAATAAATCCAGCTGTAAGGCCAACGTACAAACACATGTCTAACATGTTCATTTAAAGTGACGACTACACCATGTGGACAGGAAAATCTTTTAGAGGAAATAAATACAGATATTTTCATACCATGCCATAATAGTTACTGTTGACCATGATTGGGCCTCGTCCCCGTAGGTAGACGTATTCCTCCCACCAGTCACTAACCTAAGACACACACACACAAAAAAAAAAATCTCAGTGAGAAAAGCTGATATTGCAGCCAACTGGCAAATTCAGACAGGATGAATAATTCAAACCACAGAACCTCCCAAAGATATGCATTGTTAATGGAATTTTAAATTTCCTGCTCTGCATGGGACATTTAAGTGACGTCTGAAGTAGCCACACTTAGACAGAGCATTGTGGTCTACCACTCACGTAGTTGGACGCCCAGAGAGATTTGAGTTTGAGGTACCACTGCAGGCGGTTACCGAGGCTGCTCTCGAACTCTGCGGCCAGCTGGGTCATACGTTCGTACCGCGTGTCGTCCATCAGCGGGCGAACGGATTCCAAATACTAAACAAGAGACATATGCTAAATAATCCACAGTTCAGCTGAATAATAACAAGCATCATTCAACAGAAATAAAATCACCAGCCGGAAAACAACTGTTCTAATCCTGCTGATATGATACCAGAGCTCTTCTCCTTTCTATCTCCTCTCATCTGTCAAATATATCTCAGTTTAGAAGAGTAGATATCTTGCATTCTTATAAATTTCCCAACTAGCTTGGAGCCATACAAAACAATAGCAAAGGACATTTGGTGCAACAGAGGCAGAAAATGATGAATGTGAGAAAGTGATCCATCTGTTTTATGGTCAGTAGTCAGCGTGTTGTCATTTCCTCTGCTTCATGTGATGTCTCACCCTCTTGACTGTGTCCTTGACGGCAGGCACAGGCAGGTTTGGCAGTGAACCCTGGTAGCTGTAGAGTAGAGGCTTTCTGCCGGAAAAGATCCGCACCAGTGCCTGGCACAGACACACAAGCATATACACACTCAAAACATTTAAGTGAGGACGTACTTATGTTTTATTTTTTCAACATGCAGTTTTCCAGAATATTATTTATCTTAAAAATCTATTTTAAAAAATCAGGAGATTTAAAAATAACCCCTTGCAGCGAGGAGTACTTTATATTACATTTTCTGAATAAGAGGAAGTTGTTCACTATGGAAACACAGTAAACAGCATTTTCTTGTAGCACAAAACATGTGCTACTCCTAAAAAAAAAAAAAAAAAAAAAAAAAAATATATATATATATATATATATATGACAGTAACAAACAAACATGACAAGCTTTAGATTACATAATACTCTGCTAGCTGTAAAAATTGTGAAACACCACTGACCACCCAGACTTTGGTGGTGTTGGACATCTTGCCGTTTTGCTCGAACATCCAGCTGTGGTAGGAGAGAAGCTGCTTGAGGCACAGGCGCATGGTGAAGATGAGTAAGAGCCATAGCATGGTGCTGAAGAGCACTGCTGACACCACCGCCTGGCACTGGGTACTCATCGACTGGCTGCGAATGGTGGGAGAAGTTGGACAGATGGATAAAGCGAAGAGGGAGGAAAAAAAAACAGTGAGTGAGGTATATGACAGAATTTGAAAACAAGAAATTGAAGGAAGTAGAGAAACCACACATAAGGATGAATAGGAGGAGAAATGACAAAGAATTTACATTAATTACAAAAGCTAGCGGTTTCACAACGGTAATATCAAATTAGGAAATCTCAAACGGATTTGTCCCATTTCTATCTTGCCAAATCAGAGCTGTGGGAACTATCCTTTCACTTTAAAGTGAATGCAAAATCCGGTTTATGTGAAGAGAGAAGTAGGAGGCAGAAAGGAACATGAGGGGGGAATATACATGTTAGATATTACAGACAAAAAGAAAGATATTACAGAGGACTATGAAAAAGGAAGAATGGGAAAGGGCGAGGACTTTGTAAATCACACTCAAGATGTCCTATATATACTGGACATTGATCTCTCTGTGACATAACATACAATCAGGGAAAGGGGACACTTTGTGTTTGCAGGGGTGTCTGGTGAATCATAAGATTTATCATTAACTTTTACCATTCCACTGCGTCATGAAGTGTGTTACCTGACAGGCAGGTGCTCCTGTATCTTGGCTATGAGGCCCATGGAGGGATCAGAGCGAGTGTACATAGTAGCCAGGATTGCTATGACCACAAAAAGCCAGGAGGAAGGGCTGGCAGGGTACACCCCTGTTATCACACTGTTCTGTTAATGTCAGAGAAGAGAGACTGGCTTTAAATCCCATTCTTCCTGTTTGCACTCAGCACACTGACATGCACAATGATAATTCAGTTATGATTAGATTATGGTAATAACTGTCATGTTAATGCCTTATTCTGACTGTCTGATCTGTATTTATCTCCGTGTCAGACATTAACCTGATTTATAGACAAATTACCAGTAATTTAAAGACTTCTGCAGCAGTAGTGTTTCCTTCGCAACACTACTGTATTAACACTTCTGCTGAACATGAATGACTGATGATCGTGAGGATCAAACAAAGACACGAGACACAATACCCACACACAAGTGTGTCATAATATGTGGCACGCATTATTGATTGATAATGAAGTCCACACATTATGACTGATTTTTTTTTTTTTTTTTAGGAACACCCTGTATACTGGGTTCTACAAAACAGAAAATTAAGAACTATATACGATACAGAAAGGACAGCAATTAAAAGCCCATAATTAAAAGACTACAATTAAAACAACTAGAAATAAAACCTCTTGCATTCAGCCTCCATCGCTGTTCCATTGACTGAAGTAAAAGGTCTAGTATATTATAAGTGTGCCAGGTTCATGTTTATTCTGATGGTTATTTGTATGGATTTACTTGTATATCATTTGTAAGTAAAAAAGAAACCTGGGTTAGTTTTAAAGGAATCCTCCAGTAAAGATCTATATTTTTAGCACTCACCGCCTACAGACTAGAATAACAACAAACCTGAAAAATGAGCAGAATGACCACATAATGAACAAAAACATTAAATCCACAATATGGACAAGCCAACAGAGCAGCATACTTGAAAGATTAATCACCATTTAGCTCTGTCACAGATACAAGTGCTGACGTGTCGAGAGGAGGAAACACAGTGAGCAGAGGTACATTGTAAGCATGACTGTGATTATTATAGATAGTTTAGGGAAGCAGACACAGGTAACACATGAACAAACAGAACAGACCACAGGTGTAACAGGAAGAGTGGTAATACCTTGAGTCTGATGATCCGCTTCTTCCAGGAGCGCACACCAGAGAGGTAGATCTCAGTGAGGGCCTGATGGGACAGCTGCAGATCAATGCCCTCTGGAGTGACCGTGAACTGGAAAGCCACCGCCTGGTGGGCTTCTGCCATGATTACTGTGCACGAGGAGAGGGGGACAGAAGGGCGGACAGAGCCAAAGTGAAGAAAAGGAGACACTTTCTTTAACTGACAATTTAAATGGTCAGCCAACAACCTAAAGGCAAAAAGGGTGTCACAAATTAAACAAACAGTGACAAACCTCAAACACCTTAAACACAAGAATACCAGAGAACTCACAACTGCTCAAATATTTAACATTCTTAGGTGATTATTGCCAATGTAAACATTCAGGATTGGATTACAGTAAATATTTGCAGTTTAAAATAATTTTAAAAGATGTAATATATATATATATCAAAGTGGTTAGAAACAATACACAAAACTTCTGATGAGACCTTTGAGATTCAGGCAGATTAAAATGAAATGCACATGGGTAACTACATCTCAACAGCTGCTTTTTATACCATAAAATAACCCAGCCCCATAACAGGACACTGAGAACTGTATGCAAACTGTCAACAAGAAGAACGAACAAAAAGAACAATGTAAATGGCCAGAGGCAACATGCCTTAGGCTTTGTGTATTGTGATCACAATACAAGTAACTGAACTGCAGCAGCTGACAGGAAACCGAGCCCCGAAGGTGGTAGCAAGTGCTGTGAGGGGACTTACAGATGATTCATCAAAGTGATGATGAATTGCAAAATTTGTGCCGTGTATGCCTGGCAAAACACCTCCATCTTATGCAGGAGCATTTTTAAGAGAAGCTCATATTATTTATCAGGCCTTTCAAATGCAAAGTCAGCTTGAAATTGATAGAGTTTGATAGGAAAGGCTGACTGGCTGCTGATGTGACCGGGCATTTTTTTTTTTTTGTTTAAAGTCAATTACTGCTTCTCTTCACAAAAGGGAATTGATTTTCCTCCACAAATAGGTTATGGATAATGCCCTGAGGTTTAGTCACTCTGACACTGGACTGCACCCCTGTGGAGGCTACGTCTGCTCTTATTGTGCGTCTAAAAATGGCCAACATACTCTCTCTCACACACACACACACACACACACACACACACACACACACACACACACACACACACATTCCCTCATCATCCCCAGGTCCCATTGAGGTTCTGCTCTTTAGGTCAGATCTGGCAGATACAGTCATTCCTGTGCCAAGGACTAACAGCAGTAAATTTCAGCCTCTTTCTTCCAGTGCCAGCACAGACAGCACACCTGCTCAGCTCAGTACTGACCACACGCATACACACATAGGAGCCGTGTCACAAAATGCTGGTCCTGCTGGATTTTATTACCAAAGTCCCCTTTGACAGGAATGAATGTTCTGATAGCTTAATCTGCACTGGCGGTGTAGTAATCTTTTGCAACGATGCAACTTTGATTCCCAATTTAGTTAGAGCTTATGTCTGTACAGCTGCGTGATAAAAAAAAAAAAAAAAACTAAGACAATGCTTATATTTTTATTGCTTATATTTTTATTAGGCTACAGATATAGTAATAAATTAATTAACAAGGGGAATGGGCTATGAATAGAAAAGTCTGAAGAACTGACAATCCAGTAATTTTATTTTAAACTTGCTACTAAATTTGCATTTTAATCTTTGGGTCAGCATTAGACAGTGTGTTCAGAGCAGGAAGTGTGGACAAAGGAAAGCAGGACCAGTGCATGTGTGTATGTGTAAACAAGGTAAAATGCAAAGCATTCAGATCACTACAAAGTATAAGCAAAAAAAAAAATGGAGCATGGAAGACTGTAAGAATACCCAAAGCACCTGACCTGAGCCACACATTTCAGGTCTAACACCTAACACAACAGCTAATGCTGCTTGGTAACTTATGATACAGGATTTTAGTTTTAGTTCATAGCAGCAAACTTCTAAAAAATCCCTGCAAATTATTGTTTCTTTCAAGCAAGATCCATTACACAACCAGACAAAAAAAGTTAACTTTAACATGCATGTAGTGTTTTCATGATGTGCAAGTGATTTCAGGGTTATGTCATACAATATGTGAAATGTAAGAATGAGGAAGAAAAAAAGTTGCCTGACTACTCAAAGGTAAACATTTGCTGTATGGCCTTTTGGCCTCCAAGAACCAACCATTTGAAAAACGAGTTCCTGGTACTCCGTGTCATTGAGAGTTGGATGTTGCAATTTCCTTCTCCTCCGTGTTGTCTAAACCTGATACTTCTTCTGCTCTTTTTGGTTGAAAGCCATGATATTTGATTCTGACCTCTCCTTTGATGGTCAAGTAACCTCAGTAAAATTAGGCTGCTTTTTGCAGTCATTTCCATTTGCAAAAGATAAGGTTTAATCTTGTCACTACTTTAAACCCATACGCTCAGGGCTCAGTCAGAGAATGTCTCCAGCTCATACCATATGCTACTTTTAACCACTTCTAAAACATATGATCAGAGTACTAACATTAAATCACTTCACTGGTCGCACACACTGTAGACTGACAGTCGATTTCAAAAAAGACTGACAGTCTCCTTTTACAGTAAATGGTAGTCTCTTAAGAACTTGACATCCCCTTCCTTGGGGACTTGGCCTACACTGTCCAGCTCTTCTCTGTATAAAGCTTAGGTATTATTAAGTATAAAACTCTACGGAAACCACTATCATTTATTTTAATCATTTTATCAAATATTATGATGCCTTAAGTTTCGCTGGGCTATAATTTGGTTTATAAACTTTGCTTGGGAGTATATACAACGCATGTCATAGTTTAAAGTTATTCTCCTTTAGTGGAGGGTCGCAGGGGTGTTCACTGTTAAGCCTGTGGTTAACAGTAGAAGTATAAGCTTATCAACATATCAACCAAACAGAAGTCAAGCGCTCCTCTTAGTCACTGTAAGCCAATGTGTTATTTACTGTCAGTTAATACTGTCAGTGTTTTATGAGGGCTGTGCACAGCTGTGCATGTTTCACTGTTTTACAAGCACAACACTCCTGACTGGAAGCAGCTCGTTTTAAACTCGAGAGAGGAACAACTAGTAAAGCCACGAACTGCAAGCATTTAGGACAATTTCCAAAACAAGACAGCAGACAAAGCAATTAACATTTAAGGTGACACGCCAGCCCTTTTAGATATATATGCCCAAATCTGATGAAAAAAATAAATATTATAACTTAGCTCATCTACCTAAAATGTACATCTTAGTACAATACAACACCAAAAAACGTCCTGTTTGGTTGTGAACACAAAGCAAAATTTATTCAGTGACAGTAATAGTAATTATCTTTACGTATTTAGTTATTAACCTCGCATGTTCAAGATCATATCTGAAAGCCCCACTCTAGTGTTAGCTCTAATGCTACACTGATGGACGCTAGCTAACGCTTTAACTGCACTAGGTCTGAAAATTAACGCTAGCTGCTGCTAGTGCTGCTAGCCGAGCGCCCAGCCCATTATGTAGATAGCCTCACACTAAAACGGCTGCTGCTATGGCTCCTCAACGTTCGTGAAAAGATGCAACTGTTTGTCTCTTCACTGCAGCGCACTAACAACACTGTCAAAAGCATATGACCATACCTGTTGTTGATGTTTGCGGAAGCTAGAAATGTCGAGGATCCAGAGAAGCAGGAACCGACTGTTAACTTCTGACGTCGGCCGGTGAGCGTTGCCGTGGTGTCGATACTCCTCTCTTCCTCCTCCCGAATGAACCACTCTGTACGACACAGTCGCTCCCTTGGATGTAGCTGATGCTGCCTTCAGAGACTATCGGAAATGTCGCAATTGCGCAGAGGAACTGAGCCCACGTCAATAATCGACGAGAAAGTTAATCGTTTATTTTGCTTTCTATGTAATATACAGTGTTACTTAACGCCTGGCTGTCTTACTTTCAGCTTACTTTCAGCTTGCCATAGTTTTTCTTATTACACTGTCAACTTTATAATAGATACTGTGATGATTAACAAAAGTGCTTGAGTGAAACTATTATTCAAATTTCCAGTCCTGCCAAAAAAAAAAAAGATCTTAAACCCAGCTGGAGCTTTCAAACGCATTTCACGGTATTCCTCAGCAACTATGTTAAGTTTTCTGATGTGGATGAAGTAATCCCATCAGCTGTGAGATGAGGTTGAAGGCCCCAGAAAGCTCAATTTCTCAAGCAACACCATGGGAGGTAATTTAAAGCATCACAAAATGTAGTCTGTCTTGTCTGAGAACAGTGACCATTTAGGATCAGGCTATTTTTTGGGGGGGTTTTAAACTCTTCTAATAACTACAAACTCTTATAATACACATTATGTTGGCATTCGGATGATCAAAATCTTTTATGCTGAAACATTCTAGGTAAAATAAAAACAAGGTGAAATGTAAACAGCCATGTAAAAAGAACAGACACCATTTTAACCCAGAAACTAAATACACACACACATGAATTTAGGGTTTATTATTGTAACCATAACAATAAGGTGGATCTCTCTTTATTTTGACCATCAATTCAATCATAATTGTTCTTTTTATCACAGGCAATAGTTATAATAGTGCACTTTTTATATTTAAATTATGATACAGACATTTCTTTTTTTTAAACACCTTATTCTACTGACCCTCATGAATGGAGAATAGTTTACAATCTTAGCCAGAGTTGGGCCAATGAAAGTGAAGGTGATGAGACAGATGAAACTGATGATGGTGAGCAATCATAAAGTGTGTATGGACAGTGAGGCAAACAACTTCGTACAGTTTCTCGTGTGACAGTGGCTACGCAACAGGTAAAGAGGCAGACAGACAGGTCAAAGGGACAAGGCATAAAAGCAAGAGATAAAGCGAATTAGAAAGCATTCAATGTGTGTGAGAGAAATAATGTGCCTGTTAGGGTTTGGCAATGTTAATCAATTTAATATTCTTGGGTTAATCAAAATCTCCATACCTACTCAGCTAAAAATGCGTCGGCCACTCTTAGTCAGCCATCATCCACCCGTCTCACCCACACATTCCAGTTATCAGAGATAAGCGTGATAAAACATGAATTATAAACAAAGATCACTAGAGAAGTAAGACTTGACAGTACTGCTATCAAAGCCGTCTTTTTGCATGGAAAGAAGCGCTCAAAAAAAAAGTGCGTTATGAGAAATGAAATAGAACAGGTTTCTTGAATTGGCTCTTGATGCATTTTTGTTGGCATAAAATCTAGTTCGTAAACAAATACATGACACAAACAGCCACATGACCAAATAAATAAATTTAAAAATAAATAAATAAATAGATGGATAGATAAGAGGACAAATACAAAATAAATTTACAATAAAATAAACAACTGTAGCACTGTGCATCTCTCTGAAAACATTCTGCACTTTTGTTGCATATTGTGCATTATGGAAGACTGGTGATGAACATCGACTAATCTGATAGAGTACTGGAGTAATACGTGACTGTCCGAGTTGCTACGTCTGTTTGCCAAATGGTGCGACTCTCAAGTGATGAGCGTGAGTGCAGTGATGGACTACTTGGCTTGTAGGTGAACACTGAAGTGAGGAGCATGGGGTTAGGAGACTCTTTGCTTGCTTCCCATTTCTTCATGAAGTCCAGTTCAACGAGGAATTGACATCGCAAGCCTTTAAAGTCCGGCATTATGAAAATGTCCATTGACAAATTTCTTTTGTGTGTTTGTTTTTTTGTTTTTTTCGTTTCGTTTTATGTTTGCTCTGAGTCATTACGTGAATACTATGGTAATAGGAGACAAGCTCGACAAGAAAGGTGGCTTCTGTTTGATCCACAGGTCAGGAATGCTCTTCTCATTCAATCTGGGCACAAACAGCTGTGATGAGGTTCATGGAACTATTCACGCATAGTGGTTGTTTTTTTTTTGTTGTTTTTTTTTTTTGTCATATAATAATGTTCATATTTCTGTTCAAATCAAAAATACTTCCCTTCAGAGCAACAGGGGTCCAATGCAAAAATCTTAGATGCATTGATTCATATTGTCTCTGAGTAAAAAGAAAATACAAAAGAATCAAAACATTGAACTTGAAACAAATGCCTGCCGAAAAGCAACCGGTCAGCCTCCCCCTTTCTAACACTGCAGAGTGTTTTCAGTTACTGTCTTTACTGCTATCACTGTGCTACTGACATCTTCAAAACAAATATGTAAACATAAATAGAAACTAAATAAAAAAATATTTTTTTCACATTCACTTACTTAGCTTACTTAGTTGGTTTTTCTTTAGTTCAGGAGAAGACGCTGCTGGAAGTCCAGGATGTCGTTTCTCCTGAGAAAATCAGGACCTTTTGTTCAGCTCGTCCTCCCTCACTGAAGTGGTAGCAGGTTGCTAACTCTTTAGGGTTCATCTGCTGAGATACATCTATATGTCTTTCAGTATGGACTGTAATTGTGTGTTGCTTGATAGTGATATGAGTGCACTGGTTAATTTTAAGAGTAATCTTGAGAACCATCACAAGACTATTATTTCTTTTTGGTGTCAGATACTGTATTACAATGATATGGTAGACTAGCCTATCTGATCATGTCAGCATCCTTTAGCAGGCTGATTTTGCTAACTGGCATGCACATTAGCACTTCAAAATTCCTAGTTTGATCTGTGAAGCTGTATCTATAACGGATACCAAACTGCTCATTCACAATTTTTTTTTTCCATTAAAGGGTTTGATTCCCTAACACTTCTTTCTGGTTTATGGGTAGGAATCCTGGAGATCCAAAAGATCAAGAGAATGTCAAGTTGGAAAAAAAAAAGCATGATGGGGAAAAAGCTCAATCCTTGCTATGGTCAAGCACCTTCAATAACTTAGTCAAGGAAGAATAGGAGTAGCTCATGGCTTGCAGGGATACTTTGAGATGAAGTTATACTGTCTTCTTTCTGGTGTGGTTCAAGCATCCTGCTGTATGGTCTCACTTTCTATCCTAAGGTTGGGATTGGGTTCCATTGGAGGACAGCAGTCGGGTTCGCTCCTTAGCCGAGCCTCTGCGCTGCAGTACTCCCCCGCTGCCTCCTATGCCTCCGCCATCTGTTCGGTCGCCCCACTCGCACCTGTCGCCCCCACCCTCGGAGCGCCTCGAGTTTTGGCGGGTGGGGGTCCCATGGGGCCGGCCGTTCTTCTCATCTGGGAAGGGATCAGGAGAGGAGGACAGGAAAGTCA
Organism: Toxotes jaculatrix; assembly: GCF_017976425.1. Classification (NCBI taxonomy): domain Eukaryota; kingdom Metazoa; phylum Chordata; class Actinopteri; family Toxotidae; genus Toxotes; species Toxotes jaculatrix. The sequence continues at coordinate 10,256,275 of NC_054414.1, forward strand.
CTCTTAACGTACACATTCTACAGTGTCTAAAAAATTATGCCGCACGTTTGTTCATTGTTTTTTCTTTCTGTTAACAAGTCACTTGTTCAACTGGCAAATTGTCTCCCTTGACTGCCCCCTAGATGAACAAAGTCAAAGGTAAAAAATGTTAATTTTTTTTCCTCTGGTGTGTGCACAGGCGTGTGTAAGCAGGCTCACCAGATAGGGCTTGCACCATGGGTTGATCATGGGAGCTGAGAAGCTGGGCTTGAATCGTTTCCACCACTCGTCTGAACCTGCGACTTGGACCTGAAGATGAACCAAGGTAACAAATCTAACAATGGCTAGGTATCATTCCATCAATAATGATATTTGTGCTATTGTGATGCCTGAGTTTCAGGGCCAGAACCAAAACTATACTGCTGTCCGGCCATATTTTGCTGTGTTGAGAAAAGATATTTTTCAACAAACACCTTTTTTTCTAATTTAGTAAACCAGGCCAGACTTCTCAGATGCATCAGTGCCCAGTGTCTACACAAAATACAGCCTTATATAACTCTCACATAACTCTCTGCCAGAGAGTGATTAAGTGTATTTCTCAAAATATCAAACTTTTGCTATGAGTAGGTACAGCCAAAGCTACAACATTTATTAATTTATTAATTTTAGCTCAATTCCTACTTGAAGGTGTTAAACGTCCACTCCACTTGCCTGATATGAGGGTGAACGTCACGCTGTAGATTCCTGTCTCCCTCCTGCCCTCCCTCTCGGTCCTCTCCCTGTCCCGCTCCCTCTCGCCCTCTGAGAAGGCAATGTCCACCTGGAACTTGACGGGCTTCTGGAAGACGGAGGGGCCGCCGGAGGACTTGTACTCGGCCCGGAAGCTGGTCTGGGAGAGGACGCTGTGACTGAGCGATGGGATCTGTGTGGTGGGGAGACAGAGAAGAAGCAGAGAGACCGACAGACTTACGAGGCGGGAGAGGTACGGGGGCCAACGTGAGTATAGGGAGACAAAGGGCGAGGGTGAGGAGAAGAGAGAAAGAGTGAGCCATCGGTGAAAGCAAAGTGATCCATTAACGTGCCACGAGTGAGCAAGACTGAAATAAAGAGAAAACTGAAATAATGAGAAATGAAGTGCGTACAGAATGAGAGTGCGTGAGAATATGTTACAGCTTTGCCAGTGAGAGCCATGCTTTCTACAAACAAGCTTTGATAGTGAGAGGCGTGAAAGACAGACCACAGCAGATACTCACAGACAGGAAGGCGTGCACAATGTCGGCTTTGACAGAACTCAGGGGTTTGTCTCTGATGACTACAAAGATCTGCTCCTCTTTCTCCAAGCCGATGAAGTTTCCAAACCACGACTTCTTAGCCAGCCTGGTAACCAGACAAAAAAAATACACAGGGTGAGAAAATACGCAGAGCCAAGGAAAACATCCAAAAGCACAAGGACAACAGCTTTATTTTGAGAAAACAAGCGACACCTCAGGAATAATTTATCTTTAGGATTGTGACTTACTCAGGGCTGGATTCTGGTGTTAGACTGGACATGTCTTCTGATGTGGGAACTAAAAGAGACAAATCAGTTTTAAAATTAAAGTTGGTGCACAGTATGAGACCTTTAGCTTGAAGCTGGAGAATTGCTGTTTTAGAGATCTAGAACACTGTATGCTGAAACAGAGAATTAGAGAAAATTAGAACAGAAGAAACCTTTTGAAAGTGATGACCTACTTAAGTCTTGTTGTTCCATACCTGTACAATAAAACATAACTCCCACATAATATTAAGGTAATCATACAGAACGCACCTTGCAGTTTACGGCGATGGAAACGGGGTGAGCCCAGCAGGTTGTTCTTGAAAGAATTGAGGCGAGTCCTCCAGTGGGCAGAGCTACTGGCCGCCATGCCGCTTCCCCCTCCTGGGCTGGAGGGTGGGGTCAGCGACAGTGAGCCCACCCCTCCCCCCCCCTCCGCCCGCGAGGAGGACGAGGACGAGGAAGAGGAGGGCGGGGTGGAGGAGGGGTGGTGAGGGTGGTGGACAGGGGTGCCCAAGGGTGTGGGCAACGGAGAGCCCTGGGGAGTGACCTGCGGCACAGAGTGGGCAGAGTTTGGGTAGAAGCTCTTAGTCACTGACTTAAGGACAGAGGACGAAGGGAAGAAGAAACGGGGAATGGGTGACAGGAGCGGAGAAGGGGAGGGTGAGCGGGAGGATGGGTTGTGCAGAGGCAAGGATTTGATGGGCTGCAGATGGGGTCGGTCAGCGGGTCCCTTGGTGGGCAGGGTCTGGGTCTTTGGGTTGGGGGGAGCTTTGAGCTTGTCATGAGCCCGTGCTGAGCGAGGAGTGGTGGCGCTTCCCTGTTTGGGCTCCTTTGTGAGGGGGGGTAGCGGTGGCAGAGGTGACGTCTGATTGGCTGAAAGTGAAGACGGGGCTCTGATAGGACTGGGGAGTGGGTTTGTGGGGTTGGGGGGTGGGAGAGATGGAAAACAAGAAAGAGAAGGGATGGAAAATGGAGAGAGGATGGAAATGAATATCATGCTTCATGACAAGTGTCAAATGCAACTCGACCAGTGCTGACTATAAAAGCTTTCTTTTTGGCCCTTTAGTCTTTATGTGCCATTTATATCTTATGTGAGTGAGGGTTTAGTGACAGTTGTGGTAGTGACAGGGTTAAGAATGCAGTGACAGAGGACAGTGGCAGTGAAGGAGTTACTGTACTTGCAGACATTTATCCATCTACAGACCTGTTTAATATTTAATATGTAATTGGATCCCATTAAACGCCAATATACTTTAAAGGTTCTACATAACAACTGTGCAAACAGCTAGTTCATGCATGGTGAGGAAGAGAAGTGACATGAAGACAGAAGGACAATGCCGCACAAGCCTCCTGCTGGGTGAGAGATTTAAACTGAGGGACTGGTGTCGTGATGACGTGTAAAAATGACGGAAGAGCTTGGTAAATGGACGTCTTAGGGGGCTGTGAAGTGTGGTTTGAATTTTTTAAAGCAGGGTTGGTCGATATCGACAAAAAAAAATTTATCATATTGATATTTATGGTTTACAAAATTAGTTAGCAAAAAGGTAAATACGTGTTCATACAAGTGAATATAATGATTTTCAATCTTAGAAAACAAAATGATTTTAAAACAATGTGGTTTAAAAGATTTAACATCTGATTCTAAATTGACAGGTAAAATTCAATTTATCTTTAAACTGATAGCATTGAATTATTGGCCAACTTAACAATTGGTTTGCAGTGCTGCTGCCATCCAACTGTCTACATGGTCCAAATTTGAACACAATGCTCACTCTGGGTCACAATGGTAAATGCTAACCATGTTGGCTCTGCAGCTTTAAGACATTACAGCACACAATATTTCATAAAGTAACCTTGTATTGTGTTCAGTGATGAGTGAGTGCAGGTAATCAAAGCAGCAACAGTGTGTACAGTTCGTTTGAAGTTGGCCAACAGGCCCTTACCCTGGGACTGCTGAGAGGGCTGGAGGAGAGACCAGTGGAGGCTCCACTGACTGAGCGAGACCTGACAAAGAGACCGGAGGCCAAAAGATCGTCAGCGTGTGCAACGTTTACATTGTGTGTGTTGTGTTTGTGTAAGCGTTCTATACTGTACCTCTGACTGTGTGCAGCTGTGTCCAGGGCCCTGCGAGGTGGGGTGGGAGACCCCTGTTCAGTAACACTCAGTACCTCCAGGCTTTTCCTCTCAGGGCGGCAGCGGCCGTGGCGTGTCAGCATAGGCGAATCAACGCGCTTTCGTGGAGGGTCTGCTGTGGAGCACCACCATAAGGTTGTCACAGAACATCAATTTTAGCAGTTTAAAGCTAATTTTTTACATGCTGTGTAACTGCCTTAAAGACAAAAGACCACTCTCAAAAAGATGGTTTGTTTCTGTCATTGCTTTTCTAATCCAGCCTACTGCTCCCTGGTAGGAAGAGATGCTGCTGCATCTTCACCATCCCGCTCCCTGTTGTCACTCTGTCAACGTGCATTTATTTTCTCTTTTGCAGTTCTGAAAAGCATGATCATGTTGAAAGTTATTTTTCCACAGGCCTTTCACACGCTGCGCCATCTGTGACTGTGATAAACTTAGCTTAATTTGCACTGGCAGAATGGCTGCCCTCTCGCAGTTTTGTCCCATAGAGAAATTCCGCAGATGTCCTGCAAAGTCTGGTGTAAAGACTTTCTATTGGTAAAATGTTACACATAGCTCCATAAAAAGGCCACAATTTAACAAAACAAGAGAAGCCTTTTGCTATCAAATGAATCAAGAGGGCACAAATGTCCGTCCATCTTTCATACTGCTTCATGTTTTGTTGTTAATGGTGGAGACTGCAGTCTCTGATTCTTAGTCTCATGACTACCAATGCAAAATATTTCACCCAGAACTTAATAACATTTAAAATCTCAAATACTGGCAGAGGTAATGAGCGCCCTGTGTATGACTCACACAGACTGTGGTACAATTGCATCTCAGAAACTGAGGCTAAGAAAAGCAGCTCCCTCCCTTGAGTGGATCCCTCCTGCCCCCTACTGACTGACCTACGTCATTGCGCGGCGGCAAGTCCTCGTCCTCATAGCTGGGGTAGCGCTCTTTCCTGTCCAGCAGTAGGTAATAGATCATCTTCTCCTGGTTTTCTCTGAGGAAAACAAAAGCGCACAAAGAAGCTCAGAAGATGTTAAAATCTGCAAAGGATAATGCAGAAAGGAGCAATATTGCATGTGGCAAGAGTAGGTAGCTCTGCTCTGTGAAAAAATAAAATGGCCGGTTTGACAATATTGTCATCTGTGCACCTAAACATGCAGCCACATATATACTCCTTCTTGTGCTGTGTTCCAAAGACAGAATACAGAATACAAGTAGCACCAGACTGCACAATTATATATGTGAGGCTAGATCATATTTTTATGAAAGGGACACTGTCACAGGTCCTCGAGAGGATCTAGTCCCTGAATTTGGACATAGCTTCAGTCTGTCCACTGTCTTGTATTCTTTAACCCCGTGGCAAACAAGTCAACTTGACCCAGAGTTTCATGTGGCGTGATGGAGAAGAAACGTATCCCTTCTCTGCTTTCAGACAGCACTCGAAATGTCTGTCCACAATACACAAGGGTCAATAAAGATCAGACGCAGAAACTCATTAAGTACATTACTGAGTGACCAGAATAGAAGTAACTCATCTGCACAACCCAATACAACCGTCCTGAAATCGATGTTAGCTCTGTGGAATTAAAATGTTTTAATTACTAGTGACGCTATCAGAGATGTTTTTGGATTTTTGCTACTCCACAGAAACTATAAAAAAAATTGATATAATGCAGTTTTCATATCATATCATGCCATAAGCTCAACAAAAAGTAATGAAGTAGTGTGTTTATATCATTATGTTGCACAAGTGATTTTCTTACTCACTCTGTGTATAATCAGGCACTCAGAACCATGTCATGTCATGCTTAGTGTCAGGAAAATGCTTACTCTTCACATTGCAAATCACGTGTGAGCTTGACTCGGTCTCGGAAACAACCCAGCGAGTGCATGCTGTCCAACACATCTGGGTCCAGCTCAGTCAGGGACAAGATTCGCCTCACACACACTCGCCTGGGAGGAGGCTGCTCAGGACACGGCTCATTACGACCACCCCTGGGAGCCACACGCACACACACATCACACATAACGAAACACATGTGAATGACCCAGATTTAAAGTATACGTTTAAATATGATGCAGCAGCATCACTTTACATTATTAATTTCAACAATAAAGTATGTAAAAAGATGAACGTATACTCACAGATACCAGGCATGTTTCTGGATGGCCTCTAGCTGTAAGGGGTGACAAGGCAGATGGGGCCATTAGTTTCTACAGTCTGTTAACAGCCAGATGGCCACAGAGCTGTGCTGTGTAAACAATTCACTCCGGATCTTTTTACAGAAATAAAAGGCACCTCATCAGTTCTAAATATTGTATACTGAAAATCACAAATTACAACTCTGCAATGTTTATTCACTAAGCATTGCTAAATGTGCTGGAGAAAGGTTATTGAACCAGTTAAAATTTAGATTTTTGATTTGATGGATCCTTATTGTACTTCTAATTCTGATCATACAAAAAATGAAAAAATAAAATCCTGGCATGAATGCACCTGAAACACATTGACAATGCAATCACCTGATGTAAATGTAACTTTGTCTTTTAATCCGGACAATTTAACACAGGTGTAAATCTGAATAAAGTATCTCTGGATACAGTCTGCACATGAGATTTGTGTTAATTCAGGGTGTCTATCCAAACCCCCTGTGTATGAGCACAGTCTCATACCGTGAGCCTCTTTTCAGGGTTGACCTCGATCATGCCCTTGAGCAGAGACTGACAGTCCGGGGGGATGAAGTGGGGCATGTGGAACACCCCGCTCTTCACCTTCTCCAGGAGCTGGCGTAAATTATCATGGTCAAAAGGCAGGGCACCCTAGAGGAGAAAAGTTGAGAGGGAAGTAAGAGAAAGGAAGGGAAAACAGATGTGATAAAATAAGCTTGACAAAAGTGGGGAAGTAAGAGATAACTGAAAACACACGAGGGGTTTATTTACAAAGGGAGCCAACTGTATTGTGAAAACAGGGGGAAAAGACTTACCACCAGTAGAGCAAATAGGATGACCCCACAGCTCCACACATCTGCTCTCCGTCCGTCATATTTCTCCCCCTGCCAAACACAGAATCCCCATGAATTCATTCACCGACTATGTCAAAACACAAATGAGCATTAATCGATTAAATTCACTCAGATGATTTCAGGCTGATTTAAGGCTTATGAGAGACTATATAAAATCTTTGAAAAGAAATCTCCTTCAAAAGAAACACTGTAATCCTTTTTAATCCAGCACTTAGTCAATCTCAGTCCAAAACACTGTGAAACCATTTTTTCATTGACAGAACTGGATAATCTTCTTGTACGCTGGGTGCCCTCAAGAATAACTCCTACTAAATATGAGCCTTCTTAAAACAAAACACATGACAAACTGTTTTCATTAAGGCTTTTTAAATTGTTCTTCCCAATTTTGAAACAATTAGCGATGTCCCTGTTTTAGCACATGTAGCTTTGTAGTTATGCATTTGCCTCTAAATGAATAATTTATTAATAACATTTGCTAATTTTTATTACAAGCTAATATTTGAGGAAGGCTCTGTGCAAGAGCAGGACTCTTACCCGTATAACCTCAGGGCATGCATAATGTGGTGATCTGAAATGAAAGAGAAATGTGTGAGAAGCAACATTACTATGCTTACAACTCTACTATACTACTATACCAGTAAACCTGAAGGAGTATAAATAAGTAATGTGTATGAGGCACGGCTATCACTGTGTATGTGATGTCTTTAGTTTCTGTGGCAACTACTGCACTCTTAATCGTGATTAATATATTATGTAATATGGATAGATATACATTCCAAGTTCCTGAAATACAAAATATGACCCTTTTTTATGTGTGCACACATTATTTATGAGTGTACACACACACAGAGTTGGTACTCACCCACAGCTGGTCTCTAACAGACTGTCTCCCACCTGTAGGGAGGCCATGCCAAAGTCAGCGATACGGATGTTGTTCTTCTCATCCAGGAGCAGGTTCTCGGGCTTCAAGTCTCTGTGACTGCACAAACACAAGAGAAACTATTAGTCTCAGCCAAACTGCTACTGCATGGTTTCTCTACTCATTTTTTTCTTGATACACTGTCACAAAAACGTCCATTTGTCAAAAAGAAATTTAAGAATTGTATGTGTCTGAAAACAGCAAGTCAGTTCTAAAGAGGAATGGTCTATTTAAAATGACATGTCAAACTGGCATTGATTCTGTATCATGTGTGGGGGTTTTTTTTCAGACCAAAAGCATACACAGGACCCAGACCTCAATTTAAGAACCACTGCTTTATGCAAACACCAACCAGATGGAATGACTATGGCAGAAATCCAAAGCAGAGATGATCTGCCTGAAGAACTTCCTGGCCTCTTTCGGTGTCAGTCGGCCCTTCTTCACCAAGTAGTCAAACAGCTCTCCTCCTGACACATGCTCCAACACCAGGTACCTGTCGACATGTAGGGACAACAGTGTGATTGGACGCTTTCATCTCTAAGAGACATGAGGAGGACAAAAGGAATAAATTAAGAAAAACAAAAACTCTTAACCTCAGACATTCTTAAACTGTTAGATACTATCCTTCGATGTTGGATTCTAGGATTGCAGTAATGAGAGTGTAATATATCTGTTTTCTTTTTTATGTACTCACTGTCAGACAGCTTGCCCGTCTGCTCTAGCAGCTGTTTTATAACAATGTTAAAGCCTTTCTGGAAGTATTTTTCCTCAAGATAGATCAAAACCTTTTCAGAATAATTGTACAAGATGAAGGAAAAGTGAAAATTACATTGACGAGAGCAGATTAATATAGTTCTTAGAGTCATATTTCTACCCACCCCGCTCCAAAGTTCAGTATTCAGCAAGAAAAAAAAAAACATGCACACCGAGGTGAGCTCAACTGTGAGGCTCCTTTGAACGTAGAGGGAACTCACAGGTATTTGTTATTCTCGTAAACATCATGCAGCTTCAACACATGCGGATGCTCAATCAGTTTCAGAATGGCAATCTCCCTCTCAACCTAGTTAGGGAGAAGAGACAGATATAAAGAAAAAGAGAGAGAAAGAGATGAAGATACTAAAGCAGAGCACACAAGCCGGTCAGTGTCACGCAACAGGACTGAGGTGAATTATTACACTAATACAGAAGTTAAATATAGAAGAATACAGAGCAGTTAATGTACAGCACAACACACACTGCCATACACAAAATTAGCCTTGTTATAGTCAGCGTGAGCAATCACCTCAGCAACGTCATACTATACCTTCATCAAGACTGACTCAGACAGCTTCTCTCTGTTGACTATTTTGATCGCTACCTTCTGACCCGTAATACAATGGACTCCCAGCTTGACCAGCCCTGAAAGACAGCATGAGAGAGGCCAAAATAAGAGCCGGGCAAACACGAAACACAGAAAGATGCATCATCTGCCATATTTACTTCTACGTAAAACTTTAGCTTCCGTTGCCGCGTTTCAAGAAAGTTTTACCATGTCAAAAGTAGTTTGGTGTACTCACCTGTCTGTCCCTTCCCCAGTGTTTTTTCCAGTCGGTAGGGCCCAACATATTGAGCTGACTGACTCAGAGACAGTTCCTTACTCATACTGCTCTTACTGGAGGCTAATACACCACTACTATTACTACTACTACTACTACTACACTGTGATTATTGCAATTACTTTGATATTATACAGCTTATACAGAAGTAATGATGGGATACAAGATGGTAATCAACTTAGAAGAAGGACTACCTTATGTAGTGATGACTCTGCTACTCTGAAGTTACTGGGTGCACATGTAAAAAATGCAAACCGGTGCTGATTTAAAACATCTGGATGACAACTGAACATTCTTCATCTAAACCTGGTTGATAAACATAGCTAAATATCTTTGACTTTTTGTTCTGAAGCACGGTAAACATGTATAGCGTGGATATTTTAACGAAAACAGCTTGCTAGTGGTAGACTAAAGCAGGGAAACTGAGATGGCAATAACTTACTAGGCTGTTTTATGCGTTAAATACCGACCACTACCCTAAAGATAAACATGACAAGGTAGGCAAACTAATGAGTTTTACTTCTGTACATTAGCTTATTTGTATAACTTGTACTTTGTTACATGTATGACGTTAACTATATATGACGGTTAATAAGAAAATTATCGCAGAGTAACGTTAACGATATATAGCCTTAAAACAAGCAGCTTTTTTCACGCCTGCTGCGAAGATTAATGTCATTTGGTGGTTGAGTCTGCCAACAAAACGTCAAATACGTCAAGTGGATGTTAGCACTGGAAATTATATCAATTTTTATCCTCTCTGTCAGGCCTATTTTACAGGTGCAACAACATGCTATTTTAGCCTCTCCGCCGCTCTCCCACACAGCGGCGAGGCTAGCTTGAGTTAGCCTCAACGCCTTGACCAACGGCCGTGTCGCTCGCGCCGCCTGTCAAAAAAACCGACACCTCCTGAAGTTTCCAGGCATCGCCAAACGGTAAGATTCATCGGACGGCCGCCACATTCTCACAATATTTCGAGGTGAAACGCGTATTCCTCGCAAAACAACCATCTTTAGCGTGGCGTAGTCCTCCCCCTCCCTGTCTCTCCCCGTCTCTCCCTCTCTACATCCCTGCAAGTAGCGGATCACAGCATCTTCTCCTCTCTCCTTTGGCGTGTCCTCCTCCCTCACCGGCGGATACACAGGTGAAAAAAAACCTCACAGAGATCCGCAGATCAGTCCGCACTATTATCGACTGTCTTATTCCCCTCCTCACTTCTGATTATAGTTCACGCAGGGTAAAGGCCCCCCTGTATTATACTCCCTTCGGTTTTCTTGCCGTAAATCGATATTTTCTCTCTCCTCTTCCTTCCTTCGTCTCACTCGCATCAGCATCCGGGTCCCACTCCCTCTCCATCCTCTCTCCTCTCGCCTCTCCTCCCCCGCCCTCCTCCTCCTGATCATCTTCCTCAAAATACGCTTATCTCTGCATTCACCTCAGCACCGGCCACACTGTGGGCCCCGTGAGCCGCTGCGGACACCTCCCTCACCATTATCATGACAGACATTTGTAAACATCGGAGGGCAGCGGTTGGGACGCTGCTTGTGAGGGGAGGCTGGGGTGCCCTGGCACGGCTCTGGCCTCGCACTATCACCGGTTTATCATATGGTGGTGTTTTCTTTTCTGTTTGATTTGATGTGCGGTATAAAATCTGAGGTGGAGCATAAGTTTATACCACAGAGAGTTTACAGGCACGCATTCGTGGAAGTTGCATTTTGGATCTTTTACTTCAGCTAAAACAAGAATACCTTCATGAAAAAATTTCATACAGTACGATGTATTGTGACTGATTAAATTACCCGGGATGCTATATTGATGGAATATTATTATTATTACTTTACAGAAGGGATTTTAATGCACTGCCTGGTTGAGCCCATTTTAATTATTTTTTGTACTACTGAAAATTTTAATCTCATAAAATGCATCTGGTATATATATATATATATATGTTAGTATGTGAAATATTGACATTTAAAGTAACTCTGAATAGCTGTCAAACAAATGTAGTGAGGTAAAAAGTGGACAGTACTTGATTAAATATGCTCAGCTACTTTCAACCACTAATAGCAGATCTGTCTTCAGACTGCCTCATTAAGAGTTTCATTACTCTGTACCCATTTAATGTTTGCAGATTGTCTCTGAAGACATGTTATGGTCAGAAAAACACAGGTTTAGAAAATAAAAATGAAAGATGGCTGAATTACATTTAGCTGCTCATATAACCCCACAAAGTAGAGACCTCGTATCATTATAGGACATATAAACCTCGCTAAAACCCACACTAAAAATTATTTCATGATGACCACGGCTCCTTAAACACGAGTGACCCAACACACCTCCTCATCTGTAGAGAGAGGGGTGCTGTTACAAATGAATAACACAGAGATGCCAGTTTTAAATATATATATATATTTTTTATAAAATAGCAAGTAGGACATTTGAATGTATCATCTGTAAAGTGCCTTGAAAAAAAAATCTCTAAAATCTCAGTTTGAAATGTTGTGTGTGGGTGGATAATTCCCCAAAGCCCATCTTCATCTGCGCCTAGCTGGTTGATTTGCACGCAGACAGAAGGATTTGTCTCCAACCACAGAGCAGAAATAGACCGGAGAAGATACTATTCATTCTACTGTTCTCTGGTTTGATGATGGTCTTTTGAGATCAAAATACTTCAGTGCAATGAAAATGAGTAGGCCTCCATCAGTGACACAGAATGGCACATCTTGCAGGAGAAAATGGTCTTTTTACCTTAAGAGAAAAAAAAAACATTTACAACAGATACACTGCAAAATCATATTTTGTTTGGTTTTCCAACAAGCAGTATTTGACATAAAGGATCGAAGGAAACAAGGGAGTCCAACAAGGAAAGTTGGGGGAAGAAAAAGTAGGACAAAACTTCTCAGTCTGCAGTTGTAGATTTTGAGGACAGAAAGAAATTTGCCTGTCTCTAACTGCACTGCTTTGTGTGAATTCTCTCTGTCCAAAGTTCAGTCCTGAATATCTCCTTCCAGCTAACAGCACCAGGATCTCTCTGCACAGAAATACACAGGAGGTTATTCTATAAAATACAGTTTGTGAGTAAACAACCTTTTCCTCTCATCTACACTGAGAGCAGAGAAAAAAATTTTTTTTCAGGTTCTGTCTCCAGTCTAATCTTTGTGCATTTCTGCAATCCCCACAGTCAATGCTAGAGCTCAGACTGGAAAATTGACATTAGACTGCTCAGTGCAGGTACTAATGTGAGGATTAAGCAGAGATTAACAAGCTCTTCTTAATTCCATTAAGAGCGACTACCCAGAAGAAGCCTGTGTTCGGCCAGTGGAGAAGTTCCAACAACCAGTTCATCTGATAAATCAAGAACATTACCAAAATGCTGAATAATAACATCTGAGATTACCAGAAAACAAAAACAATATACTGTATGTGGTAATATTTATTGTATTGTGCATTTTTATGCATAAATAATTTACAGTGGATAGATAATCAGTGTTCTAACATAGTGCATAATGGAATTATAACATTTCTGAAAGAAAAATTCACAATCACAGATATTATCCAAAGTTCAGTATCATCACCCCCTCTTCAGTTTTTCAGATGGTCCAGTCCAATACAATAAGCAGGGAAGGGAATGGTGGGAAAACAAAGGACTTTGATAATATGAAGCTGTGATTGAAAAAAACAAAACAATATTATACAATACAATGTGTCATCAAAGGTATATTCACATTACAACAGACACTCTATAGTTTCTATGGCATTACGTAAAATAAAATATGGAATAGAACCACATGGGATTTGACCGAGTTAGGGAACTTCACAAGTGTTAGTCTACTGCATCAAACAAAGACTGACACAAAAGATCAAACACGTCTTCTTCACAAAATCAGTTTGTTTCAAATCATTACCAGATTTTCCTGAGTTGTACAACACTGGTTTATTTTCCATTTTTTCCTTTAATTTTTAGTTTAATTCTAGTTAGAATTATGCTCCATAAGCCTCAGTGTTTATCTCCTAAGGATCTCACACTGATGGCATTCATGGTTATCTGCTAGTGGTCTTAGTGAAGTGATGTGACAAAATGTCAAGAAAAAAATGTGAAAGAATCAGCTGTGACGAATAATGTCTACAGACGTTGTTGCCTATTTGTTTGTCAGCAACTTCCTGATAAGCATCATAGACAATTGCTTTGTAGCTTTAAGAGATTGTTGTTCTGTTTTACAAGTAGTTATTATCTGTGCAAAACCACAGGACTTATGTTTATACAGGGGGAAAAAAACAGTGATAATAGTTTGTAGTCATTTGTCTGAACTTACATTTTAGTGAGATGTCTTTCCTTATGTGTTATGATCCCTCAGACAGGGTTTTTATACAGGCCTGGAAGGCATCTATCAGATCTTTACAATCCTCCGCTCCCTTTTCTCTGACACTGAAACACAAAACCAGATTTATAAAACACTCTTAGCTCTCTACACACATACAGCTGGCCTCTTTGCCATATGAAACAGGGTTTCAGTTAAAATTGTGCAAATCACATGATGTAAATGGAAGCAGCAGAATTTATATCACCTATTCCACCTAAGAAATATCTCTGAATTTAGTCTACATGTGCATCAAAGGGATTATTACCGTCTAGCCTGATAGTAAAGTATTTCAACTCAAACCTCCACAGCTGCTTTTATCTGCATCTGATGAAGTACGAGAACACGAGTGAGTGAGTAATCTGTACAGCAGCTCCACTAACACTAATCACCGCTGCACGTGGACACACACCAAATGTCTGTCGCTTCTTGCATGCATGTAACATGAGCCAACAGCCTGGAATGTGCCGGTCTTCTGCAATAGGTCATACATGTGGAAGTCTGTTTCAAACCACAGGTTCTATTTATGCTCCTCCAGACACTCGTGTTAGAGTAGGAGCCCTCTGTAAATGTCATTACACTTAGTCCTGTGATGCAGAGAGGGTTTACTGAAAGTTGTGAACAAGTATTCTACATTAACTGCAATTAAAGTTAATGATCTCCCCATAGGCACGCTTACAAGTTGAGCCCAGACAAGAAGTTAATATGAATACATTGGAAATCATGCATAGAACTCAATAAGTGATGACTGAGAATGGCCAAAGGGATGTAATGGAAAGTGACTGGGATTTAACTGGAGCCCAAACACAGTTAATGAATAGTCCTTGAGGGCACAAAGTTATACAAAGACACTCTGTACAGGCAATTACACTCACCAAAGACTGTCACACTGGCTGGAGAAACTTTAATAATTCATTTTAGAATTCTAACTGTATGTATATTTGTATAAATACCATTTTCAGCATCTACAAGTGTAGATCATTCCTGTCAGAACTCACCATTTGTCCACGTCCTCTTTGATGACTTGGCATGATGCTGGCACGGCTTCGTTAAAATCTGGCATTTTGACAGAAGAGAGCTGGAGTTTGTGGAGGTGTGCTGCTGCAAGAGCTGAAGTCGAGTATGGTTACAGATTGTTTACAGAGATGGAGGGAAAGACAGTCCGGGGAGGGGGAGGGGGGGATGACAGTGACTGTGTATGATAAGCTTGAGAAAGGAAGAATAAAAAAAAATGTTATTATCATATGTAAGAGATTACTTAGGAAGGCAGGTTTGATTTGAAATTTTGACTTTTACTATTCATTGTAACACGTTCCAGTGAGTTTTGCGTCTTTGCTCCTTTCTCTTAGTTTTTCTTTGGCTCTAATATTCTGTCCCATTTATGTTCATCAACCTACATAATTCAAGTATTCTTAGAAATTCCTTCATTCCTGTCTTTTGTCTTGTTGTCCCTCTAATGAATATGCAGATAGCTGATCTTTTGAGTCAACCATTATGCATTACAAAGGCCTCATAATGCATCTAAAATACTCACTACAGGGGAGCTGGCAGAGAGAGCTTTTTCCTGAAAAGAGACTGGTGAGCCTGACTTTGTTTTTTACTGTTTTCTTGGCTTAAGAGGTTGAGCTGAGGGTTGTGGTATTTGTTAAACCAATAAAACTCTGAATTAGCACCGGGCAAGCCGTTAGAAAAGATGCAACAAATATTCTGGAAGTAATCCAGAAATGTGATGCTTTTAAAGATAAAAAAAAATAAAAGCAGATGGGGGTAGCATTAGTGATGTTAATCCTACCGGAACACATTTGTTTCTTATTTTGAACTCACCCTTACTGGATTGTGAAGTCACACCCATATACAAAACATACGTTTGAGAAATGTATGACTTTTTTTTTTTTTTATGTTTACAAAACACAGAAACTTTTTGTCCCACAGTCAAGTTCCACAGTTTGTCATTATACATCTACAAACCAATTGCAGGGCATATATGCTATCTGCATGAAGGTTTTTACTATTGACAAAATGTAATAAAATAAAATAAAATAAAATAAAATAAAATAAAATAAAATAAAATAAGAAAGCTAAACTTTTTGGAACTTTCAAGGTATATGAATGAGATTTTTTCCTGGAGTGAAAAAATAACACTACATCAGAATTAGCACCAGCAACCTAGCAAAGTTGAAATAAATCACAGCAAATCAGAGCAATGACAATGTGTACTTCCTGCTATTTCATGATTACAATTCAACTGAAAATGAGAAAAAAATCACCCATTCATGTCTTTTAATATTATCTATGTATTTGTAGCACTTTTGAATATATATATTAATTCTGCAAATGTTATATGAAGCTAGAGTTTGGGTAGATTTCAAACATATACTTGAGCTTGAGCCTGAATCAGTAAAACATGATATGCCACTGCATCAGTTTATTCTCTACAATTACAGCCCATTCATTATGACGCAAGGAAAATAACTGACTGATCCAGAGATGCTATAGTTTTGAAAATTTCATCAGAATAATACAAAAGCAAGATGTGTCCACTGTGCACGTTTTAGATGTTGCAGGACAAAACATGGAAGACGCTTTGTCCCCCATGTTTTGCACATATAACACAGTGCCTCAAAAGTACAAAATTCAAATGGCTAAAATGTTGTAGTAGCTGCTACTGTAAAGTGCTTAGTGTTGTAGTTGCAGAGTTTAAGTTCACCACTAGAGGGCAACACACACTCATATACACACGATGAATTTCTGGACAAATAGGCTTCTGGAGTGTGTGCATTTTGATTACCTGTAAATAAAAGAGAACAAATTTACATTAAGCAACACTAACCAGTAAAACACCTATTCGCCTTTTTTTAACACTCTCTAACACTCTAATACCTTTATTAATGTGAACGATTGGAGATAATGACGGGTTACTATGAAGGTTACGCTACATACATTTTCTCAGAAAACCCTGATCAGATCTAGTGTTAAACACTAACGTGAAATATGAATAGGAGCAAAAGATCTCTGTCTCAGCTCCCACTGATCCCCACCACCACCACCACCATCATGATCAGAAAACCCAGAGTGCCATCTACTGGCGTACTAATTAAGTGCACATGAGGTCTGATATACAGGTTCTCCAAATAATTAAATTAATAACAACAACAACAAAAAAGGCCCAAAGCAGGTTTTGGCATCTTTAATCATTTAAGATCATATGAGATACACCCCTTTTTATAATACCACAGATTATAGACAAACTCCAGCCCATTTAATCAATTAAGCATCTGATTGGAAGCAGGAAATGTCAGTGTCTCTCAAACAGACTGCACGATTTGGATGTGAATTTGCAAAGTGACTGCGGAAGGCCTGTCTAAACCTGGTTATTACTGGAAACATTTCGCTCTCGCATGCGTCTCAGCCAATCGCAGCGTTCAGGACAAACAGCTGACTATTTTTTTTTTCTTGTTCATGTAAAATGTAGTTTAAATTAATAAGCAGCCCGAGAATAAGATGAAAATGTGGAAAAGCGTGCAGGGCTGGCTGGCACACTGAGGGCCGGTGAATGGAGGTCACCGCAGACACTGAATGAGTCTCAGCGGTGAGGCAGAGAGGGGGAGAGGGAGGACGGACAGCGGCCAGCCGCCTTCAAAAATGGCGTCTCCGGAGGAAAATGAGTAAAAAAAAATATTAAAACGCGGCCTGCTTTCTTTACACTTCCTCGTTCGGTTTTTATGGGTTTTTTTTTTTCCCCTGCTCATACTCTGGCTTCATTTTTTCCCGGCGCGGGCAAACTCGTCGTCGTTTTTACTTGAACGGCCAAAGGAAGCAGAAATACAGGGAGCGAGCATTTGGGGGAAATAAAGGCAGCCCTGTTTTATTTTGATGCGTCGTTACTGACAGCTAGCATCTGCTGCTAGCCCACAGCTCTGCTCCGGAGGGGGGGTGGGAACGATTTGCATGCAAAGGGGGAAAAAAAGGAGAGAGGGAGAGAGAAGATTTTGAAATTGGGGATTTCTTTGCTCGTCTATGGGGACTGGTTGCTACCAACGTGGCCTGTCGATTGCAATCCTTTATAGTGCTAGCAGCGTAGCAAAAACTAGCCTAAAGAAAGGGGAGGAGAGACGGTGAAAAAGGACGCATTCAAATCAAATGTTTATCAGCAATTCGTCCATCACCGGCCAAATCCGCCGCATCTTCATCATGACCGTGACTGATTTTGGACTAAATCTCCATTCGTGGAAATGATAAATGTGAAAGGCGTAGGAAAAGGAGAAAGACTGGCTTTTTTTGGAGGTGGTTGGATTATAACCCCGTAGACCCCCCTCTTTTTTCATCCAGCTTTCTCCTCCTCCCCTCCATTTCTCTTTCAATATGCTGTTTTCCACTCCTGAGGACTTGCTTATGAAACCGGGAAAAATAGCCTGAAACCGAGAAAGGGAAAGACTGGATTTTTTTTCCGTGATCTGCTCTGCGACGATCTCGTTGCTTTCGTCCTCATCGCACACATTGTACGACACATAAATGGATAGAAATTACCCGGGAACAGGATTTGGTGATTTGGGCGCAGGAGCAGGATGGAGTTACGAGAGATCGGCAAAAGCAAGGTATGCATTGGATTCAGACAATGTGCATGCATCACTGGTACTTTGCAGGGCACGGTGTGACCCATGTAAACAAAATTATCGCCACTGGCTTCGTAAATAGTGCCATGCTTTGCCAATAATGTGTAGTGCATTGTCATCCAAACAGTTGCATAGTAATAATATTATAAACAGGAATGGAGCAGTGTGCGTGTCGTGGGGGTGGGCGGGGTGGAGAAAGGAAAGGTTGGGGATATGAATTGAGTGTGATTGACAGACGTGGGTTTTAGGTAGACCTGGCGGGGTGGAGGTAGTGGAGGTGGAAGTGGTGGTGGTGGTGGTGGAGGAGAAGGAGGGGGGTGGCATGTCTGGAGCATCCATAGGAATTATTGTTCCCTGTGTGCAGGCCTGGACACAGACCCTGATAGATAAATTCACTGGATTGATAGGAACTGCGAAGAGTGCAGACGCAGCAAACCCCCCTCGCAGCAGCCCCCCTGACAGACATCAACAAGAAGGACTGATAAATATTAACCGGGAAGATGCATTTCAACAGCGTTACATTGTAAAGAAAAGTGGAAATAAAAATACCTTAAAGTGGGGGTGATGCCATACTCCCAGAACTGAGATTTATCATGCATTTCTCCCAGTCGTGATCTAGATAATTGGTGGTGGATTTTGGATGGTTTGTGTTCATTTGCATAATGAAATTGTGCCACGTTCCCACTGCATCACACTTGCAATTTGCTGTCTGTGTAAAATAAAATAAACAATCACAAGTGAAACTGATAAGACGGTGAAGATGGAAATTGTCTGGGCTGTGCAAAGATAGCTCTCTGTCTTTTAGCTTTATGTTAGCCTGCGAGCTAGCGTTATGTTGCATGGAAGTCATTTGAGGCCTGCGCACGCAAGCATCATTGCCCCTTATTTAGCTGCACAGATGTGATGTTTTGACCCGGAGTTAGCTTCCCGATCGTGTTTGAAAGTCACCACGCCACTCTAGGACGTGTTATTTGGCTAAACAAACCTGGCTACTCGCTGGTGTTTGCATGCAACTTAGCGTGCATTTGCGTCGACTTGCACCATCCAGCTGTTAGCAGCATCAACATAATCACTGCTTGCAGACACATGGATCGTTTTCCTTTGAAATAAATTGAGGAAACGGCTTTTTCCCCCCAGTTGGCCTAAGTCTAAACTTTACTCACCCATGGTTTATTTACACGTAAAACACTGGCCTTGCAGTTTGGGCCTAGTCTCTGCATTTCTCCCATAGCTGCTGTGCATTGCTGCTAGGCGGTGCTACCAGCAGCACAAATGCTAGCATGTTATCTTGCCAGCCATCCACGCATTTCATCTGTCTTTTGTAAAGCAAAGTTCTTGCAACTGGCTATTGTTTAACGCTGAAATAAGAAGCTTATTTAGCTTGTAAATTTTCAAATTGTGTTGTGATTGGGTCTTGAGGGGTCATAATAATAATTGCAAATTAACCATCCCATTATTTTTGCATGGCACATTTATTGCTGGTTTGACAGATTTGCATCTACTGTAGTACACTTTGGTGTAACAACCAAGTTTGTAATTCTGTCTCTGGTATTTTATTAGATGTTGATTGGAAAGATTTTGCTTCCATTTAATTTTAAATATTAATCAGACTCATCATATTATTTTCTCTTTCATGTTAGTTACATATGGAGACCAAATGAACAGCCTTGAGATGACATTTGATGTGTGGATTTTTAAATTATTTTTATTTTACTGAAAAGCAATTTGTTTGCACGTCAGATTTTTTTCCAAAAGTGACCCAAGCCTAGATAGTTTTTTTTTCTCAAGGGTCACATTTTAGGAATATATTACGTTTATGTAAATGTACTCTGAAATTAATGACACTTCACAATTCTCCACTCCCCTTCTCCCCTAGTCTTGTATATGGGAGTTCCAGATCATCCCACCCTGAGTCTGAGCTCCTTCACCGACAAGCCTACGCCACCCCACACCCTCTGCAGGGCTATGCCACCAATCACCACCCAGGGAGCTCTGGCCAAGGCGGGGCTTGGGGAGCAGCTGGACGGAGTTTGGGTGAGATAAATGTCATACCTTCCATGTCACCACCATAAGGGGCCCCAGCAATGAATTATTGTGTTTCTCCTTGCAGGCCCTGGTAGATTATTGTCATTGAAAAATGTGCATATTATAGCTCAATTGAGTTAAAGCCCTGGATGTTAAAACCCGATTTCAGGAAAAAAATCCTATAGTCACAGCATTCGTTCTCATACAGTTCTGCCAACGAGTTGTTTTCAGCATCAGAGGTTGATGTACTTATTCTTATACCAGGCACTATTGACATCTAGATGGAGATTCTTTGTATTTCTGACAACAGATTTACCAAACACATGTTTTAGAAAAGATTTTAAAAAGTCATGTATATATTTTTCTGGTTGTTTCAGATTTCACCCAGATTTGTATAACTGACTGTCAGTATTTGCATTTTTAATCAGTTTTAATGGTTGTGTCTTTCCTTCCCATAGGTCTGTCGGGGCTCTTTGATACTGGCCTGCACCATGCCAGCCCCTCTGCCCCCGATGCCTCCGTAATGAATCTGATCTCAGCCCTGGAGTCCCGGGGTCCCCAGCCTCCGCCCTCTGCCTCCTCCCTTCTTTCCCAGTTCCGCACACCATCCTGGCAGACAGGTGGGGCTGTGTTAGATCTTCCCTCTTGTGTTGACATTCAAACAGGCCCCACAGTCAACATGACATTTAGAACCTCCCAATGTTTGGCTGCATTATTATTATTCTGAAGGTGTTGCTATGTGAGCATTTAAGCATTTTACTGTTCTTGTTGATAGTCTTACGCCTGAATACTTAGTCATTTCTTAATTTAAATGTTGGCTTGATGGATACTGAATAATTTTGCAATATGTCTTCCTTTTCCAAACAGCGATGCACACGCCTGCTCCTCCTGAACTATTCATCTCTGGAGCCCTTCCTGGCTCTGGCTCCTTCCCCTCCTCCTCAGCTCTCTCAGCTTATCAGCATCCAGCATCCTTCTCCAGTCGTTCTTTCCCTGCCGCCTCCCTTTCCCTCCAGGACACACCCACGTTTAGTCCCACATCCAATGGCCTGCTCTCCCCACATGACCCGCTACTACACATCAAGGCTCCTTCCCAGTCTAGCCTGGGTTTTGATAGACTCCTGTCCTCGCAGGGTGCTGCCGCAGCTGCCTATAGGGGCAGCCAGGATCCCACGGGAGCCACATCAGCCCAGGCGTCGTCTGCCAGGCACCTGCAGTCCCACCAGTTCAACCTGCTGTCATCACAGCTCCAGGATCAGTCCTCCCAGCTGTATAATGCATCAGTCTTTTCCTCAGCCCAGCCCCAGCCTCAGTCCCAGTCCCAGTCCAATTCGGCTCAGGAACGGGCCGTGCCCCGGCAGGACAGCGTTATCAAGCACTACCAGCGGCCCACGCCAGCTCAGTCACAGCTCTCGTCCTCTGCTGCCCACTCCCTTCAGCACTACCTCAGCTGTGGAGGGGCGGGATACCAGCAGATAGCCACTCACCACAGACACGCTGGCCTTTCCTGCAGCCCACTGGGCGACCAGAGCCCCTCATCTGACCACAAGCCCACCTCTCGCACTGAGCAGTATCGGCCAATCATCCAGCCTCCGTATTCCTCATCCTCTTCCTCTTCGTCTTCGTCCTCAGCTGGGAAAGGTACCAAAAGCAGCTCCAGCAGCGGCTATTCTTCTGCCAGTTCAGCTTCATCCTCGAGAACCCCTCACACCCCCCCTTCTGCTTCCTCTACCTCCTCTTCCTCCTCCTCTTCTTCTGCCACTTCTGGTGCTCATCCTTCCAACTCCATCCCCACTTCCAGCTCCAGTGCAGCTCCTTCCAGGCAGCAGCCACCACCTCAGCCAGCTCCGCCTCCCCCGGCCCCTCAGCAGCAGCAACCCCCTGCCACCTCCACTTCAGCACCCCAGTCTCTCCCCAAATCCTGCCTCTCAGGATATGGTTCTCCTGTGCCCCCAGTGAAGACCCCCACCTCTGCTCTTACTGGCCAGACTCCACCCCAACAACAGACACAGTCATATTCCCCAAATCAGCCCCCTACTTCCCACCTGGCTCAGTCCTATGGAGGCTTCAGCTCACCACAAGCCCAAGACCTGAGCTCAGGTACTGCTGGGAAAGGCTATGGGAGTTTAGGAGGGCGAAGCCAATCATACTCCACTGATATATATGGAGCTGACTCTGCTTATGGATCACTTCCATCTTCTCTGGGTGGAGCTGGAAGCCCATCACTGGGCTACGGAGCCCCAGGCCACTCCCCTGCCCTTTTAAGATCAAGTGGTTCATCAGGTAGTGGAGCATCTGGGGGAGGAACCAGCAGCGGCACAGGAAGTGGGAACTCTGGCTCAGGAGGAGGAGCAGGAAATAGCATGACCAGTGAGAGAGGTGGAGGTAGCGGTGGAGGGTCTTATCATATTCCAGACTCTAGCCCCTCTCCATCAGGCAACTCAGGCATTATCCGTCCAGGGTTGCACTCCCCAGTGCCCACCTGCCCTACACAATCCCCAGGAGGTGCAGGCTCTAATAAATACATTTCCTCAGTTCTCTCCCCCACTTTTTTAGCCTCCCCACAGGGCTACCCTGACACCAGAGGCCCCAGCTCCCAACCTCAGTCTTATCACTCCACCTCCTCCAAAACAAAGGCGGACCCTTCCATGCTAGGGGTGGGCTCTCAGAGATCCCAAGAAGAAGTAGACGACGACGATGAGTTCTTGATTCAGCACTTGCTGCAAGCCCAAGCAAGTCCTGCTCCTCAGGCTGCTCATCACCACCCTCAACAACCACCCCAACAAGCATCGCAACAAACACAGCCTCAGCCCCAGTCAGTGCCCCCAACCAGTGATTCAGGCAAAGGGCTGAGCTATGACATGGGCAAGACCTCTGAGGAGAGGTACCACCCCCAGAGTGTTATACGTACCCACAGTGCCACATCCACTGCCGGAGTAGGAAATGCAGGGTCTGGAGGGTCCATCTCAGGGCTGGACAACCAGTTGGAGATGTCACTAAAGAAACAACAGCAGCAACATCAACAACACCACCATCAACAGCAGCAGAGGAATGAGAGGTCAGTTGGAAGCAGCAGGAACAGTGGAGGGAGAGGCAGCGCTGAGCAAGTGCACTCCCACCTCCATCACCATGACAACCTAGGCTCGGTAGTCCACTATGGGCGGGGTGACCCGTACAGCCAACACTCCCTTGCTCCCCAACACTCCTCACATAGTCAGCACGTCTCCTCTCACTCACAGTTACCGTCCCACACCCAAATGGAGCTCCAGAAGAAGCCACAGGAGCGTGCGGACATCCCCTATCCTCGGAAAACACCGGAAGTCCAGCAACAGCATTCCCAATCTCAGGCTACTGCTTCCCTCATGGACTCTCCCACAGATCAGTCCCGTCAACCGCCACACCTGCTCCAGTCAGTGCTGTCCCACACCACCCGCAACAAACTGGAGCCTCATCAGCAGCACCACAAAATGGACTCTCATCGGCAACACCAACAGCATCACAAAATGGACTCCCACCAACCACATCAACAACACCCGAAAATGGACTCCCACCCTCAGCATCAACAGCATCAGAAGATGGACTCCCATCAGCATCAGCAGCACCACAAGATTGATTCTCATTCGCAACATCAGCAGCACCATAAAATGGACTCTCACACTCAACAGCAGCAGCACTCTATTAGCCAACAGCAAGCTGTAATGGAAAGTGCTGGTGGGAGACTTGGCTCAAACAAACATCAGACGCAGTCTCAGTCCCAAACCACCCAGCTCCAGCTTCAGCTCCAGTCCCAGGCGCTGGAAGTGGCAGCGGCTCACTACAACCACGGGCCCCCTCCACATCAGCACGAGCAGAGCCAGGTGAAACAAAGCTCAGTGGTCTCCTCCTTGGACATGCTAGAGCGCTCCCTTTCTCAGACCTCCAGCACGGACGTAGCTGTTGCAGAAGACAGACGCGGCGGGGCAGGCAGCGGGGGAAGGAGCGGAGGAAGCAGTGAGCGCCACAGACAGCAGCAGCAGGAGCAGCACCCATCCCACCATCAGGCGCAGCAAACCCACCACTCACAACCACACACAGCCTCTGAACTCCACTCCTTCCTATCGGAGCCTGATATCAGCTTATCCACCCCATCTCACATGCACCACCTCTCACAGCACCACCCGCAGCAGCAGCAACAACAGCAGCACCCCAGCTCTCAACACCAACAAACCCACCCTCACCACCCTCACACCCAGCCCCACCCTCAGCAGCAGCCACCACTCCCTCACCACATACCGCCACCCTCTGCCTCAGCCCACTCCCAGCCTCAGCCTGACCCACAGCAGCCACTCTCATCCCAGCTCACCCCTCAGCAGAGCCAGCTGGACCAGCAGCGCTCAGAGCAGCACCAGTTTGACACAGTCAGCCCAGTGGAGAAAGCAGACCAGAATCAACAAAGTAACCGCTTCGTACCCCTAACGTCTATCTGCTTCCCGGATTCCCTCCTTCAGGATGAGGATCGCTCCTTTTTTCCAGGAATGGAAGACATGTTTTGTGCAGAGGACTACAAGTCGAGCTGTTCTGGAGGTGCAGGACCGGGGCAGGGGGAGATGAATGAAAGCCACACTGGGCAGGAGGGAATGGATTCCATGAAAGCTGGGCAGAGTGCAGGTGGAGCAGGGGGAAGTGCTGGAGCAAGCTATGACATAATGGGTCACCACGGCGGAGATCAGGGTTATGAACAGTACTGTCACGGCCTGGAAGAACCCAGCAACAACACCATGACTCTGGATCTAGACTCCCTTAAAACCCACGAGCTCCCTTCCACTGTCAACACTGAACAGCTAGGACTGATACAGTCTCAGGCCCCAGCTATGGGTATGGGCGCCAATACTGCTGGTCCCAACAACTCTGGAGCGAAAATGTCCTCTGGGCCTGGAGGAGCTAACACAGGAACTGGTTCTGGAGGCCTCCAGTCTCCCATTTTCTGTTCATCTCGTCCCAAAAAGCTTCTCAAGTCCAGCTCTTTCCACCTGTTAAAGGAGCGCCGGGACCCCAACACACTGCCTAAGAAAAGTTATGCTCAAGAGTATGAGTTTGAAGATGATGAGGATAAAGCCGACCAGCCAGCTGACATCCGGTTGAACAGCCGGAGGCTCCCGGACCTCTTGCCAGACTTGGTGTCCAGCTGCAGAAAGGGAGGAGGAAGTGGGTCTCTCAGCCCTTTAATGGGTGATATTGACTTCTACCACTCCTCTGGCTACTCATCTATGGGTTCACACACTCTACTGCCTCAGGATGGACCCAAGAAGAGGGGCCGAAAGCCCACAAGACCCAAGAGAGAGGGTCCCCCTAGACCAAGAGGCAGGCCTCGCATCCGCCCAATGCCTGAGCCATATACTCCGAGAGGGATGATGGGTGAGATGGGTGGGACAACAGTAGGAGGAGGATTCAGTGTGGAGGGACGAGGCAGAGGCAGGGGTCGTGGAAGCCGCGGTAGAGGAGGAAGGAGAGAGGATATGTACATGGAAATGAGCGGGAAGGAGCAGGATCAGATGCACCACCATCACCTACATCAGCAGCAACCTCAGCAGCTCCATCACCAGCCCCAACAGCAGCAACACGAGCCTATTCCACCTCTGAAGGTCAGTGGTGCTCTGTTAAGAAAATTGTCTGGGATTTTTAATTAAATTGTCATTTAAGCACAGATGTGATGGTAATAGGTGTAAAAACAAACGGTAGTTATTGAGGGTAATGTGGTGCCACGAGTAGCCTCTGCACAAACAGATTAAAGAAGTGGTTCACATATGAACCCTGTTTTTAAATTGATAAGAATCAGCTTGTGTGAGGGAAGGGAGAGGCAAACAATACCTGCAGTTTTTGTGGTTTGTGTTGCTTGCACATAGCTGCTTTGGCCACATGCCTGCAGAGGATGGTTTCTCTGTTTTCTTGCTCCATCACTCTACTTTCTCACTCACTCTCTCTTTTTTTTTAATTTTAGACTTGTCAGGTTTAAGGTTAGGCTCAGTCACTGTGTTTAAATTGTCTTGTCATGTAATTGCCAAAATTATTAAATTAATTTCCCATCCTGGGAATTTTTGTGTTTTTCATCAGTACGTTCAGGCAAAGTCACTTTAAGTCTTTGTTTTGTTTCCTCTGTTGTAGATTAAATTACCAATCGGTACCCTGTCCTCCTCCGATGCCTTGCTGAGGACGGACTCTTTGTCTGGCACGGACCCTGCTTTGTCAGATGGCTCAGTGGGCTCAGCTCCTTCACTTGGTTTAAGTCCCGGCCCCCCCTGCAGCACTGAAAGCACCAGAAGTCAGGACAAGAACAAGCAGAAAAGCCAGATGATGGGTGAAGGAGTGGACGACGACGGGCTGGAGGAGAGGGTAAAGGCTACAGGATTATGTCCAAGCTTTGTTAAGCAAAGAATTCTTTAAGCTGCCTAAAGATAAAATTGAATGGACTTAATTAAACTCCATTGCCTGATAGTTGTGGCATTCACTACTTTTGTTGTGCTGTTTGATTTGAGTGAAAGTCTCTCTGTTTTGTGTGTCTTAAAGGGGGATGAGAAGGACTCGGAGTCCAAGGCTGGCTTTGTTGCTTCATTCTTGGATTTCCTTAAGACGGGGAAGAGACCTCCAGGCTTGGACATCTCACCAGGAATGGAACCTGACAATGGTGAAACCTCACCCTGTAAATCAGGGGGTCTACGCCCACTCTCTCCTGCACCTCCTCCTCCACCACCTCCACCTCCATTCGGGGACAGTGAGGGGAATGGGGGTCTGGCTTTGGGCAACTGTCCCAGCCCCAAGCGCTTGGAAGATGAGCTGAAGAGGAACCTGGAGACGTTGCCTTCGTTCTCTTCTGATGAGGAGGACTCAGTCGGAAAGAACCAGGACCTCCAGAAGAGCATCTCCTCTGCCATTTCTGCTCTGTACGACACTCCTCAGCTGACCTCTAACATCCAGGCCCCGCTACCGCCTTCACCTCCCCAGCCCCAGCCTCAGCCGACCCAGGCCCCTCTTACTCCCACACTGCAGCCCCCCACGCTTAGCCCGCAGCCCACCATGCACACCCCCCACACCCAGCCCCAGTCCAACGAACCCGATGTCCTCCAACCAGAAGATGGAGACATGGATGAGAACAAGGAGGAGGACAATGAGGAGGAAAGAAGCACAGGAGGGGAGGAAGAAAGTGATATGACAGAGGAGAGAGAACCACAGCTGGAAACCCTGGGTGCCCCTAAGCTCGATGGTAAGCCGGGAGTTTTTATTCAACTCATGTCCCATTTCCTTGCACATCGATTTTTTTTTGTAGCTCAGCTTAGGAAAATTAATATTTTCCCTGCAGACTAAGCTATTGTTTTATTTTTATTTCAATAAATTGTCTAATTATTTATTTGTTAAAATAATAATTTAATAAAATTCCTGTGGCTATTTTGTGTAAAATTGATCTTAACCTTAACCTTGCCCTTCATTCCTTCCAGCGCCCCTCCCCGAGATCCCTCCAGTGCCAGCAACTCCTGAACCTCCCTCTGTCCCTCCATCTCCCGCCTCATCCTCCTCACCTTCTCACTCCCCCCTCCCTCCCCTCTCGCTTCCCTCACCCCTACCTCCGCCAGAAGAACAACAGGAAAATTCCCAGCCGCCGAGCCCTGTTGCTCCCACATCCCCGTCTCCGTCACCTCCCCCACCCGCTACTCTCCCTCAGCCTGCATCTCCTCCTTCTCCTTCTCCTTCCCCTCCCCCTCCTCCTCCTGCAACTTCTCCTCCTCCCCTGCCTTCAACTCAGAAGGAGTCTCCCATGCCATCTCCGGAGTCCCCCGCCTCTCCCGAAGAGCCCCCACCTCCTAAAATCACCTCCCTGCACCTCGCCCAGAAGCAAGAAGATGCCGCCATTGTTGGAGAGAGTGAGGAGGATGAGAGTGAGAGTGGAGGGGAGGGCATCTTCAGAGAGAGGGACGAGTTTGTGGTGCGAGTGGAAGACATTCGAACTCTGAAGGTATTTGTGTGGAAATGTGTTTTGTATGTGTGTTTATTGACAGTTAAAGAATCAAAAAGCACTTTGTGAGGTCACAGATAGAGAAAGTTTGCTTACTATCTGATTTAGAGACAATAAACTGAAACTAATCCTAAATCATCACATTAATTATTATGTTGATATATAGGTGGCAGGACAGACTGAAAACGGTGTAGCCTAAGTTATTAGAGCCAAAGAAAAACCATCAGGGGAATTCACTTGGTTTTAATATGTAAAATGTGTTGAGATTCGAATCTTTCAGTAGCTGCCAAGTTACAGAGACATTTCATACTTACCTGCGTGTCGTGTGTTTTGCTGCAGCTGGCCTTGCAGACGGGCCGTGAGCCCCCACCCATCTGGAGGGTGCAGAAAGCCCTGCTGCAGAAATTCAGCCCAGAGATCAAAGATGGGCAGAGACAGTTCTGTGCCACAAGCAACGTGAGTTCACCTCAAACCCTCAGTGATCTAACCACACCTGCAAACAGCCATTTCGATTTGTACACTATTCACAAACCCTGCTACATCACAGCTTGAAATAAAGATACTGTGGTGTAGCATGTGCTCAAGTTTACATTATTCATGTAAATATATTCCTACAGACCAAGTTGTCACATTATCTCCAGGCAGATTCAGGCCATTTGAAGTTTATTGTATTTTGTGTCAAAATGTGTTTAATTTCTTTCTCTCTCAGTATCTTGGATACTTTGGAGATGCCAAGAGGCGATACCAGCGAATTTATGTCAAGTTTTTGGAGAATGTCAATAAGAAGGACTATGTCAGAGTCTGTTCTCGGAGACCTTGGCGCAGAGCCACACCTGCTCTCAGGTACCAGTGTTTGCTGTATGGGAAATTCTGTTCATATTGAATTAAGCCTTGCTAGATTTAGTTGGGATAAAATGACCTTGCCCTGATAAGGGAATCCCAGGGGGCCCTATCTTAAAGTCAAGCCTGGGAGAGGAGCTCCCAGTTGAGTGCCTGGAAGCCAGGCTTAAGATTTATGGAGCCAGGTGGGTCTTAGTCCAGAAAGCCCCAAAAAATAATGTTGGCAAAGGTGGGGTGGGTGGGGGGGGCCTTTGGTTGGCTGAACTGTAGCTACAGAAATAGCCATTTGGTGCAGGTTGAATGGATGTGAACTCTGTTATGATATAGTAAAGATTTTTCACACACACACACACACACACACACACACACACACACACACACACACACACATATATATTTATTTATTTATTTATTTATGTGCCACAGGCGCCAGTCCCTCCCCAGAATGGCATCGCCTCCCTCTACCCAGGCGCCACCAAGAGCAGTGGAGAAAGAGGAGAGAGTGACTCCACCAGTCCAGCGCGAACAGAGGGAGAAAACAAGACCAGCAACCACAACAACAGCAAAAGAACAGAGGGAGAAGAAGGAGGCTTCAGCTGCGGTGCCCAAAGCCAGGGAGAGGGACAAGGAGCGGGAGAAAGAGAGGGATCACGAGAGGGAGAGGGAGAAGGAGAAGCGGGTACAGCTGCAGCAGGAGAAACGTGCTGCAGCAGCCGAACGAGGTAGAGCAAAGGAGGAGAAGAAAGCGGTGGAGAGGAAGGAGAAGGCTGAGCGCCCGCCTAAGTCCAAGCCGGCCAAAGTGAAGGCAGAGCCGCCACCCAAGAAGAGGAAGAAGTGGCTGAAGGAAGTACCTTCATCATCAGACTCAGACTCGTCAGATGAGGCAGCTAGTGAGAATGAAAGTGAGATGCCATTTTGATTCTTTGTGCTTGCATACTTATCATTAAAAATCAGTGTGGTGGAGTTTCCTATCACATTTGAGGCCAAAATAACAAAGCAGTTGTTATTTATGTCCATGTTCCGTGGCAGAAGGTTGGTTCTGGATAGTTTTAAACTCTGGTTCTCACCCACTCAGTGCCAGTGAAAGGCGGAGTGAACAACCGTGCCATGAGGGAGATGTTCAGGAGCTATGTGGAGATGCTGGTCAGCACCGCATTGGACCCCGACATGATCCAAGCTCTGGAGGACACAGATGGTGAGGCCTGCACACAGCACACACTGCTCCCTCAGCATAGTTACACTTCAGGCTTCCTTTTAACAATCTACTGACGTGTAGGGGACAGAAAAAGATTGTGAGACTCACATGCAGGTTGTATTGTGTGAGGATGTATCTCTAAACTGACCAAACCTGCCTGTATTTAGAATTAGGTATTTTCAAAAATGGCTTCAAGTACCAGTTTGGGCAGGTTGAATAAACATCCCGACCACTGACAGGTAGCAGCTGCCAGGTTTCAGGTCAGGCCATCCAGCTGGACTGCCTGCTCCTAGGACAGCAGGGGAATTTGTTAGAGTTCTGTGGTTCTCATGTTTAGATGAATCTTTTAATGGTTTTGGAAATCCAAATAAACAAGGCATGACAGGTTGAAGGAAAGCCCCCAGGAATGCCTGAAAAGTGCCGCTTTGAATCTGCCCTTGGTATTAATATGATTGGCAGCTGCGCGAATGATCACTAATGAAACGTCCTTTTACGCTGATTGGCCACCAGATGAGCTGTACCTCCCACCAATGAGGAAGATTGACAGCATCCTCAGCGAACAGAAGAGGAGGTTGTTGAGAAGAGTCAGCATGAGCTCTCAGCACCAGGTAATCTGTCCTCAGTGTCTTGTCTCTCTCTCTCTCTCTGTCCCTCAAGGCTGAAATTACATCTCTGATTTTCAGTTATTTCACATCGCTGCATTTCCTTCATTTAATTTGGCATAGCTTTTTTTTCATTCTGTAAAATATGTCCATATTTGTGGAAACAGGATAAATCAATTCAATAAACAGAAAATTATTTAACTATCAATTGAATATTTAAGTTTTTTATCAGACAGATATTTGCTGTTTCGCATGTGGTGCCTTTTTATAAACTAAATGAGAACTAGAACAAATAATCAACAGATTTATTGGTAATGAAAATAATCACTCACTCAAACTCGAGTGCAACTTTTTTTTTAACGTGGCACTTATTTTGTACATTTGTTCCAAGACATCTTGTCTATCTCCCTGGGACTGTTATTGATTCTTATTCCTGCCTCTTCCTCAACAGGAGGTCCTACATGCTTACCCCCAGATCATTGTAGACCCCCTGGACTCAGGAGTGGTGAGGGTGCGGCTAAGCGGGGATGCTTACAACCGCAAGACCCTCAACAGAGTCAAGAAGACCCTGCCTAAACCACAGGTAGTAGGCTTGTGTGTGAGGGAAGAGTCTTACATTTTGTGATTTGTTGAGACTATTCATACGTTAATGGGACGTCCGCGGCTCATTGTAGGGCATTTTCTGATTTCTGATCTGGTTTCTGAGTGACGTAAATGAAGCACTTCAGGATCACTAAATAAATAAATAAATAAATAAAAATTAGCGCAAGCTGTTGAAAATGTTGGCATCATGCAGCAGGAGGAGCTGAAAATATTTAGACTGAAACCACTGCCTCAACAAAATTAACCGTTACCGTCCAGAAACTCAGCCGTGGAGGGTGGGCGACAGATGGATCGCTGGTGACGTGAAGAGAATAAAATGAAAAACAGTTTGAGCTTCCCCTGTAACACCTGCTGCAAGTTTCTAAACCTGCTCTGCACTTTCACTCTTTCTTACACAGAACTTTTATGTTAACATAGACTTTGGCTTTTCGACTGCTTTTTGTCTTTTGTTTGTGTTTTATTTGTATTTTAAATCCGTGCTAGATTCTTAATCCGATTTCTTTCTTTTAGGACCTTAAACTGTCAGCCGACTCATATCGGATTTACAGTCTCTACCACTCCCTTCATCACTATAAATACCACACCTTCTTACAGTGCAAGAAAGAGGTAAGCTGGCATGTTTCTAGTGTTGGTTTATTGACCAGATTTTGCCAACTTGTCGCAGCAAGTATGCTTTAAATATTTGGGCCTTAGCTTGTAGGTGCTTACACATTTCAGTGCATTTCCCTCAAATATACTTCATGGTAAAGCAAAAATCTCGTTACATAGACAGAGTCAGCTTGTATGTTTTTTTCTAAGACCCTGGTTTGACAGCTGTCTGTGTTTCCGTCCCACTTTTCCAGACCAACACCATTGAGCAGGCAGCTGAGGACCCGGGCCAAGAGGAAGTGGTGCAGCAGTGCATGGCCAACCAGAGCTGGCTGGACACCCTCTTCAGCTCCTTCATCGAGCTGCTCACGCTCAGCACCAAAGCCTGAGCCAGCCGGAGAAAGAGAGATAGAGAGAGAGTTAATGAAAGCAAGAGGATTCAAAAAAGAAAAAAAAAACAAGAAGAAAATACAAAAACGGAAAGAGATAGATCCCACTGTACAGCCCCCCAGACCCCTTTGGAATCTCTAATATCTGAGGATGAATTTTCAAGGCCCTTGATGAACATAATTGGGTCTGTTCATGTGACCTCAGACACTGGCCTCTGTTCTTTTTCTTGTTGTTGATCAATGACTTAAGAAATGTCTTACTTTGTGAGAAGCGGGGACCCCACCGGACCAGGGGTCACTGGCGGGTCAAGAGGGAATTGACCGGCTGTGAAAAGGAAGAGACGCGAGGCGGAAGGACAAAGAGGAGGAGCCGTAATGCCAAGTCGACGGAGGAGCCACTGACATCTTGTTAATCTGTGTGTCATAAAGACAATAGTTCAAAGAGAAACTATTACTGCTTAGTTTTTACATAAATTATTTTTTGAAAAGACTAACATCAGCTGTTGGCTTTTGAAAAGAGTGGAAGAGGGTGAGAATGCTTTTTAAACTGCGTGTAGAGTGTGCCGTGAGCAGCGTGAACATTGGACTCGTCCACGGATAGAAACATGAAACGTGTTAATAAACGCTCTCCCTCTCATCCTGTGCTATGTGAAGGGCAGCACCAGTCAGCTGTGTGATAATATATAAACACATTTTTATTATTTATATGAGGAGGTTTTTAACTTAAACTCTCACAAGCGCTGCGTTGCTGCCCTAACATTTTAAATACGTTTTTATTTTCCACAGGTTCAGTATACAATCGTAACCCACATATCCAAGTCGTCTTCCCCTCTATACGAAAGAACAGACGTTGAGACAGAAATATTGTATCAAATACAGTGGGTGTAAAATAAAAAAAAAAGGAAGAAAAGAAAAAATGACGAAGAGAATGGGAAAATCTATTTGAAACTTAACATTGTCGTGCTTCAGTTCAATCATCAGTCATGCAGGTGCAAAGAAAAAGAAGTAAACTATCCATTTCCCATATGGGAAGAAGGAGTATAAATAAGTAATATTTAAAGAGGAAATAGTCATTTCATTTTTATCATTTTGATGTTTGTGCATACTATGACTTATTTTGAAAACAATCTAATTTTCCATAAAAAAAGGAAAAAAAGGCGTGTAAATATTGTACAGTTCTTGATGAAATTCTTTGTCCTTCTGTACATTAACTCTCCTGTATTTGAGAAACAAATAAAATCTGCAAAGAACAAATAGTGTTTCATTTACTTACAGTGCGTGTATGTTCCTATGTGTGTGTCTGTATGTCTACGTCCATCTTTGTGAGGACATCCTTGTTTGGGCTGGTCCCGGCTCATTCAAATGACTTTCTGGGAGGTTAAGACATAGTTTAAAGTTAAAAGTCTCCCCCCATCACACAAAAAATGTGCTTTACTCATTGTTGCCTGACTTTGATGTTGATTAAGGCAGAATCTGACAGACGAAAACTGTTGAATCTTTAAATCTGGGTTTGAATTATTCTTTTTATATTAAAAAAACATATCAGGCACAAACTAATATTAACATTAGCAAATTTAAGTATTTAACAGCATATTATTTGACTTTAAATATATAGAATCTTTAACTTCAGAGTAAAGGTTTAGATAAAGGGATGGGTTACAGCCTGGTTACAGCATATCAACGGGAGGTCCTCACAAGTGTATAAATTTTAAAGTGAGCGGTTTGACCCCACCCACCGGACCAGCTGGTACAAAACCGAGCCGACGTCACATCTGGAAAACGAAACCGAAGACTCGGAGTTTCCCGAGAAGGACTCAGACAGTGGCCGGACCCTTCACGGTATTTAAAGATTTTAGCGGCTGGGATTGAAGGACAGTTAGTCGCACAGCTCCGACACCGGTGACACATACCTGCGGACACTACCCTGCATCAGACCAGACCCCCCGAAAACGACTGCACTTGAACTCAACGCTCACCTGCACCGGCTGAAACCACTTCATTACAGGTAGGAGAGTTTTTATTCGTGCTGTCGAAACGTTTCACGTGAGTCTGAATCTTTAACAGTAGCGCTTTGTTGAAAAACTGTGTGGCAGCCATGAAACAAAGTATGTAACCCCTGTAAATCCCCAGCTCTCATTTATTTATTTTTTTTCAGCTCTTTCGTCAAACATGGTCACAAAGTCACTGGATTATTTCTCTTTGCTATTGTGCATTAATAGACAAAGTGGAAAGTAAACACATCTGCTGAAGCTGGCTGCTGTATTCAATTTCAGTACTGAAGTGGCTATTTCCTCTTTATGTGACTTTACAGCACTTTAAATGCAATAATACAATAAAACGGTGAAGACCAAAGATTAAACTACTGTACACTTAGATAATATTTGGCACCACAGAGGGCTGTTCTCCACAGTGACACTTTAAAAATTAAAGAAAATAAAAATCAATGAATGACACACACACACACACACACACACACACATATGTATATGTGTTTTTTTTTGTATTGAGTGCTGAACGCCAGGCCTCACATTCGCCTGCTTCCCCTTTCTTGCCATTTAGAAATTGCATATATAAGCCCGTTTTCCCAGCTTCACCAGAAATGCAGAAATCAGGATACTGCATGTTGCTTACTTTTTCTTGAACCTTTGATGATTTTGTGGGAGTGGGGAACAACAGTGGAAACAATCAATGCCTAATTCTAATAAGTTTTCAAAATGTGTATTTTTTTTTATGAACAGTTCATTCAAGATTGTAAAATGTAAGTGGCTGTTTACTTCATTTAGTCCCCTTTAATTGAAAAATAAGTAAATGGCCCCCCCTACAGGTGAAAGGTGTCCTTTGAGGTGGACCTGAACATTCTAATAATTCATATCAATACATAATATAGATCAAATAAAAAATACATGCATATGATGACATGGTGACAGTTTTTCTCGCTCCTGCAGAAATGTCTCATTCTAAACCACTGCTCATCCCGTGGCTGCGAACCCAGATTGACAGCGGCAGGTATCCTGGTGTCCAGTGGACAAACCCGGAAGGAACAGAGTTCACCATCCCATGGAAACACGCTTTAAGACAGGACTCCTCCGACACTGACATTCTCATCTTTAAGGTATCTCTCATGCAGAGCCATCATAAATATCATGATATAAAAAGGTATCAGTGGCAGAGTAATAGAATCTGATCATACATGTTTTTGACAGAACTTATCCCATTCATGCCATTCTGCACAGCAACAAATGAGAGTCCATCACATACTAAACCTTTTGTCTTTTCGATTCTATGTTCAACCTCTTTCTTTTCTGTAGGCCTGGGCAGAGGTGAGCGGCAATGGCCGGGCCCAGGGAGACCCATCAGTCTGGAAGAGGAACTTCCGCAGTGCCCTCCGAGCCAAAGGCTTCAAAATGGTTGCCGACAACAAGAACGATGCCGCTAACCCCCATAAAGTGTTTCGCTGGCCGGATGAGTCAGCGTCAGGAGGTGAGGATCCACCAAGGCGTCCATAGACAGTCAGCATTTGGTCCTTTATTGTACTGGAAAACAGGCAAGTTTTAAAAAAAAAAAAAAAAAAAAAGGACTCTTTACTACTAAAATGACCTACTAACAAAATAACCAAATGAATTATTGTTAATTATTAATCGTTTTGTGACATGTATTCACTGGCAGCTGGCCTTAAAGCTGCACAGAAAAAGAATGCTCTCTGCCTCTCTGCCTTGCGAAATCCAAACGCACATTTCCAGATTTGTTCATGCAAAATTATTCTGCTTGTGTATCTTATAATCCCAGAAAGGGGTTTTGTTCTGCTTAATCCAATTTTTTATTACTGCACTTAATCTAATTAACAAAGTATTGCTTGATTTTTCACATTTCTAAACTACTGGGGATTGGAAATTAGATAAATACAAAAATCAGGTAATATGGTAAATTCACCTCACACAAGCAAACACTGCTATTTTTCTACTTGCATGTGGATTATGTTTGAATTTGAAATGACAAAGCAGCTTTCTGTTAGTGTGGCCACATTCAGTGCACATCTGATCATCTCCTTACTCGATTTGGATGATCTCCAAGCTTTCCACCTTGCATATGTTTATATCTGGCTTTATGTTTTTTCCGTGGCTGAGATTTGTCAAGGTAATATGCAAATGCAGAGCATGCCAGCGAATACCTGTTGTAAATGGGATTATAAGATTAAAGAGGGGTTTCT
Organism: Toxotes jaculatrix; assembly: GCF_017976425.1. NCBI lineage: Eukaryota > Metazoa > Chordata > Actinopteri > Toxotidae > Toxotes > Toxotes jaculatrix. The sequence continues at coordinate 10,292,856 of NC_054414.1, forward strand.
GAGGGGAATGGATGATGACAAAATAGTAATCAGAGTACTTCTGCTGCTTTCATTCTAAAAGCTAACTCTGCAGGATCCAAGGACCAAGATAACCCTGATTTGTCTGAGGATTGCGGCCATCCTATATTAGAAGTAAGCAACTGTGTTTGTGGAGCATACTTATAGGAACACAAGAAGTGAAATGTAAATGCTGTGTAGTTGCACAACTACACATGAACTCATTCAGACGTGTATCTGTGATATCGTAGAGCCAGGTTGTCTCAAGCATAAATGACTGCCTCTACCTTCCAGAAGAAACTCTATTTACAGGTACGTTAGCCCCTTTTGTACTATTTATTTTCTCCTGGCATGAAATGTATGAAATGTGTGTGTTAGAGGGGAAATGTATTTAAAGGTATTATAATTTTCATTAAGTTGATAGTTAGAAATGTGCAAACACTGTCTGAATATTTCTGAATCAGTCATTATTTTCCAGCAGAATCCACTGTCAACCACGATATTCTCCAAGAGTGTCTAAAGGGACTGAACATCGGCCCTGAAGCAGGTAGACTTATCAGCTGTGCTGATCTTTTCTTCCTCACTGCAGCATGAGCACAAAACAAAGAGTAACCAAGGTACTTTCCTAGTAACAGTTTTTCATTTTCACCAACTTTTCCACAGAGGGCACCGCAGGCTTTGAGCCTCCTCCTGAGCAACAGCAGCTACAGGATCAGGTTGTGATTGGTGGACACACGTTGCCTGGGCAACAGCAGTATCCAGTAATGTTTGAGGGTGCAGGCGGCGAAGCTGGGTTGCCTGAGCAACCAGCAGGTCCAATGGGGGGAGCTGTGGGAGGGGCGTGTAGTGGGCAGCTGGCGGAGCAGTTCCTGCATACTGTGAACGAGACCAGCAATGGAGATAATTTCAGTAAGTTGATGGATGTTACGTAAAAAGAAAAACTGAGATGTGGAATTAACACGGTCACACCCTCCTGAAACATTCAAAATGAATATCTTTTAGAATGTCATTTAAAAACTACATGGCCTGATGTGGTGGTACATTCTTGCCTGGTGTTGTATTTAAGAGTGGAGCTGTGAAACACCTTTTCTCACACACTTCTCCTCTCTCTGAAACCTTAGAGACTCATTTCAACATATCAGTGTACTACAGAGGGGTGAAGGTGTTTCAGCAGCTGATTGAGAATGAAGCTGGGATCCGCTTAGTCTACAGGTAACATCAAAAATGAAGCTTTAATCAGTGGAAACATGTCTGGCAAATGTTCATTTTATCTCTTATTAGGGAGAATGAGAGATGAAAAGCCTCCCTTAAGACTGGAAATAGTTTTAGCAAATAAGCATTTTTACCAGAATGTCAAACTATTCCTTTAATGTTCTCAGAGCTCTGCCAGTCATATAACCTGCTATTCAGTTATCTCAACCGTAAAATGAATGTTTTCTCCACATCAGCCCTGATTTCAGCGGGACACTTTTGGACTACGAATCGGGTCTGTCCTTGGTCTTTTTGCCGAGTCCTGGGCCCATGTTGGATAAAACTCAAGCCAAACTGACCCAATGCATCCTGGACAAGCTGGGAGACGGTTTGGAAGTAGGGGTCTCGGGCCATGTGGTCTACGGCCGGCGACAGGGTGAAATCAAAGCCTTTTGGAGCTTCTTTAAGTCTGATCGCAGCAGCCAACCCCAGGAGATTTCTAAACTGCAGCCTCAACCCCTTTACATGTTCAGGGAGTTTTTGCGAGGTAGGCCAAAGGAAAAATGATGTCGCTTTTTGTTAGCGTACCTGTGAATAAATGTGATGTGTTGTGATTGATAGTGATTGATTGTCATATCCCTTTAGGAATACTGGACTTCATTGATGGGAGAGAGAGCCCTCCCTGCTCCCTGTTCTTCTGCCTCGGGGAGAAGTGGCCAGACGACAGGCCTTGGGAGAAGAAACTCATCACAGTGGAGGTGAGAGAACGTTTAAATTATTAAAACGCTCAGACAGTGTTGTGCTCTCACAGACCTTAAAGCAGTATTTCAGTTTGGCTGAAAAGGTTTTTTTTTTTTTTTTTTTTTTTTGCTGCACGTAGCTCTATCAAATTTCATGAGCGATCAAACCCCCAAAGTTGCCCACTCAAGGGAGCTGTAGTCAGCAGCACTTTTCAAGAGGCAATTTTGTCTCAGTATTGATTAATAGCACAGAGGGAACAAAGCCTGAATACCGGTGGTGACAGCTGATCCCTCAGGTGTAAAAGCATTTTCTGCTCCCGAGCCTCTACAGAGGAGCGCATGCTGAGCAATGGAAAGCTTATACAAAAAGTTACTTTAAAGAAACCAGCTTGACACGTCTCATTGCTTAAAATTTCTTGACGTTTACGGCTTGTGTCAAGCTCAAATTTGCCATCTTGCACTTCTCATTCTTGTCACTGCATCTGATTTCTGCCTCTCTGTGTTGTTTTGTATTTTTTTTTTTTTCCTATCTCAGGTGGTTCTCACTTCAATGGAGTCACTGAAGAATATGGCTGTCGAAGGTGGTGCCTCCTCCCTGCAGTCTGTAGAGCTGCAGATATCCTTGGAACAGATGATGGAGTTGTGCTGACATACTTTGCTTTGCCTGTACAGAGTCATTGTTTACCCCCCCTCCCCTTTTTTTTTTTGCCTTGACAAAAACATCTTAGAAATTATCGCTTTTACATTTAGAAACATTTTAAATCCTGATTTCAGCCCAGTAGAATGGATCAGGTAACAACAATGGTATTAATAATTGCATTTTAACACCTTGAACTATTGACAATATGATCACAACAGATTTGACGGGATCTTTTGTACATCAGTGACATTATCGGTGCTAGTGCCCCCCCAACACACACACAATGAAATTGAAATACAGTGTGTATAAAGTTCAAGTTGACTCAATAACACAGATGTTATCAGAACATCTGGAGTCAGCCCGAATGCTTTTGATGTTGTGTCACATGAGATTTATGGCACAGTATGTTCAATATACACCTGAGCACAACACAGTTCTGTGCCAAAATACATCAGAGGACGTACAGAGAAAAATGCATATGCTGTGCAGATGTTTTTCTTACTTTATTTAGGAGTCTAACCTGACTCTTAAATAACGTTTCAAGCAACGTTATAGAGAGTCTTCGCTACAGTGTTTCAAATGAAGCTACACCATGACAAACTATCACCATACAACACAATATCACAACAAAGAGATTTCAAAACTTTATTGAAATATCTGAGGACATTACCATGTTATTACCATGAAATCAGTTCCCTCTCAGGATCTACTGTCAATTCAGAATTTCATTCTTTACTCAAACCTCAAACCAGTGTTTGCTCTACATTATTATTATAAATCCAAAGTAGAACAAATACAAAAAAAAAAAAGTTTTTATATCCTTTCTCAATTTTTTTTTTCAGTTCCAAAATGGCTGGCTGGGTGTGGATGAGAACTACATAATTGTCTTTTATATTGTTCGTATATTTACAACAAATACTTTTGTTTTTAATGTTAAAAGTTAAGAAACTGAATATTTACAAAAATAAATCAATGAATAAATGGAATGAAGGGATTGGACGTATTTCAGTTCTTCTCTCTTTCTTCTACTTCTCCGTCGTTGTCTGAGTCAGACCTCCCCTCCTCAGTCAGGGAATTTTCCCTCAGTCCCGACATTGGGACCAGCTTCCCCTCTGAATCCACTCCCATCGGCTGGATGATGTTGTCTCTGCAAAACACATAATTTATGCAAATAAACTTTATTTAGTGATCTATAAAATATATTCCCGATAGTGTTTCTTCTATCATGAAGCTTCCTCTCTGTAAATGTTAAGAGGAAGTTACTGAGTCAGTAACTTCATGATACAGAAGAACTTAATGTATGATGTGGATAGATATTAGACCTAGTCATGTGAAAAACATAATGGATGGAACAGAATATTGATACGTCACTTGCACTGACCTAGACAGCTTGTTGAAGAGCATGATCAGCCTCTTGGCCTCCTCCTCCTTCTCCTCCTCTGTCATGCCCTCCATGGGGTCTGACTGCTCTGCCTCCACCCGCCCCGTCACCGGGTTGATGCGATCTTTGACCTGCCGGTACTCCTCGGTGTCAGAGTCGGAGTCGCTGGAGTACTGGGTGTCAGAGCTGTAAGTCCTGGACCCCTGGCCGCTCAGCAAACCCCTGGTGGCCAGCAGGCCCGCTGCGTTGCCGTAGCCTGTGTACTTGACAAAACGCCTCACTGGGAGAAGAAGTGAGGGTGACTAGACATTGTAATTTAATCTCTCCCCATTTATCCAGAGAAAGTAAAAAATGATAGTGTCTGGCCTTACCATTTTCCTTGCAGAGGACAAAGATGAGATCAGCAGCACAGTGTTTGAGGTCTGTATCCAGATGAGTCATGAGACGGATCAGACGACTCTTCACAGTGGAGCCTTCCTCCGGCCTGTGTGACACATCTCTCAGAGGAGGCAGGATCTAATGATGGGGGACGAATTCTAAGTTTAATTGTGTATGGCAGGGGTGTCCAAACTGTTACACAAAGGGCCGGTGGGGCTGCAGGTTTTTGTTCCAACCAAGCAGCAGCACACTAGACTTGACTCATTTAATCAACTGATCTCAGTCTTCAGACAGCTGATTGGTCACACTGTGTGCTCTTCATTGGTTGGAACAAAAACCTGCAGCCACACCGGCCCTTTGTGGAACAGTTTGGACACCCCTGTTGTATGGTATTTGAAAACATACTTATTTTTTTTGCTTCCTAATATTAGCAAAATACTGTGAGAAGCAAAATGTGAAATGAGCTTTTTTGAAGGAGTCATGTTTTCGGAGGGGTTGTTACGTGTTTCCTGATGTAGTGGCGTGTTTCCCTGTGGGCCCTGCAGCTCTCTGTCAGCAGATTGAGGATCGGTGTCAGCTTCTCTTTGATCTTATCGCCCTGAGAATCAAACAAACAAGGAAAACAGCCTTTGGTTATTTCAGTATTAGCAAACAAGGAAAGGATTGTTCCAAACATCTCAGCCCTTTTCTCCATTATAATTTGGCCCCTCACCAACTCCAGGCGTCTCTCCATGAACGTCAGCAGGGTGTGAACACAGTCCATGTTGACCCCCTGGCACTGTTCTGAGTTGGGCTCTAGAGGCACCATCAGCAGCACATCGAGACACTGCAGAGGCAGAGCTGACAGCAGGTTGACTGTGTGACTGAAAGAGAGCACAGGGATAACGTGCTTGGTTCACTTTGGCATGATGGGTAATTATATACTCCTAAACACAAAACTCCTTGTAAGTGGTAAAAAATACTAATGCATACAAATAATAAAGCTGCAATCAGTTCATTTGAACTGAAATAAAGTTAAACTGAGAGACAGGATGAGAAAATCTGAGTGAAAATATATTTTAAAAAGTACCAGTGTGACACCACAAACTTTAAGTACATCTGTATCGTTGATATTCACTGACGATTGACGCTGCAAATTTAATTTCTGTCTGGCGTTACTTTGGTTCATGCTCACCCCTGCAGTTCATCGGTGTCATCCGACAGCATGCACTTCCTCATCAGGCAGAGGCGCAGGATTGCCACCAGGTGTCGGTAGAGAGCAGCATCATCCTGAGGGAGGAGAAAGGTGGTCAGAGATGACAGAGTCATCTTAGTTGTATTGCTCTGGCCACACCCATGGAGAATAATGATCAGCTTTGAAAAAATAGTTTTTAATATGTGAGACGTTCCATCTGTATGTGGACTCTTTCCTCTCGTTATTTCCATTACACTTGAAGGCTGACGGGTTTAGTATACTCCTCATACTCACTGACCTCACTGGGCTCCTGCCTGTGGGTGCTATAGGTGATGTTAAAGAGGATTTTCAGTATCTCTGTGATGCGCTGAGAAGCTTCCAGAGAGATTGGTGGTGCTGCTGGATCCAGCACGCACTCGTACTGGTCCTTCCACTGAACCTCCAGGCAGCTCTCCAGGGCTGCTGTGAGGATGGACACCCCACCCTCCTGCAAGAGTAAAATAATGAGTGTGAGAGCGGGAAGGATGCCAGTGTGAGAATCTTCGTCTGTTCATATCATTATTAAAATAAATACCTACAATATATATTATGACAACCATATTATACACTGCACTGAATATTTAATACTGTAACGTTGTAGTTGAGTGTGGTTATGTTACCTGTTGAAGCTGAGTGCTGAGCTCTGGACGCAGTGCCGTCATGAGGAACATGAGGCGTAGTTCATAGAACTGAACACTGGAGGGAGATGAGCAACCGACACTTGCGGATAGACGCTCTATGAGACCACACATGAGCCTGATGGGGGGAAAAAAACACAAGAGGTAAGGGCTGTTCGGAAAATATGCTGATTTGCAAGATTTGTCTCGGCCTGCCCTTTCAAGTTCCATCTCAGTCTGGGATTCACATCTCTGGTCATGACCTTCAGCAACCCTCAGAGAATGGGCAGGAACTTGTTGCTTTCAAATCAAATGTGGCTGCATGTGTATACAATTAGCCTGATTACCAAATAGTTTGTGCACACTGGGGCATGTCACTGCAAAAATACTGAGTCAAATGGGCTTGATTTAGATTGGTTTTTGCTTCTTAACTAAGTTGTAGCTATAAGAAACTTAACATTGTCTGATCCAATAAGAAACAAACAGCAAAATGGAGCCAGAAATGCAAAGCCAGCTGCTGTATTTAAAAGTGTTTTGTACTGGATTGTTGTGTGTGTGTTTGTCTGCGTCATGTGAGTAAGCCCACCTGAGAGTACTGAACCTCTCCTGTGCCCAGGTGCTGTTGTACACCACATTACACAACACCTTCATGGCCTCTTTTCTCTGTGCCTCCTCCCCTGGCTCCTCCCCTTCCTCCTCTTCTTCCCCCTCCATCTTGCTCTCCCTGCGGTCCCTCCTCCCTCGCTCCAGCTCCTTGTGGTGGATGCTGCCTCTGTGCATTTCGTTGATGCTGGTCCTGTGGCTCCCAAACCAGCTGATACTGTCTAGATCTCCGCTGTTGGCGTTGCTGATGTCACTCTTGGCGTCCTCATCAAAGGCATGGCACTCTTCGTTTTGGTCATTTGCTTCAGTGTCACCCTCATCCTCATCGTTGTGGCTCTGCAAAACTTTGGCCTCAGCGAGAGACGCAATGATGTTATCGTAGAACTCAGAGTCAGGGTCGCTGGCGTCATCACTGGCATCGTTTGTGGTCAGCCCGGCTAGTTTGGCCAGAGTGAGCAGAGCGCTGTCGGTCACCAAGGGGCCCAGGACCTTTTTGTCCCTGGACAGGATCCTCAGGGTGCGCAGAGATACTCTTAACAGACGACATTTAACTCCTTTTCTTATAAACCTCACAAGGACAACCGCTAAATTCTGAGGACAGGAACAGAAAAGTAGAAGCTTAGTCAAACAGTAGTCTGCAATGGAACAACTGACAGTACCTCTGGGTAAACAGTAAGTGACAGTGTCACTTACCTGTCTCAGGATGAGGCCTCGATCCACCTCATACTCATCACAGTCGGAGTCCGAATCAGTGAACTCCCTCAATTTATTCTTCCTGAACTGGTACAGCACAACATAAATGAGATCGAATGTTTCACACACACAAGCAATACTTCAACATTATTTCTAAAGTGGCAGCACTGTACCTCTTCTAGTTTTCTTTGCTTTTGGAGGTGGATAGTCCGATTTCAGTGAGCAATGCATCAGAAGAGAGGGAAAATTGAGAGATAAACAACGCCACTCTGAATCAGGGGCCATATTCACAAAGTGTCTTATCTTACCAAGATTAAGAGTTTCCACTTAAGAGTTTTTCACAAATCTGCTGAGAGCTACTTTTCATGAGGGACCAAGAGAACTCACAAGCTAAGAGAAATTAAATGGTCATCAATACATAGAAGGGTGAAAAGAACTTGACTGCATAAGATTAGATTACAAAATAAAATAAAATGAGATAAAATTATATTATATTAAAAAATACATTGAATTAATATCAATTAATTAAATAATATAAAAAAAATTATAATTCAATTTAATTAAATGAAAAGACAGACAGACTTTTAAAGCACCTTATTTTTTTCCCCAAACAACTTTTAGCCATAAGATGCTTTGTAAATACAGCCTCAGATCTTCTGTTCAGTGGCTGTAAATGACAGAGCTGAAAGTGTTGAATAGATTAACATGCAGTACGCTGGTTACTCAATCACTCTGCCAGGGCTCAATCTGCCTGAGTATGCAAGGAGAGGGGATCAGGGATACAACTGATACAGCAGAATTACTAATCACAGACAGACTGTGGAGTGGGGGTAGGGAGAGGTGGATGACATGGAGGGGTGGATGACATGGGGGTGTGACAAAAGGCGAGGTCTAAGGAACACCGGGAGGACAGGGATAGGACAGTAAGCTTTTGCTCATTTAACTGGTGCAGTAACATAATCCAACTCACTTTCCTTCGGTCCCTCTCCTCTGCATCAAAGAAGAAGCACTGTGCATACTGAGGGGAGAGAAATGATGACAAAAATGGTCTGCGACTGCAGTGTATCATCCAGACATGACAACATGTGCGCTTCTGTGTGTCGTCACCTCTTTGTTGAACTCCTGTAGCTGTGTCTGAACACCGTTCTCATCCCCCCGCTTGATGCACTGGATAATCCCTTCCACATCCACATCCATGCTTCCTGCGCACACAGGGAGAGGAATAATCATTCAGGCCATAACAAAATTAAAGTTACACAACAACAATGATGAGGATGGTGCTGACAGAGGTCACGCATTCTTAGACATATAGTGACAAAAACACATCATCTGCAGTGTATGTTGTCTGTAATTCACTTGTAAGATGGAAAAAAGACCAAGTCAGTGTGAAATTAAAGAGCAGAAAAACAGCCATTCAGTAAAATACTCAGCACATCCTCGTATCATCATAGCAGCCACATCAGTTTGATCACTGAGAAATGTGAAAGCTGCGTCTTCGTCTTTTACATGACCACTATCCAGGAATGCAACCTATTTTATTGGTAACATAAAAAAGATGGAAATACAAATAGAGATAACAAGACCTTCACAACATATAATTGTCTAAACTTACCTTGGGCAATTCACTTTAGCCAGGTGATGTACTCGTAGGTGCGCCAAAATGACCTTAAGTCTGCTAACTCAAAAGAGCTGTCACTGTTCTAACCTTACTTCAGATTCTCAGTCCACGTCAGTTTCTCAGTCCACGTATGTGCAGACTGCTGTGTTGTGCCTCTGAATTTGCTCAGTTCACTTTCTTTCCAGTCATCCTCATGCACTCAGCCTAACTCTCTCTCTCGCTCTCGCTCTCTTTCTCTCTCTCGCTTTAATCCAGGAGAGATGCAGTGCCCATGGAGTGGTTATGGTTATAATCCACTAATGGACTCTAAGCTTATATCTCTCAGTGATGACCCTCTAACCTTTTACAGGTTTTTCAGACTTGTGCTGAACAACTCTCGCTCTCTTTCTCTCTCTCTTTCTCTGTCCAGTCTTAACACATTTTTTTTACTCAAATCTGTTAACAGCTGAGGAAACACTAAAACAACTATTAAGATTTTGTTTTCATATCGCTTCTCTAGCTGTTGCATAACCACGCAGGAGATACTGATGGCTAAGCTGGACTTGAAAAACACACTGCAGAGAAATGTGTTTGCAGAGTCACCTAAGATAACATCTGTGTTTTTCAGCTGATTGTTTCCAGCTTAAATCGTCTGTTTTTATTTAGCAAAAAAAAAAAAAAAATCATTCATAAATGAGAATGTGCAGTGAATTACATTTTGTGCACTTTTTATTATTATAATGATGTTTGTGCCTTCTCCCACAAGATGGAGCTGTTTTTATGGTTGAGTCAGTTCACTCAGGAGTGGTTATTTATCTCTTGCACAATACAGCATGTGTGTAACTGTTAAGAGTAAACTCTAACACTGTGCTCCAGCCATAAGCTACAGATGGTGCTAATCTACAGCAGAGCAGCTGCAAAAGAAATCAATCTGCGCTAACAAGTGACAAACATATTGCTCGAATTCTGACTTAATTTCATTAAATAATCTGTTTGTGTTTTCATCTTAGCTAACCTACTTTTAGCTGTCAGTGTACTGGGAAGCTGAAAAAGATGTTTTCACACTTGTAATGAAGTGTCTTGACCCGAAAGATGAAAACATGTGAGAAGATGATATGCGAGTGAAAGACGGGCTTTCCTGGCAGGATGCTCGCTCTTGTGCCCAGTGGGTAGAGGAAACAGGGCAGAGAGGCTGAAGTGGCCGGCTGGTAGCTGCAGTCTCACAACAACAGGATGCACACTACGTCAGCGATAGCGGGAGAAAAGTCAGAGGAGTCCTGACAAAGTGCTCTCCTGGAAGTAAACGCATATTCCTTCAAGACGCTTGAGATATCAGGTATCAATCAGTCAGAACTACAAGGGACTGGTGACCTTCAATGACCTTTAAAAACAGAGGAAGAAAACAATCATTGTCACTGACGTATGCAACCCAGACCTTTAGTCATCCTGACACAGTCAAACATCATGACTAGCTGTCATAAGTTGGTACGCGAAATACTGCATGTAGTATAAACTCACTTGACCCCCTGTAAACTTTCAAGGGCCAGTCCACCTTAATGGGAAGCTGTTGTGGACGGAGTGTGGATCCTTATGTTGTGGTTAGAGTGTGTATGTGTATGACACATATTTTTTTTCCATAACATGAGTCCCTGGGATATTATGGCGATTTTATATTATTCTGTATTTTCTTTCATTCTGTATTTTCTTTTTAACTTCATGTGAATTTCTAGTGTATTTACGTGTTGTCTATATTGATTTTTTATTAACTAACAGAGTATAATAAGTGCTCATTATAGTGGTTTTCTTCATTTGAATGTTTGAGTTTTGCTGTGTAGAGCGATGTATGTGTGCAGAGTTTGACTAAAAGGTTGTTTTCACCTCCTCTGTCCTCATCTTACAATGACAATCTGAGTGTAACACATGAGACATATGAGATAATTCTGTGCCGTAGCAACTCCGCAAAACAATACACAAGTGTGATGTGGATGCTTGAAACTTCCAGTGCACATACAGTGACCGTGGACTTTTCAGTGTATGTGTATGGAGACAGCTTGTGTCCAGCAGTTTGGGTTACTTTAACCCCCACTATTAAGCCTTTAAAAGATCTGTATAAATGTTTAATATGTAGTTTACGACAGATTTTCCAATGAGGAAGAAGCTGTAGATGTAATTTGAAGAATTTTAACTAGGAAAAAAAAATTCTGACACAAATCATTATTCAGAGCAGAGCATATTCATCACAGCATGTCTGGAGGGGATCTTTAATGAAATAACAAATGTGGTAATTACTCAAATTCTACATATGGATTGATAATTACAGCTAAAGTGCACTGCAGGGAAACAAAACATACTAATACTCTATAATAGGAATGAAAAAGATATTTTTAAATTGTTTCATTGACCTTAATTAAATTTTCTTAATGGGGCCAAAGAAATGTACTTTTCTGAATGAGGGCTGTTATTAAAAACTATTATCTGGGGAACTTATAGGACAGCAGTAGCATCAAACTAAAACAGAATTCATTTACTCAGATTTAAAATGTTTCCCTGCTCATGTCTGTTCATTTGTCAAAAATGAACACGTTGCTCAAAGCCATGCAGCAGCAGGTGTTCAGGAACTGGATCACCACAAGACTGCGCTTTGGCACGAAGTCACCAGTCATCACATTAGTCGTAACATTTTCAGTGGAAACTCTTTATTAAACAACACCTGGTGTAATTAGTTCTTAATCATGGGAAATCATAAGACTGCCTTATCATTTGACCTCTCATGTACATGCGCAGCAGTGGTGACTCAGTGCACAACTCTTACAACACAAACTGCACAGATGGTAGTCACAGGAAAGGTACACAATAGACTCGAGAGGGGAAGTTGTGATTTAGAGAGAAGGAGAGAGAGGCTATGAGAAACAGATTGTAGAGGCTGGAAAACATTAAACGTGACACTGGCTCCCAATGGATGCACTGTATTATTTAAAGAATTATTGGATAATTTCCTGGAGAGATGTCAGAATGTGGCTAAATACCAGTCCTGAAAAGTTTTTAAGGTGGGCTAATAAAGCCATAAACCAATTGTCAATGGTGTAATTTTATCAAGTAAATATTATCTTTGAGGAAAGGGGTAAGATCTAACTGTTGTTTTCAAAACACTGTACGAGAGTGTGGCGGAGGAGGGGTAGTGAAGGACATTTCAGGAATAAACACACTGACGGCAAAAGTGACTCAAGGGAAAAAGGCACAGGAAAAAAGGGGGCGATAAAGAAAAGCCTGGAGGAGAATTGGGGTTATTTTGGGCTCTGCGGGCTTCCTGCAGGTGATGGAAATGAAAGAATGATCTCTGGAACAATTGCTCAGCAGCAAGTGGAGTGAAAGAGGAGAGGAATGGAGGAAGATGGGGAGGGGGAGGGTGTCGGTGGAGCAAAGACTGAACATAAGAATCAATGTAAACATCACACAAGGTACAAGGTCACGTCAAGTATAATTACAATGCCTGTGTTTAGACGTTGTTGTTAAAAGGTTGTTTATGTTGGTATCAGTTGTAAATAGAAGATAAAACTGCCACCAAAACTGATTAATTACGAGCATGGGAGCTGCTCTGTAACTATAATGACCACGTTACAGACACACCCCCGCACCCTGCCTGCCATCTCACTATAAAGGGCCCGAGGTGGAGAGGGAAGACAGACTTGAGCATCCAAGAGTCAGAGGGAAACTACAACTGAATGTCTGGATTGATGGTTTACTCAAAAAGCCACCGCGGATTTTATTTTCTTGGTGGTAAGTTTCATTCTTTATTTGAGATTATGTCTCTAACACATGATTGACATATTTATAATTTTTATTTTTTTTTGTCAAAGATGCTGATATCTCTATGTTTCTAAGGCTAATACTGAGTTCTAGAGACCATTTGTTAAGAACAGCTCTGGACAATATGTTTTCCTCAGCATCACTTATTCTTTCTCTGCCACAGGCCAGTGCGGCATGGAGATAACAGTTCTGCTGCTGCTGACTGTGCCTTTGACTGTCGCCTCACCACTTAGACCGACTCATAGGTGAGTGAAAAACATCAGTAAACATACAGCTAATGATAGAAAAGAAACGGGAACAGTGACCACAATTAATTTTGGGAAGGAATAAATAAAAGCTTCCCTACATGTCTGTTTATTTATGTTGATTCGTTCACGAAATGTGTATTAATCAGTATGTTATTCTGTTGGACCCACAGGGCAGACTCAAACAGTGTCCTCGCAGGGGACATTGTTCAAGCTACAGGGGTGAAAAGGTCAGAAGACACACAGGAGGAGCGTGCTCCAGCCCTGAGGATCATCCCTTTTCATTCAGAAGACAAACATCTAAACCTGGGTGCACTGAAGCACAGGTACGACAGAGCAGAGAAATTCAAAACACAATATGAGTGGATGTAATTAATAAACTACTAACTCTGGAATGGCTGAAAACACTAACTGTCTGTAGTTGGCAACTAATGTGGGATTGATACAGAGTAAATACTGTAGATCAAAGTCAGCTTCTACTGGAAACTGGATAAATGTTTTATGTTGTGTTTTTAGAAATCAAGTTTTTGTTTTTTTCTCCTCTTTATCACTGACAGCATGGCGCTGAAGTTACGCCCACGACGTGCACCTCAGCGTGGCTGCCAGCTCGGGACATGCCAGCTTCACAACCTGGCCAACACCTTATTCATCTTCAGCAAAACAAGTGGAAAAGATAAGTCGAAAAAGGCCAGCGACCCTCAGGGATACGGCAGATAGGGCTGAGAGGAACAACAACACTTATGGACTAAGGAGGTGGAGAGTTCTCAACATAAGTCTCCACCTATTTACAACCAAATATCTCTGTGTATGTTCTGACTGACTGGTACTTATAATAGATTTATGCTCATTAACCACATGGAATGTGGATGTATGACTGTTGTGTGAAATCATATTCCTTTTTTAAAAATCTAAAGTCTGCAATATTTAAATGTATTATACAATAAATATTTAATATAAACAAGCATGTGGAGTTATGGTTTATGCGTACATGGATTGACCTGCTCAGGTGGAATTGAGGAAAAATGCAAAGGTAGAGAACGGCCCCACAATAATAATGTCACACCGGAGCTGAGGCCCTGCACTAAATGTGCCTGGGAATGTGGTTCTTGGTTCTGAATTTTTATTTAATTTGATTGAGTGGATATTATGATTGAAATCTGAAAGCTGATTTTTTTTTTCATTGCTCCACTTCTTAATCCAGTCCTGAGAATGTGATATTTTTAGGCAGCCATGACAGTAGTGAATTGCTCAGTGCACAAGCATGTGTGCCTTGAGTTGTCTGTCTGCTACAGCTGTGTGTCTTCAGTGATCAACGCAGAGAAATCATGTTATACAGGGTTACAATCAACAGTGGCCTAGCTCACACCGCAGGTATTCAGGTGTGTGGTTTTGACTAGCCCCACCTATTTTCAAAGTGCGGAGGATGGCATGTGCAAATTGTGTTGTCTGTGCTGCACCCACTGTGTTCCTCCTTTGTCTGGCTGCGGGGAGACGCTTTCCCATTCACACAGATTCGGACATTTTCGGCTTCAGCAGTACACTACATTAATGTACCGACTGAAGAATGGTCAGAAAGAAATCCTGAAGTCCTCCCCTCCCTCCCCCCTTATCTCCCTCTGAATCGAACAGCAAAGAAGGGAAGAAAACCAAAACATGCGAGACACAGAAGGTGGAGGAGGAGGAGGCGGCGGAACCAAAATCAGTAAATCTGAGAAGGACCAGGTGGGTAGGCTTTCCATAAAGTCATTTGGTGGCTGTTGTGACTGAGTGGGCGCTTTGGCAAAGACTACAGCTGCGAAGAGATTAATGCGGAGTTGGGAATTTACATAGTGGAAGTTGTAAAGATAGTTACTGCCCGTGCTTTGGACAGCACGTCTCAGTTGGCCGTGTAGTAAGATAATGTTTCACAATTTAGAGCCTGGTTTTGGAAAACCGAGTGGAACAGCGTGTCCAGTGTGTGTGTATGTGTTTGTGTGTGTGTAAACATTTTGTAGCCACTGTCGGCTAGTTTCTGTCCGTGTGTGTTGACACTGTGTGTAGTTAAGTTGCTTGTCAAACCTGCGGAAGTAAAGCTAACGTTGGCGTTGTTGTGGCGGACAGCACCGTGGACGGTTTTACGATTTAATTAGCCGGTCAACGTTTGTTTTTTTTCCCCCCAATGTTACAATTGCGTTTGCTTAACCGTAAAACAAACACTGTCTTTTACACGCCATTGTGTGCACTCCTCAGTTTCACTAGCTAACCAAATTTACATTCGCCACTCCATAACTTTTGTGTATACGTTAAGTCAAAGCTGTGAGAAATCACCGTAAATATCGCGATATCAGCTTTCAAACGACAAAAATAAACCAAGATGTAAAAGTTGCGTAAATGTTTTACACTTGACAGGCACCGGCTCAGCTAATATTAACATTAATGGTGGCCGCTTTTCGTTTAGTCGTGCCAATCCCAGGACTCAGGTGTTGTGTTTTACAGCCTGTGGTGGTGTGCCCACTGGATCGCACACAGGGCTGCTGGCACAGCTAAATGGGATGGAGCCAGCCTGTTAGAAGCTACACGTGGTTTTCCTTATTTTTACCTGTAAAAAAAAAAAAACAACCCTGTGAGACAGTGTGCATTCACATGAACACATACCTATGCCACAACAGTGGATTGGGAATCAGTGTCTTTAGATGAAAAGAAACTCTTGAGTTAATTTCACAGTTGTAAAAAGAGTCCTGCCAAGTTTCAAGTAGTGAAAAGAGTCCAGTGGGGCCCCTTTGTTTGCTGAGTAGTTTTGCAGTTGTCCAGCAGAATGTGCCGAAAGAACTAAAGACAGCTGCATGCCCACCACACACAGGCATCCACACTTTCTCTTGAGCTGAAACTACAGCACCGCGTCAGAAGTCACAGTCAGGTGTTCAGGCGCAGCACGTCTCACCAGCCTATCATCAGGTATTTCACTGAGCCAAAGTCAACATTTCTCATTTGAACAGAGTTTCCCACACCCTGCAACAACATGTTTTCCAGGCATACAAGGAGAGGCTCAGAATTTGAAACAGCCTGTACATAAATTCAGTTTTATTAACCTGTTCAAAATTTTTTTCAGAGTTGGATCCCCAAAATCATAAAGAAAAGAGTGTGCACCACCTTTGTAGAAGATTCTTTCAGGTACTGTAAACTCTGTGGAGCACCTTTGTCATTGTCTTTCCAGTGGATGTGGTGAAGCATCATAGGATGATCATATTTTCACAGTGTTATATTATCCTCTCACTTCTTTCAGCAATGGTGCGTTTTGCCAGTGTGGGGGTGCGAGAGATGCCCATGCGTCTGTGGCTCTCGGTGACTATTTCAGCTCTGCGATCGTCAACCACTGGGACAGCGCCCAGCACTCCTCTGAGTCCCCCACTGATGCCTTTGGAGAGCTGCAGTTTGCAGGAGCCAGCAAGAGGCATAGCTATGTGGGTGTTTTTCTGTCAACCCGACAAATGTTCTCTAAATGCTTACAGTTTCTTATAAAATCTGTAGTGTTATGTATGTGTGTGTTTTTTTTTTTTTTTTTTTAAGACAAATGCTTCTAAAGTTGAGCCAAGTAATGATTCAAATACACCAAGAGCTGTAGTAGTGAGCATGGTTGCTTTTCCTAACCTTTAACCTGCAGCTGCACTTGAATAAACAAACATGATGCCCTGAGAGTGAGATCACTTACTAAGACGCTCCTTTGGTTTATCATAACCAAGCGAAGGCACTTGTAGTATGACTTAGCATGTTTTATCAACACAGTGTTTTATTTTTTTAAGTCTTAGTAGTCTTTTGGATCATGTGTTACTCAATCAACTGTACACTTTGTTTCTCTTGGGTATCTCAGTTCCTGCGTCTGTCATGGGACACGCCTCCATCTATGGTCTACACTCTGATGACAGCCCATTGGGGCCTGCCTGCGCCCAATCTTGTAGTTTCTGTAGTGGGTGGAGAAGGAAGGACAAAGGTGAAGACCTGGGTACGGGAGGTCCTCAGGCAGGGACTGGTGAAAGCCTCACAGAGCACAGGTAAACACATCATGAAAGCAGAGTGTGACTTTGAAGTAATTTAATCACCGCTTCAAACAAAGGGGGATCATAGGTTGCAAGCCAGTTTACAGTATTGCCAAACTCATACACTGTTTACAGCATCTTGATAATATCAGTTAGCTGCAACCAGTGAAATAAATTGTCTTTGTTTTTACAGACTGTTCCCCTTCAACATATGAAGTGATTTTGACTGATGTAGCTACCTTTCATTTGGGCACAGATGCTAATTGTACACTTCAATATGGCAGTATTTATAAGTATGATTAAACTGACATTTAACATGGTCCTTTTTCACGAGGTGATCATATTATTTTGTCTGCATCTTGTATGTTTTGTGATGATTTTTTTCTTTAGAGGTCAAAAAAACAGAATCAGCAATATATATTAAAAAATGAAGTACCATTTAAATCTGATAACTGATATTTGTTGCTTGTGTAAGGGTTTTCACGGGAAGTCATATGCTTCTTATGTTTGTAAGCATCTCCAAGCAACTGATAAATATCTAAAATCTTTCTCCGTCACAGGCCAGTGCGGTAAGAAGATAAATCTAAAATGACGAATATACACTTTCTTGGAAGACACAGAACTTACTTATTGTGGTTTTAGCTGGAAAAATCTAGCTGTTACAAAATGCAGTACCATTACACGACATGACTCTCTAGGGTCCGATCTTAATTTGGTACTACAATGGCTGTTTCCTCCCGACTGCTGTGCCAAGTACAGGTGGCACACAGTGATTTTGATCTCCCATCATTTGAGGTCACTTCAACTGGCTGTTCTCTCTGAGGCCCCAGGTCAAAAACAAAAACATTCAGGTGTACACATGAACACACATAAGGGGAAAGCATAGAATGCTACATGGAATCCATAGAGCGTTTCCCTTCCTTGTGTTTCCATCTGGTTTTGATTTCTTTACTGAATAATCTGATCAGATAGCACTGCCTGTTGTGGAATGCATTGGAGGTAATCGTTCAAGTCCTCAGTTTCTCACTTCTTCTCACATTCCCTGTTAAATTTGTCCACACAGGAGCGTGGATCCTGACGGCAGGCTTGCGTGAAGGTGTGGGGAGATGTGTTGGAGAGGCAGTGAGGGATCATGCCACCGCAGCCTCCTCGGTCTCCCTCAGCAAGGTGGTGGCACTGGGCATCGCTCCCTGGGGCCTGGTGCACAACCGACAGCAGCTGGTCAACCCTCAGGTTGTACTGGAACTGACATATTTACCAATTTCTTTACTCTCTGAAACATATCTTGTCACATACAGCAATCTCTCTGGAATATTAGGGTTAATTAGCATTTTCTTTTATGTTTTTTCAGTTGCAAATTATTCTAGCAGGAAATAAATTAAAAGTAGGGAGTGGGCGATTCACTTCTCTGTTACATTCCAAATGTGTGATTTACATTAATTATATGGGTATATTTGGACTTAAATAATTTTCTACTTCATCTTTAAATGTATAAAGTAAGGTTAAAACATCTATTCTTAATCTGGAGTCTTGATTGAATTGCTGTACTCTTGCTCTGGGATCATGTCCTATTAAAACACAGTAGGACTATCCACTAAATCCAGATATCCAATGCATTGTAGGTTTTTTTTTAGCTTTAGTAGAAGAAACTGTTCAGTAATCTTCTCAGTGTTCTTCGTCTTTTGCAGGGCAGCTTTCCTGCTAAGTACTATGTCCAGAATGCGAGCCGGGACTCCTGTTGCCTTGACCACAACTATCAGGCCTTTCTGCTGGTAGATGATGGGAGTGTGGGACGCAGAGGAGGGGATACAGGGTTCAGGGCCAAACTGGAGGACTACATCTCCCACCAGCGCACAGGCATCTGGGGTGAGAGATGGCATAAAGAAATCATTTATGGGTGGTGCTAAAAAGTATGACACTTGTGACCTCAGGAAGTAGGCTTAAATATTTTTGCTTTTGTTGTGTTGTTGTTCATTCATTAGAATGGCTAGTAGATCTGGATATGGGAAATCAGCATGCATGCTTGAAGAGCGATAAAACATAATCTGAAATGTATTCAGATTGTGACTAAATTAAACAGCTGATCTGCGACTCTTTTCTGCTGCTACATGAGAGATTTGCTTTTCCAACCATGAACATCCTCTTTCACGTTCAACCCTGATTTCAAGTTGTCAGGCCCTCTTGTGGTGAGCATCCATTAATGCATGTGATGAAAAGATGATCCTTTGGTATCTGCTGGATAAAAGCCATTGCATGCCACTGCATGAATTTGCTCTCCAACATGTAAAACCAAGCACAGTCAAAACTTGAACAGGGTGCTCTTTCTGCGGCTGTGTTGTTACTCAGCTCTTGTGTTACAAGAGAGATATGCAATTTGATAATTTGCAAATGTGAAAGTAGTGTCGGCCGAGTCAGCATGAGCAAATCATTTACCAATGCACAGCATGAATTTGCAAAAAAAAAAGTTTGTATTTCTGCAGGCAGTGGCAGCATTGACATCCCTGTCCTTTGTATGCTGATATCTGGAGAAGCAAGTATGCTGGAGGTACAGTCAGTGTTCTTTATGATAAAAGAGATAATTAGGTTAGTATTAACTAAGTCCGCTTTTTTTACTATGCCCCTGTATTCCAAATAAAAAACGTCCCTCTCTCTCTTTCTTTTCCTAATTTCAACCAGAGAGTGGATCTTTCTCTGAAAAACTCCATGCCCTGGCTGGTGCTGGCCGGCTCAGGGGGCATGGCTGACTTCTTGACTGATGTCTTGGAGAACCTGTCGTCGGCCCCGGGGGCCCAGTCTTCCAGCGAGGGTGATGGCGAGGCGGGTCCCAGTGTGGATCTGAAAGACAGAGTGGCAGAACGGGTTAAAAAGTACTTCCCTTCCGAAGCGGAGACGGACAAACTAGTTGAACGAGTAAGAGCCATGGACAGAGCCGTCTGTCGTTATTGTGCCGTTTATGAGGGATTTGATGTGGACAGCTACTGACTGGGTTGCCATGGAATTTAGCAGTGATATTCATGGTCTCAGAGACTCTCAAATGTCCTTAGTGATCTGTGTTTTTTTTTTTTTTTTTTTTTTTTTTTTTAGCCATGGGGTCAAGATTCCAATTTTACTCACACGAAAGATTTCAGAATGTAACAGGCAGATGGCCAGTACACTTGCTGAACATATGTATGCTCCCAAGTGGATGAAGTCTTTTGATTTATGACCCCATAGTCTTTCTTCCAGCACAACCCTCAGGGAAAGCTCACATCTTTAGTCCCACTGCTGCTAAGACTCTAAGGACAGCTAAATAACCAGCTTGTTGCCCTGTAGACTTTGTAGACTCTTTCTCAGTCTACTTCTGGTCTCAGTTTGAGGCAGATTCCTGAAACTGCTGGCTGTTATTAGTTTCTTCTTGCTTCTCCACAGTTAACTGACTCACTGCTGGTGGTTTTGTGGCATAATAGGCTTATTTTTGTAACATAAAAGTCTGAAAATGATTTGGATATATTGCATATAGACAGCAGCATTTGACTAACTGAATTTGTATTTTTAATTCTTGCATTAGCTTAACTAAATCTGTCTGTTACAAAAGTTATTAGCTGTGTTTTTCATGCTGAAATGTCTCTGTTACAATGGGCTCCACTGATGATCAGATGTGCCTATTTTTATAGCTACAGAGCTCATCAGCTCCACAGAGACATTGTGTTTATGTAACACCATAATCATGTGCTGCCTCAGAGGTATGTGGCATGTTATTGACTCATCAGGACCCTAACGTTTATTGAAACTAACATAATCAGTGCTTAAAATCCAATTGTGTTGACATTTGCAATCCTCTGAAGTAGGGACTGATTGGAGTTACACTCTTATATTAGTCTTATTCATTTCTACTTGTTAGTGTCGGCCCTTAGATTCAAATGCCATGATGAAACCTTTGAATGTCTGATATCCTTCTCATTCAGCATGGGAAGCCAATGCACTTAATCATGTGTTTGACAATACCCTTTGTCACCAATCTTCATCAGTATATTTCTTTTTTAGTATTACGAAAATTTTGTGCTCATTTATTTAAAATGCCATTTTTTTTCTTCCTTCTTATTTTTGGGGTCTTCAGGCTCTGAGTATCTACCAGAACAGAGATTTCATCACGATCTACCATGGAGAGCAGGAGGGCCCAAATGACTTTGATACTGTCCTGCTCAAAGCCTTAGTGGGAGGTACATACTAATGTGTTAATACTAATTTTTGTATTATGAAGATTTCGGATGATTTCCATGAAAACACCTGCTTATTTTGATGTTTGTGGTGTGACTGTGTTCTTCAGCTAGCAAGCACCGTGCATCAGTCGATGCCAGCCCTTACAGTGAAGAACTGAAGCTAGCGGTCACATGGAACAGGGTCGACATCGCCAAGAGCGAACTCTTCAATGGTGACATCCAGTGGAGGGTGAGGGGGGAAAAAGATAACACATTGGATGTTGCATTCAGACAAATACTACCACTATGAAATAGATATATTAGTTTTTTGTACCACTTGCAGTCTACTAGCAGGAAGGCCTGATAGATGTGCAATGGTATTGTTGATAAAAAAATATCTTTTCCTTTTTTAGTATTGCATTGAAACCTTCCTGATAAATGATCCCCTTCATCTAATAGCATGAAGACCTGGAAGACTCAATGACAGATGCCCTGGTCAACGACAAGCCTCAGTTTGTGCGTCTTTTCATTGAGAATGGCCTCAACATCCTGGAATACCTGACTTATAGCAGGTTGGAAAGCCTCTACCGCTCTGCTGCTGATGGGACACTTCTTTACCAGCTGCTCCAGCACCACCTCACGGAGCGGCTTGGAACTACAGCACCTGTTTCTACACTGTCCAGAGAGCAGGGCTCTCCTTCCAAAATGGCAGCAGAGAAGATACAGAGTGGGCCAGTGACGGAGATCAGCCTTTTTGAGGTGTTTTTTCTGGTCTTTTTTCTTTTCTTTATGCCTCTGGTTTTGCTGAAATCAAATCAAAAATAATGTGAAGGAAACTTTTCTCTTTCCTCAGGTGTCGAGGGTCCTGGAACTGTTAATGGGTGACGTCTGCAAGCCGTTCTACTACGATGCTTTGGGATTAGAACAGATGACATCCAAGAGGAGGGCTCTTAGGGTACTCTTAACTTATAAAAATGTAGACACACACTCAGTGGCCACTTGATTAGCTACACCTGTAAAATTCATTACAACTCAGCCATAAAATAAACTCACAAAGTTTTTTTTGACATTGTTATAGTGGTGTTTTTAGAATGTTCTGCCCCCTCGTGTGTGTAAATGGGTAGGTATTAGATTCTGCAGGTGCACCTGATAATAAAAGTGTATATCAAAGATAATAAAGTATTGTTGTATTGTTTTAAAGAGGAAATGTGAGCGAGATGCCAACTCTCACTGATGCTTTCTCAACTTTGACCCAATACCCCCTTAGTTAAGTTTTTTTCATTCACCCCAGCGTGCCAGTAAGCTGCTGCGTGGAGACTGCTTGTATCGAGAGAGACGCTGTCTGTTTCCCTGGGCCTCGCTCTTCATCTGGGCTGTCCTGCAGAACCGCAGCAAGATGGCCACTTTCTTCTGGGAGATGGTAAAATTTCTGAAACAAAAATTCACTTGATCATGTTGAATTTGTTTGAAAAGAGCACATGACTGACAACCTTCTCCTGCAGAAGTCAATTAACCCTAACTGACAGGTGTTTGTGACCATCAGTACCTGTTTAAAAAGGAGCTTCTCTGATACCCCTCCCTGTTTCTCCCAGGCAGGGGAGTCAGTGCTGAGTGCTCTGAGCGGTTGTAAGATCCTGAGAGAACTGTCCAAGCTGGAGATGGAGACAGAGACCAAACTGTCCATGAAAGAACTGGCCCAGAAATTTGAGAATCTGGCAAATGGTAAGATTGTGAATGTGTCACTCACTAATAACAGTGATCACTCACTAATAATATCTGATTATTATAATAATCAGATATTAGATTTCCCATCCTCATAGTTTGTAAATGAGGTAGCACGAGTGATTTATCTGTTTTCTTTTTAGAAGTCTTTATGTTTGTTTCGGTAATGGGTTGGTGTTTCAGGGGTGTAAACTCTGCATCAGATTAAGCAGTGCATTGCATGATGACTAACTAATTTCTTAACTTTTTTTGAAGTCACATTCATTTATATCTTCCTTCTAACCAAACTCTGTCTTAACTTGTCTTTCTTACTTCTCAGACATTTTCAGTTGTTGCTATCGGAGCATTGAGAGTCGCTCTTTCACCCTGCTGATTAGGGAGTCTCCAGTCTGGGGTGGTACGACCTGCCTCCAGATGGGCATGAGCGCCGACGCACGACTTTTCTTCAGCAATGACGGAGTACAGGTGTGTCACCGTTTTCACATGTATGACTGAAAAATTAAATACACAGTGGCACTAAGTCACTACTTAATAAATTATAATAAATAATAAATTATAATAAATAATAAATTGTCCCCAAATAAATTGTACCCACCTGTTCTTCCTCATATTAAAATCAGTCATTACTTGTAAAGAGAAGCTGAGTAACAGCGATACCATAGTTTCAAATAACATAAATGATCTCTTGTCCTCCAGTCTCTGTTGTCCCAGATCTGGTGGGGTGACATGAAGAGGAACACGGAGGTGTGGAAGCTCCTGCTCACCTTCTTCTGCCCTGTCCTCTGCTACACCAACTTTATCTCCTTCAGGTAAAGTCCACATATTCCACACTCAGTGTTTTTTTTTTGTTTGTTTTTTTGACAACCCCGTTCTTTAATTTCTTTGTTTAAAGTTTGTGATTGCAGAACTCTCCTTAATTTGATTTCCAGCACAAATTTTCTTTGTGTTTTTTATTTAGTGGTATCTCTGGTGTATGTATGTTGACAATTTTATAACATACTCCTCTTCGTAGGAAACGTGAGGACCAGCAGCAAGAGGAGGAGAAGCCTAACGAGGACGGGCTGGGCCGTGACAACGACAGCCTTTATGGCACCACCATCTTCTCTTTCTCTGACATCAAGCACATGTAAGTTCTACTCTTACTACATTTTTTTAAATCATGCTAAGTGAATTGGGTGCACTGGTTTTGCAGTTTTGAATGAGACCACACTGCGTTGCATTTGTTGTACTGTGCCGATTCATCACAGTTGTTTTGTTGTTATACCAGTGAAGCTGACTCGCAAGAAGCAACTACTCCCAGGACAGTAACCATCAAAGGTGAGTCCTCCTTAACCACAGTACCTCTAAAGAAAAAAGTGTTGTCATTTGCATAACAGAGGAGTGATTGGAGAAATAATTATTTTAGCAGTCGTGACCATGATCAGCTACTAATCCATGTTCAATGACCCTCCTTACAGGGATACCTCGCACGCACAGACCACCAAAACGCCCATTCATAGTGTCAAGATGGCGTCAGTTCTGGTTTGCGCCTGTCACCTCATTTTTGGGCAACGTCCTGATGTACTTCCTCTTCCTCCTGCTTTTTGCCTACGTGCTGTTGGTGGACTTTATGCCCCCTCCACCTTCGGGTCCCGCCATCACTGAGTATGTGCTGTACTTCTGGGTGTTCACCATTGTGTGTGAGGAGATCCGGGAGGTGAGTGCAGACAGAAATCTTATGTCGTGCTTTATGTTTAACACATCTACTTGAAACAGAGTGTCTGTTAAACAGAATACTTAAATGTAGTTATTCAAAAGCATTGATTGTGTATTTGGGCACATCAAACACTAAGCATAAAATTATTTTATGAAGTGTTACACTAAAAGGATTTCACCCATCCTTGAAAATGATCTCAAAGAGATGGCAGCTGAAAACACTGTTCGTTATTCTGTTTCTAACTATGTATCATCAAAAAGTTTATATGTGCTTTATATAGGATACAGTGCTGATGAAACAACTCAGTGTATTATCTTGCACAGTTTCGAGTTAAACTGATTTATTAAGTTGGTCTTTTCTTCTCCAAGACGTTCTTTTTGGGGACGATGACTTGCCGTCAGAGGGTCAGAGTCTACATTCAGGATGTGTGGAACAAGTGCGACCTCATTGCCATCACGCTGTTCATAATAGGACTAATCTGCAGGTGGGATTGCACACAGAGCATGTATATCATCATATTTATTATTATTATTATTATTGTTGTTGTTGTTGTAACTGGTTGTTTCCACTAAGCTGCATTAGTTTTATGTTTCTGCATTTTTGAGGTTATTATAGTAATTGCCAGAGCAGGAAGAGGCTGGAAAAATAAGAAAGAAATCTGACAAAATCAACATAATAGTGCATTAATATATGGCAGACATGCTTTTCCCTGAAATCATCTCATAAATTCCTGTTCTGAGTCCTGTAAATTCAAAGCGTCACACACGCCGCTCACTTTCGGTGGTGGCCACTTGGTGTTGCTGTTACACAGCTTATTTGCTTCACTCTGTGTTTCAGGATGTTCCACTGGTCGTATGAATTTGGCCGGAACATCCTGTGTGTGGACTACATGGTCTTCACCCTCCGCCTCATTCACATCTTTGCCATTCACAAACAGCTGGGACCAAAAATCATCATTGTTGGCAAGATGGTGAGAAATATCAAAAGACAGCTTGACATTTGACTAACCTTATGAAGTATGATAGTGGTAGTTCAAATGACAACAAGACAATTGATTTCTCCTGCTCAGATGAAGGATGTTTTCTTCTTCCTCTTCTTCCTGGGGGTGTGGCTCATGGCTTACGGAGTAGCCAACCAGGCTCTGATTTATTCCTACGACCCTCGCCTGGATCGCATCTTCCGCCGGGTTTTCTACAGGCCGTATTTGCACATTTTTGGACAGATCCCTGTGGAAGAGATGGATGGTATAAATGTTTGTGTGTGCAGGGTGTAACTAGATAAAAAAAAATGTTATGGTTTCAAGAATGAAGTATATGATTTTCTGCAGCCTGTACTGGAGTTTTTTTTTTTCTCCACATGACATATTTTAATCTTTTCTGTTTTTTAATATCTATCCCAGTGGGGAAGGAGTGGGACGTGGCCTGCACAGACAACGTGACATTGATTCAGGGTGGTGCAGAGCCATGCCGAATTCTGTATAGTAACTGGCTGGTGGTAATCCTGCTGGTCGTTTATCTGCTGGTCACCAACATCCTGCTCATCAACCTCCTCATCGCCATGTTCAGGTAAAGTACTAGGACATGAGCATCTGTCAGTCTGTCTCTGTGGCTACACGGACAAGCCGACTGCTACACAACACTCTTTGCCCTGTCTGTGTCCACACAGCTACACCTTCTCTGAAGTGCAGGCGAACAGCGACATCTACTGGAAGTTCCAGCGCTACAACCTGATTGTTCAGTACCACTCCCGTCCTTCCCTGGCACCTCCTTTCATCATCCTCTCTCACCTCAATCTCTTCATCAAGAGGGTCATCCGCAAGGTGCCCTCGATCAAGATCCACCACTTTGGTCAGTATTTGAACAAGTGTGTCTAATTAATGTAATAAAGTTATTACTCTTTGCAAACTTTAAATGTGTCAGGTGTTTTATAGTTGACCTAATATGTAGCATCTGCTGTAGCAGCCATGATTTACTTCTACAATGCCTTCAGCTTGATTCAGGAACCACTGTGGCTGAGTTGAGTGATACTGACTGAAAGCCTCTGCCATTTCTATCAGTATTGCAGTTAAAGGGGAAGGCAGCTAACAGGCTAATGACATGGGAAGCCATTCAGAAGGAGGACTTCCTGACCGCACAGAACAAGATCCAGAAAAGCAGCGACTCCGAGAGGCTCAAACGGATGTCTGTCAAGTAAGCACACCTTCGTACACCTTCCCATACGTTAGCAATGAAATTGTTATTTTTTTGGCCGCATCTTACTGAGGTGAATGTCTCCTTCTTTAGAGTGGATGGTGTGCTTAAACATCTGACTGAAAGCAGAGACTTTGACCACAGGCTGAGGGCTCTGGAGAATGAGGTAAAATGAACTATTATTATTATTATTATTATTACTAACTGTTACTAAGAACTATTACTATTTTCAAAACATTTAACTGAGTTTACACTATGTTTTATCATTTTGTGCCAGTTGCATCTTCTTTTTATGTTCAAAGATGATCTTGCTCAACAGACCTCTGTATAAAGGGCAAATAAATATCACTATCTACATATTGCAGGGCTGCTTGATATATATTATGATAACTGGAACATCATGTCCTAATACTGATATCACAGAATGTGTAAGGTATAGAAAATCACATGGATACCAAAGTGCTATCAATCTTCTCATCATCTTCCCGAAAGAAAAATATGTAGAATATATAGAATAGAATATCAAACTACTCCTTTAAATTTATGTTCAAATGGGGCTGTGTCATATTCTTTGGTCATAGTTACCGATATTGACTGGAACTCTCATTTTAATGTGCTTTAATTTAGACCACAGAATCCCACCATATGGTTACAAGGATGTACAATAAACAGGAAATAAAAGGGAATATTAACCCCTTGCCCTACTAAATGGTATGACCTTTTCTGCAGGTGTTTTAATATATAGATTGGAAATTACAGTTTGCACAGTAATTTTTGCTAATTTGTTGTTTTCAGATGGAGTATTGCTCAAATGCCCTCAGCTGGATTGTGGATACGTTGGCACAAGGCAGCAATTTCAAACCTCCTCGGCCTCCGCCCACATTAAGAGGTAATTCCAAAGAGAAAAAAAATATGTGTATCTTGACACATCTGAAAAACAGTTGGCATGTTGGAACATCAGAGGTGTGTTTGCCTCGAGCCATTCATACCAAACTTGTCCTCTCAGTGACCTTACTGTACTTTTTTGTTGCATCGTTGTTCTTCTGCACAGATGTGGTCCCTTCTTCTTCCAGTTCCACCTGATTAAACCTTGGTGATGCCTTCACTTGCTCATGGTCAGTAAAAGACAACAATTAAGTGCTTTTACTTTGGCTGCTCTCATGCCATGCACCTACCAGTTTTACTGTGTTCATCACTGGACTCATTTACCAAAGATTCTCAATGATTTTCTAACTTAAGAAAAAAAAAGGTAAAGATATATCATCACTTCTTGTTACAGTACTGAGTTAAGTGCAAAAGGTATTTTAAGTGTGCAATCCATCTTTTCCTAATGCCAAAGACAAATGCATGTATTTATGATGTGGTATTATATATTTTATGTATTTTTAATTTGCCAATGCTATTATGTCTTTATTGCTGTAGTCATAAGCTGGCAGCTGGACATTTACATGTTTTATTTTTGGTTGTTTGATTGGAACTATAATATTGTTTACAGAGGTTACATTAGGTACAGATTGCAATACTTCCGTGTTCAATTACTATACGGCTAAATGGCTGCTTTTAGCAAAAAATTTAATGTTAAATCATGTATTTGCTTTGCTACATTATTTTATTCTGTTCAATAAATTATATATACAGTATAATAAATTCATTCCTGCGGTTACTGTTACCAGAAAATAACGCCAGTTCATTTATTGAGGGTAAATACACTTACTCACTTTCTGGCTGGAAGTTAGATGAAATGGTTAATACCACTTTAATGAGCCAGGAGACAGTTAGCTTGGCACAAAGACTGAGAACAGGGCAACAGCTAGCCTGGCTTGAGATGCAACATCTTAATCAGTAAGCCTTAGGCTAGGCTAACTGTTTCCCCAATAAAGAAATGATAAATAGAGCTATGGTTAAAGTATCTCTAGATAAACAAAATGATATGGGACCAATGTAAAGTAAGAAACCAATAAAAATGAATAAGTTATGGGATCAAATGATATTTACTTCACAAGAAAATCTGCAAGGAAGAGAGTGACTAAAACATAGAATCAAGGTTGTTGTATATACTGTAAAGAGAAGGGATAGTGGAAAGTGTGAAAGGTGCACCATGGTGCTTAGTTTCAGTATGCCAGAGCTCTATTGAAGGTCACATAGTGGAGCAGGGCTATTGAAGGAGCCTTTACTGTAAATAGCCGGCTGGGCCACCTGTCAATTGCGCCAGCGGCTCACGCTGTGGGAGGCGGTGTCATCGCCTTCTGCCCTCCTGCCCTCTCGGCTCATGATGGCTGCATGTGCAAAAAAGATGTACTCATGTAAGTGAGCATGTGCATCTTGCTCCCCGTGTTTCTGTGTCTTACTACGTTTTAATGTAAACGCTCCTCGTTTCACACAACCTGCAACTCTGCTGAATCTAAATCCCCTTTCTGTCTGTCTTCATCAGAACCCTGGAGTAATAATGTACAAATGTAAACCATTTGTTTGGAATGTCAGCTGCCCGCATCTGCATCGAACACACCACACATGTGCAGATTACCATCATCATCATACCACCACCATTTCCTTCTATTTAAGTCCACTGCATTCATCATTCTGACATGTTCTCCTCTGCAAATGTTATCTTCGCTGTTGAGACAGTGCTGTTCATAGTATTTCCTATCACACAAATAAAAGACATGAACATTCACACAAGTGCAGACGTAAACAGTGCGGGTATATATGAACCTGTATATGTGTATAAAGACTTTATTAAAGGAAAACTTCATCTTCAGTTTGACGTCTTTAATGTCAGTAGTTAAACTTCCTCCTCCCTCTCATTTCCATATGTTCTTTGACCTCTCTTTCCCCCCTCCCCCCTGCACTCCAAAAAGCCCCCAACTGCCATAAGCACACACCCAGCTCTCTAATACACTGTGTTAAGGACATCAGGAGCATTCTTCCCGGGACATGTGCCTCTGTCACTCATTCACATGCAGCCACACAACGACACCACACACACCACAGTTGTGTTTCCACTGTGTCCTCTGTGTTCCCAGCACAAGGCTGGCACACTGCTCTGTCAGTCTTGTGAACACAGCCCTTCTCTCCCCTTCTCTCTGCAGCCTGGAGCAAAGACCTGAATAATATCCCTGAATTATCTGCAGCTCAGTTGTGTTTTCTGTGGATTTCATGGTTTTGAAGTGTTGAAAATCTGATTGTTTGGGTTTTTGTTGGAAGAAACGGAGTAGAGGCATTCTCCCAGAGTGGATTTGCTGGCTTAGAAGATCTGTCTAAATCTTCCAAGATGGCACGTTTGAGAGGCTGGGTTGTTGGGCTCCTGCTGGTGCTCCTGTGCCCATCCCAGGTACCACTTTCTGGGGTAGTGAGTGCCCAGGACGTGGCTGAAGCAGAGGCAGACCTCCATGCCAGAAGTGATGAGGAGGCTGTGGCGGAAGAGGGCGAAACCACTGAGGGCAATGATGGTGCTGGTGAGGAAGATGAACAGGTAGCAGGGGAGGGAGGTGAGGAAGAATCAGATGAGGAGGATGAGACTGATGAACAGGAGACTGAGGAGGAGGAGGAGGAAGAGGAGGAGGCAGGAGAAACAGAGGAGGAAGAGGAGACAGGAGAAGCAGAGGAAGAAGATGAGAATGCTGATGAGGAAACTGTCGAGGAAGACGAGGCAGGAGAAGCGGAGGAAGAGGCTGATGAGGAGGATGAAGAGGAAGAGGAGGCTGAGGAAGGGGCTGCTGAGGAGGATGAGGAAGAAGAGGAAGCTGAGGAAGAGGCTGCTGAGGAGGATGAAGAGGAAGAGGAGGCTGAGGAGGATGAGGAAGAAGAGGAGGCTGAGGAAGAGACTGCTGAGGAGGATGAGGAAGAAGAGGAGGCTGAGGAAGAGGCTGCTGAGGAGGATGAAGAGGAAGAGGAGGCTGAGGAGGAGGATGAGGAGGCAGCAGAAGAGGAGGAGAAGGAGGAAGATGCTGATGAGAATGAGGGGGAGGCTGCTGAGGAAGAGGAGGCTGGTGATGCTGAGGATGACTCTGAGGAAGAGGATGCAGCTGGGGCAGAGGACGATGACGGTATATCTACTTTTTTAAATTACACTGATTTTTAAAAAACATTTTAAACATATTGACTGTTTATGAAAATAAAACTAAACTGTGCAGTAATTTAATAGAACATTTTTCTTTGGCCCTTTGAGCGAATCTTTGCTCTCTGACATTTTTAGGCTAGCTTCAGCTACTGTAGGATCGCTGTCACACATTTCAGTCCTAAAATAGACGAGCTTATCTGTGTGGTAGCTGGCACCAAGCAGAGTCCAAACTATTCAGGCCTTTTGTTGAGCCAATATGGCTCTTTAGGGACAAAACACCTACTATGAAACTGTAAGTTCAGAAAAACACTTGCTGATCACTGCAACAGTTTGTCTCAAATGGCTCTTGTCCTCATGCTGTTCTTTACTATTCAATCATCATGTGATACTGCACAAACCCAGCCTGTATAGTTTGATTATTATTCATCTGTGGTGGAGAGAGTTCGCTCACTTGGACCTTAAATCTCATAGTACCTGT
Organism: Toxotes jaculatrix; assembly: GCF_017976425.1. Classification (NCBI taxonomy): domain Eukaryota; kingdom Metazoa; phylum Chordata; class Actinopteri; family Toxotidae; genus Toxotes; species Toxotes jaculatrix. Next base: position 10,324,294 of record NC_054414.1, read on the forward strand.
CTGCACATTTGCTTTTCTGTAAAGGCTATGCAATGCAGTATTTTTACAGTGCTCTTAGTATTTTTATCTAATGCCAATACTAACTAAGTTTACACATAAATGCATAACAACACACTGAGCAGGGCATTTTACAGTGAAAACCAAGGATGGTGACATTTTCCAAGTAGTTTGGCATTTTTGTTCTCCAGTCTCCTTTTATTCATCAGCAGATATATCTGCACACTTATATGTTATAGCTGCAATAAGCTAACATTGCTCAATATTTAATTTGCCTCTGACTCTTCTGACTTTACACAGATGAATCTGAAGCAGAAGAGAACCAGGATGACGCAAGTGAAGAGGAGGCTTCCTCTGACATGCTGCAGTTCCGCTCTGGCTCTTTGTGCAGTGTTTGCTCCATCTGTGAGGTAAAAGGATGCGATGGCACTTTAATGGCATATTCATTCAGTGATGAACCGTCAGCTTATTCATCTTTAACTCAACTGCACCTCTGCTGTTTATTAGAAAGTCTCACTTAATCCCAGTGGTAGTACATGAGTTAATCAAAACAACCGCCCATTGTGCGTCTGTTTCTCTTATTAGCACTGCTCTAACAACTGTGACAAGTGCCCCTGTGAAGAGGGAGATGAGTCAGATCACTGCGAGCACTGCCAAGTAAGCACCTTCTCCGTCCATGTACTGTCAACAGTACACAACGTTTCGTGACGAGAGACACCTCATGTTAACCCTTTTTGTCTTTCAGGGATGCTCGTCCTGCTACCTCTGCCCCATACTGTGTGACACAGTTTGTACACCAGGTAAATACTGGTAGTAATATTAGTCATTCTGTGCGTGTGCCATTGTTTATTTATTTATTTTGACAACTTTGTCAAGTTTTAACCTTTGTATGCATTGTTTTTTTTTTTTTGTTTCATTTTGTTTTCAGGTGGCCTTGTTGATGAGATAACTGGGTCCCTCTTTCAGTAAGATATCTCACTTCTCACAATGACACTGTAGCACATAGGCACATATTCCAGCAGAGCGCTGTTTACTTATGACCTGGCCTTTGTTTTGCAGGACTGTCACCTCTCTACTCTGAGCACCCCATAGACTTTGTCCTTAGACGCCATCCTGGGGTAACATGTGGTACTGCACCCAGGTTTGGCCCTGTCAAGGGGCTCATCAGGTCTTCTTGAGGACTCCCATAAGAGCACCTCATGAATCTGACAGCTGACAGAAAAACAAAAACCTAAACATGTGTTAAAAGCTGAAATAATCCATTTGTAGAATTTAATTTCTTTTCCTTTATTTAATGACTTGGACATTGTACATTTTCAATGCAAAATGGCTGATATTGTATTGCTAAGGATATGATTTTTTTTCATTTTATTTCTTTTTTTTTGTAGGATTAAAGGAGTTTTAGCTGAGCAAAAATGTTTATAGGCCTACCTTGGTGGCAAGAGTCTGTATTAATGCACTAGATGAAAAGGAAGTCTGTTGCCACTCATGTAACATGTAAATATTAAATTTCTCAGGACAAGTCCTTTGGGTTTGCAGCATGTTACAGTGAAATGTCACATGTTGCCACTGTTGATGTGCACTGTGACTGATTCTCACCTGATAATAAATTTCTCCAGCCAATGTCTGCGTCACATGCACAAGTCATATCTGTCACAGATTCGCTGTCAGTTAACTGTCTGTGCTATGTGCACTTTTGCTTGATCTTATCTTTCTATTTCATATTGTTTACTAACTTGTAAGATAGTTGTAGATTTACTTTTATGCATGCATTCACAACCATCAGGTCCTGGATAAAAAGGCCTAAAAAATACTGAAGTATAACTACAACATCTCAGCGGTTTAAACAAACCTTAAGTTTGGTATTTTGTTTCAGCTTGTGGGGTCTACATGTTAAGCACTCACACAGCCAGCTGACACTTCTGATTTGTGACGACCACAACCTGAAGGAAAGTACTGAAGTCAATTGTCCAGCCAATCACATACTGATTGACAAACAAGTTCCACCTGCTGCTCAGGTGAAGAGAGGTGATTTGAGTCAGCTCTCGCTGAGGGCTCCAGCTTACTGGAAGTCTGTCCTGCTGAGAGGTTTTCAGGTGAGGTCCTGTCCTTTGTCAAGGAAAAACAAAGTTCTTATTTATTTCTCAGTGACATGGCAAAAAAAAAAAAAAAAAAAGAGGAGGAAAAATCTTGAGTGTATTGTTGAATCAACACAGTCAGAGGCAGAGCTGTGGCAGTGTTGACCTTTTGATATGAAAATATTGGTACAGCCTGTTCATGAAACACCAGGGTTTACTTTTTTTTTTTTTTTCCTTTTTAAAGCTATTAGACATGCCTCTTATAGTTAACCTTGTGAACCTTTGGAGGAAGTGTCTTGTGTCTTGACTGGAAGAACAGGCCCAGTTTCAGCCTCAAGCCTCTTGGCCTTCTCATGCAAATTGGTAGCTGTGGATTTCATTTAAATAGTATTTATAGTTACATAGTCAAGTCAAAGTTTATTACAGCCTGATATCATAAATTATGTCTCAAATGACATGAACGGTATCTCCACCTCCTTTGCTTTGATTTTGACCCCTGTTCATATGAGTCACCCTGGTGATTCATACACATGTGATTCTTGGAAGAGGACTTAAAACAAAATACCATAATTTCCTGGTGTCATTTTCACTTTCAATAAAGTGAGTGACCTTGTTGTTGTTTTGGAAAACGGTGGCCCACTGTTTGTTGTGTAGGAAAAAAAGTAGTGTGTTTGTGTGTGTTGTGTGGGTTTAAACACAGATAGGCCTTGGACTAATGAGGTGTAGCGTTGTGTGTGTGTGAGAGAGAACATGGTGAGGTGCTGGTTCATTTGGAGAGCTGTGTGTCTGTGTACATGAAAACAGGAGCATTTACAAATAAACATTTCCAGGTACCAAGACATTTGACTCCCTGTCAGGAGAAAGTGATGGTCTCACCCTTAAGTATCGTTTTTATTGTAAACTTGCATCTGTCTTTACTTTCAGACAGAGACAGCCTCACTGTTTCTGACTCTTTCCTGTCTTTGTGCTTAACAACTGCTGACTGCAGCTTCATAAGTACCTGACCGATTTCAGACAGACTTCTACTGCCATGGAAAGATTTCACAAGCTGAGCATATGTATAATGATACAAATGTCCCCAGCACAAAGGACAGTGTCTCACATGACTGTTTATAGTCCACATCTTCACAGTGGCTTGTGTAAGCGGGAAGCTTGACTGTGTAAAGCTTCTCGGGTATCAGTTTGCAGAACCACCCATAAATTAAGAGATCAGTCTAGCTGTGTCCGGTGTTTAAAAAGGATGTAAAGCATGTAAAGCCATTGGACCAAATTGCTGTGGCACATATAGCCTTTCATGTGGATTGTGCTTTTGTGCATTTGTGTTTTGTGAAGTATTGTTGTTGAAGGACCACGAGTAAGGAAGTGTCAAATACCAGCCACTCCTTTTCTCTGGGTTCAAATACTGTACTGCAGTTGTCCACAAGGTGTTTTTTTTTTTTTCTTTTGTGATCGTTGAATGACGCAGCTGTTTTATTGTTGGGCTAATTAGCAGCAAAGAAATTAAACACAATCTCTATTAAAATAAATATAATGGCAACACTTCAACCTTCTTAAATCAGCACATATGAGCAGCATTTCATTAGTGGTTCAACACTATAATGTAGTTGCAGTCAGATACAGGTTTTATAGTCAACTATAACTCCTCTTGTGGGTAGTTTGAGGGATAATGAATGACAATATATCAAAACACAGTTGTAGTAATATAAAAAATGTCTTCATGGGAGAAGTTAGAATTGTTGACAAAATTAAAGTGTTTGCAAATGATCAAAGTCATGCTCCGAACTGAAACAAACTTTATTTAGCTTTGAGGGTTGAGGCTAAACTGAGGTCAGCTCTTTCACCTTCGTACGGAGCGGGCACTGGGGCTGCAGATCTGGATGCTGTGTCATGGAGCAGCAGTAATTTAGCTGAACACACCCTCAGATTTTACCAGATCATTGACCTGTTCTTAGCACCTGTATTTTGGCTGTAATGTCCTAGCAAGAGAGGCCTGTAGTCATGTTACGTGTCTCCCCCATACCGAGGTAGTGTTGTATACACAGTAGGGGCCCCCTCCCATTGCATGTTCTACCGACTCTATATCACTGACTTGAAAAATTCTGGGACACTTTTTCACCTGTACCTATTTGGAAATGGACACATGGTTTTGATGCGACACCTCAAACTAACAACAAACCATTTTCTTTTTTTTAAGCCTTGGGGGACTTGAGACCTGAACTGTACGGTAGAGTGATTTGTTGGTCTTTTAATGTGACTTGTCAAATTGCATTTTTCTACAAAATATAGTCTTTAGTCTTTGAAACCTGAGTACAGTAATTTAAAGTCATCTGAAATCAATCACTTCCACATTATACGCACAAAATGACATTTGCGACCAATCAGTATCACAGATGCTCATTTCTATTGCTTTTTTCTTTGGGTATGTTGGTAGTTCAATGGGATTTCAGCTCATGATGGTCTGTAAGACTGCACACAATGTGCTTTTGTCATTAGTAACCATTTCTTCTTTTTTTCCCCTCTTGAAGATGTATCACCACTACCTGCTCCTGTGCCTGAGTTTGGGCACTTTGGTGAAATATGGTGAGTAAAATTAATCAATTTCTACTTATGGGAAATAATATTTGTTACTGAGCTCTATCCATTTCTGCTTCCTGAGGGATCGCAGCTATAGTTTATTTTATAATTTACTTTCTCTATACAGTTTTTTCCATTTTTTTTTTTTCAGAGTAAGATGCAGTGTATTTAGGATTTATTTGAATGTGAAGGTGGTTTGAAGGTGTAAAAACCAGGATAGACAAAGGCTGTGCACCAATATGATGCCTGCCACGTTTCCTGACCTTGGTTTTTATCAGACAATGGTGGAAATAAAAGCAGCATTACAATAATGCTAAAATACAACAGAAATATTATGAACTCAAAGTATCAAAAGTAAAATTACTTATTCTGCAGACATGTTTTGTTTTTTTTGTTTTTTCCCCCATTATAAGGCCATGTTGATGCTGTTTGATGTTTGTTTTATTATTATTACTTGTATCACCTGGCTCCTGCTGTATTCATAGTATGGCTGTGTTTCTGTTTCAGCTGCTGGAAATGAATGGTGCTATCATGGCTGTGGTAAGTAAGGGACAGATTTCTGACTTTCACTGAATTATTTGGATCAAACCATCATTAGTTTACACTGGTTCTTAGCATTGAGAGCTCCTCTAACTTTCATAGAAAAGTCCCCTGATCACTGGCGAGATCTCCCTGGTTCCTTCTGTGGAGGACAAAGGCAGTCCCCGATTAATATAGCCACCAGCCATGTACAGATCGACCCTAACCTGCTCAACTTTACCTTCATCAACTTCTCCTCTCAACACGCCTTCAAGACCATCGTAAACAATGGACATACAGGTACAGAAACAGTGGCTTCAAGTGTCTCTTTGCCTTTTAATTGACTGTATACTATGTACAGCATGTGTGTACTTGTGACAGAAGTTTAGAAAGGGCCCAAAGCAAATCATATGATGATTAAACATCTGTATACTAATACTGTAATGCTTCTCGAACTTTACCATGCATAGTGAAATTGACGTTGAAGGAAAATGAAGTTGAAGTGAGCGGCGGTGGACTTAATGGAACTTATTCTACAATCCAGTTTCACTTTCACTGGGGTGATACAGAACATCATCCAGGATCAGAGCACATGATTGATTGGGACAGATATCCAATGGAGGTATTCTAGTGTCTGGCATTCTCTGTGGATGGTGTGCCTAGTTTTACGGTGCTTTGTGTTAATTTGTGTCATCTCTTGTAGATGCACATTGTCAGTCTGAAGAAAGGTCTTAATGTGGAAGAGGCCACGGCCGAGTCAGAGGGAATTGCTGTTCTTGGGTTTTTCATAAATGTACGTGAACACAATTGTAATTCCAAAGCTTGCTCGCCTGGAATAGGTTGCAGCTATGAGATTTTTACAGGTCGAAGATAACAATTTTATATATTAAAAAGAGCTCTGTATAAGAGTTAATTTGCACATTATTGTACATGTGTTGCAAATGTAATTATGTCTTCTCCCTTAAGGCAACAGAAGATGATTTGTCAGAACCATGGAGAAATCTCGCATCTTACCTGACAAATGTCAAAGGTAAATGCTGGACTTTCGCATGTCATTTAGGAAACTAATGAGAACAGCAGAGGTTGGGTTGAAAAAGAAAAAAAGACTTTGGAACCCCACATGGAGATCAAGCTATACTCATATTTTGTTGTTCTTTTTAATGATCATGTTCATTGAATCAAATCAAGGATGCTGTCATTTTGGTTATCATCTCATTTGAGTACAGCCTTTGTTTATATTTCTTATATCTTTCCACAGACACTGAGATGACTATAAACCATAGCATCTCTCTCGATGACCTGATTGGAGATGTCGACCGCACAAAGTTCTATCGGTACATGGGCTCCCTGACCACCCCCAGCTGCAACGAAGCAGTCGTGTGGACGGTCTTTCATGAGCCAATCAGTGTCCCCAAAAGTCTGGTGAGTTGAGCAGCCTGGAAACCTTTCCTCTGTGTGATCAGAGGAAGAAAGGCCATGTTCAGTCAACACATACTCAGCACACAGAGGAACATTCAATTTTTTTTTTTTTTTCATTTTTTGCCTTTTGGCCCAAAACATTGCTCTCAGTGCTTTCAACAGCAGCAGACAGCTGGGGGGGTTAACATTTCCTGCTAAGTGCCTAACAGCAGACGATAAAGGAACACAGTGGATTGTTTAGCAGCTAAAGTGTCATATGTGTCCTTCAGGACTTGGTGGAAAAAGAGCTAAAAGATTGAATATTGGACTTAGATTTGCCCTGTGACCATTATCCTATGAATGATAGTGTTGTTCTGTAACTGTTGGATGTGTAAATACGCAACTGTTGACGAACAGGTTCACAACAGCAACTTTAAAAGGTGATGATGTGTCAGTGTTGTGTTCACAACTTGCCTCTGTTTCCCCCAATACACTGAACATACACAAAGTGCTCTGTGAAATACTGTATGTACGTGGAGCAAGGCAGTGGAGAGAAATGGTATTGAATCCTGTGGGTGTTTGTTTTGTTCAATAACCAATATGTAACAAGTGAATGCTTTAAGTTTAAATAAGAGAAAACATACAAACATTAAATGTATTGCAAACTAACTGTGGCCAGTATCTCACAGAGAGCACCAAAGGCAAAGCACACGCTGTGCAGAGGGCAAGTCCATTAGGTTACAGCTCCCACTTTAATCTACTTTACCAGAGTAATTGATCAGTAAGCTATCTTTGTATTGATGGTGCAGTCTGTCAGTAGTGTGTATGGGAGGCGTTGGCAGTTCCTGGCAGTCATGCTAATGTTGCTGTGTTTCAATCCAAAGGCAACCACAATGTCAGCTGTGTTGTCTCCCTGCCAGCACCAAAATTGTAATGATGTTAAAACGGTCTGAGTTGTTGTGTGTCTCTGTCTCTGTCTCTGTGTGTGGGGAAAATACCGGACAGGAAGCTTCTTATTTCTGTGCATCCCCTTTTACGTATGAAGCACAGAGTTTATTCATTACTTTAGTGACACTATCAAGCTGAACCGGTGAGAAATTGCAATGACCTATGGCAAGTGTAATCACATACAGACTGTTACACAAGCAGCCACTGATGCGTGCAGGCAAGGGTCACCAGATGACTTAGACAGGTGCCGCAGCATACTGGTATATGCTGGTGTCTGGTTTATTATGTCTGATGATCTGGCTTGTTTTATTGTTTGACTGTAGCAACAAGAGAAAATGCTGGGCACGCTGCATGTGACTGTGCAAATAGCACACAGAGAATTTAAGTAATTTCTATTGTAGAAAGACACATGTAATCTTTCATCTTATCTGCTACAACCATCAGCACTCAGCTGCACGTCTGTCTTCATGTGGCCTGTTCTCGGCTGAGTCTTGTGATTCGGCAGGTGTATATGAATCTTTGACCTCCTATTTCAAGCATGCCAATCTGTAAAATGCAGAAATCAATCGGAGCTGAAAGTGAGCTAAAACACTTGTATTGCAATAAGTGCTCCAAACAGAGTCGCAACAACGTATTTTTACAAAATCTCAAATAAACCTGATCTATATCTTTCATAAAAGTAGCTTTTTTCGCAGTATTATTTTATTTCAGTGTTTATTTTGGATGTGTTGGTATAATTTTTTTGGCCAGTGCCTATCTGGTTTGAAATACCAAACAGTGATACTTAATTTTTTGTGCTGCACAGGTCCCCTTGTGTGAAAGAGTGCACTTTAAAGTGAATTCAAGGTGTTAAAGGGCAAATAGTTGTGACAAACTGATGCAACAGCTTAAAACTATCATAAGAACAAGTTTGTGGTCACTAAAGCACCTTAGGTGCGAGAGCGTTCACATCCAAGAGCCTGTCACCTAATGATCTGTGTTGCTACTGGACAACAACTTTAAAACATTAAAAAGAAAGAAAGGAAAAACATTAAACATTCTCCTTGTTCTGTAGATTCAGCAGTTTCCCGCCAAAACAGAGTTCGCCAATGTTTATCGGCCACCACAAGATCTCAAAGATCGTGAAGTGTTTGCCTCCCCTGGAACTCCTCTCAGTGAGCTGGAAAATCACACACAGACAACCCATGATATTCATGACTCTGAGTTGACAGATCAAGTGTAACTTGTTCTTCTGTGCTTCAGGTGGTCCGTGGTGCTATGATGAACATCACTGCAGTATGTATCAGCAAACTTGCTCTTTTACTGTGCAAAACTGATGAATGGACAGTGGTGTTGGAGAAGGATTTAGGCTTGTTCTAAGCTTTTGTTGTTTTTTTTTTCCTCTCTACCTGGAGGCTACAATCCGTCACAGTGGGGCTCTCTGCCTCACTCCCACTGCAGTGGTGAACACCAGTCACCCATCAACATCGAGACCCAGAATGTTGTCATGGACGAACACCTTGATGCCCTCACCTTCACAAAGTTTGACGACAAACATGCCATCAAGTACATCACCAACACAGGCCACTCAGGTTGGACAGTTTTCTTTCATATTGTAGTCACTGTAAATCTAAAACGACTGAAAGAAAAAAAAAAAGTGTCTGTTAAATTTTTGTTTTTTTTAACATTTTGAAATGGATCAAGTCTTCTCCCTTGTGTTCTCCCTCAATTCCCAGTGAAGTGTGTACTGAAGGAGGATATGGTGGAGGTGTCAGGGGGAGGTCTGGGACACGTCTACTCAACCCTTCAGTTCCACTTTCACTGGGGTTTGCAAGACTCTGACGGCTCAGAGCACACAGTGGATTCAAAAAGATACCCAATGGAGGTAGTTACAAGCACTGAACAACTGTGGTGTTGCTTTGTAAGGTACTGTTTTGTGATAGTTTGTCATTTTGTGTGTGTCATTAATTGTGTCTTTGTCCAGATCCATATAGTGAGTAAGAGGAAGGATTTACCTCTGGATGAAGCAATAAGGACTTCTAATGGTCTGGCAGTTCTGGGATTCTTTATTGAGGTAATGTTCAGTGTGTTAGTAGCCAGTCAGTAGCTGTGATTCAAATCCATGATAACTGCTATCTCCAAGTAGAAGTTAAGTGTGTCCTGTGTGACAAAATAAATCATATGCAAAACAGCCAGTATGCAGACATTGTCCCTGGTTTCTGAGTGTGCTGTTAGACTCTAGCTGCTCACAGCTGGAAGGAGGGGAGGGAAAAAATTTTTGGAATAACACATTGCTGTCTCTTTAAGTTTATTTGGTAGGTGTAGTCTAAAATTCAAGAACTATAGGTGTAAGTACTGAATCATCTCCTGTTGGCATGAAATATTAAAAGTATGTTGATTTATTTTGTATTAACTGCAAAAACAGTTTAAGATGACCTATTTCAGTTAGTGTATAATTTGATATTAGCCTACTGGTCATGCTATGTAAATGTTTCCCATCACTGCACAACATCTATGTCATTTGACCCTTGACAAACATGCATAGTGTCCTTGAGGTAGCACAGTTATGCAACAGGGGAATGTGGTGGGGTGGGGGGGGGGGCAGGCAAACTAGTTCAGGGTGACAGCTTGAGTTTCATCACTCAACTGGTAACATCAATTACTGCGACATGTCAGAAATGTATCTGGAGAAAGAGACAAGAATGTAAAGATCTTGACCCACTCTCATTCATCACTAAACATTTTACATGTACACCAGTGCAGAGTAATGAGGTTAACGTCAAAACACTAAATATCACCCTGACACATGCCATTCTTTCAGCCTTCTGATTCACAGTATGGTTATGCCTGACTGACAACATGATAGAGCCTGGCTACTGGGTTTTTAAATGGTTTTTACTGTTCTTATTGGCAGAATAAATCATGCTTTCTTCTCTCCAGTCTAAATTTGACCTTGCGAAAGTGAGTCTTGTGTAAAAGACTTTTCTCAATGCCTATTTACCAGGCTGCAGATTCAACCAAAAGCAGCAGCAGCAGCAGCAGTTCAGAACATGAAGTGGTAAGTGGTGTAGCCTTCTTAAAGCATAGCCTGCATAACTGTAATCAAACATTAAGTGTTCACCCAGTTTGTATCTGTAGACAAATCCCACATCGAGTCCAACATCTGATACAGGAGCCTGGAAAAAAATGACCAGCTACCTCTCAGCTATTCAAAATATCAGTGAGTGCACACTTCTTTTAACGCACATAACCTTAATGTAACTATACCACTAGATTTTGTGCATTTCTTTTTTCTTCAATATAGGCTCAGAAGTTGAATTCAAAGGCGACTTCTCCATTGACGACTTGCTTGGCAATGTGAACCGAGCTGCATACTACCGCTACAATGGCTCCTTAACCACCCCTTTGTGTAATGAAGCAGTGGTTTGGACAGTCTTTAAAGAATCTATCAAGGTGGACCAAAACCTGGTACGTGCTAATGGCAAGCTGTTTCATAACTAGAAGACTTTTCGTTCCACTGTATCAGCAGACCATCAAATCCAGTGACTACAGTGAGCTAAGTATCAGATTATACAGAGGTGCAACGTTATCAGTCTAGTTTGAACTTTAAGATGGGAATGACTGACAGCAGTAACAACTGGCGATCCTTCTGTAATTAATGACCACACCACATTTTTAAAAGTGTAATTCCTAGGTATGTCACACCCTCGATGACTCTGACAGCTTTGATTAACTGATGAAGCTGAGTCTGTCTTAAAACCCACATGCCCGTACATACCACACCTTTGTCGTCATTGTTACAATGATAAACACGTGGCTGTGGTTAAAGGAAACAATGCTCACTATCGATTTCAAACAGGAAACAAAAGGTGATCTTCTGATGTTAGAATGTTTAGTGGAACTGCCCCTCCATTTCTTCCTTCTTCCTTTGCTCGCATCATAATTATTATGTAACCAAAAAAAAAAAAAAAAAAAAACATAACCATGGGTTGTAATAAGCTGTGCCAACTCACCCATAATTCATAACATTTCCTTTTTCATGTCATTGATATTCTCAGGAAAAAAAAATTCTTAGAAAAACTTCCATAATACTCATGGGACCTTGCAAAAAATCCTATTGTTCTACTCTAAGCACTTTTTTAGTAATGAATTTGTTTTGTTCTGTGTTTTAACTGAACAAAGAATCTACAGAATCTCAGTCACCAGTCTGTCCCCACTAAAAGCTCACATTTGCTTTAACCCCACCAGATAATGTTGTTCCCGACTCAGGCAGGATATCAGAAAGCGTTTCGGGCTACACAGCCTCTCCATAGCAGGACAGTCTACTCCACCATGTCAGCAGCCACTGCCCCTGGACCCATCATACTGTTTCTGCTGCTGGGATGTCTCTGTGCCTCTCTATTTAGTCTGTGCCTGTGAAGAAGTTAACTTACTAAAACTGCTGTGAAGAATAATCATATATTGCACTAATTAATCTGTTTTGCACTGTTCAGATTATTTAAATATTTATTAGCAAAAAGCAGAGTGGTGATTGACATCTTCACTAGTTATATAATCTGACAATCAAGATATTGTTAATTATGGGCTGACCAGGGAAGTTTTTATCTTTTGAAACCTTATCATGGTTTGTTAAACTTCAGGGTGTTATCAGGCTCGCTGTCCGACTTTAACTATATTAGTAAACAAAATAATAACTGCCAAACAATCATCACCTCTAGATTTGTAGGAAAATGAAGCAGGTATCTAATGTAATTGTATACCCATTTCTCTTTCAAATCTTGTACAGTGTATATAATAAACAAAATGAACAATTACTTTTTAAGTAATTCAAGGGGTAATTGTCTAATATGCTAACCACTACAGCTGCTGATCACACAGAAGAAGAAAAAAAGAATTCAGTGACGTCATGAGTGCTCTAGTGAGTGCTGTGTGTTTTATCAGCAGGAAATGTTACTGCAACCTGTGAAAACTAAAATAAACTGTTATATATATATACTGTATAGATGTCACTCACTGTTGGGGTTTTCTTTTTTGTTTGTGTTTCCTTTGGCAAGCAGTTGCAGGCTAGAAGCAGTGATCTTCTACTAGAGCTACTAGATATCAGTACGTCTAAATCAGTCCGCTATAATGACCAACTACACAACTCAAAAGGCCGTCTTTATGGCAACACTTTATTGGCATGATGACAGTTTTAGGCACCAGTTAACAAAACTATACAAAAGGTCATAAAAACACTTACTCAAATACTTCAACAGGAAAGGCTTCTACTAACAAACACCTAAATCTCAGGAAGCTGCACCATAAGAAAACACACTGGAACCTACCCAGGACAGAATATAAACACGTGCAAATCAGCTGGGACAAAATTAACAACAACCTTACCCCCACTCGCAACATTACAAAAGTTTGTAAAGTTTAAGTAGAGTTGAGTTTGAATGCATTTAAGTAGCTTCAGACAAAAGCATTTACCATAATTAATGTACAGTAATTCAGCTTTTTAGCCTCTTTTAGCCCAAAGTCTGTGCATGTTTTTGTTTTCTGTGTTTTATAGTTCCATGTACACAGGCTGTTTGAGTTGGTCTCAGATACCATCCTCAGTGTCCATAACTCTAATAAACTTAACGTTTTGCTTAGTTCACAACCAGGCAGCTTAAGAAAAATGCTTGCTAAAAACCGATTACGATCTATTGTAGCAAGCTAAAGGAGAATTGTGAACATTGGACTAACATTCATCAGGTGACCAGAAACATGACTCCAAATAAATGAGAACGAATGCTTCGATAATTACCAGATTTCTAAAAATAGACATTTGTTTGCTAACACGTTGGCTATGCCTGTCCTTTCGTACAATGGGCCCCACCTGGCAACAAACCATTGTTCTGAAATTTTGTACTGATGACTCAGGATGAGTTAACTGAAAAAGTCCACTGAGGTAACACAACCCAATTTTGGCTCATGAGAAACATCTAATAAATTTAGAAGAAATTTTATGTTAAGAAGGAAAAATGCTATTAAAATGGACATTATCACTAATTTGGTCAGGTGGGAAACACCAATAATCTTTAAATGACTTAGACAATGTGCAACCAGTACAAAAAACTGCTTAAAGTGAAGCAGCTCATTTAGAGTTTTTGGTACACTTGGGAGAAATACCTTGTTTTGAAAGTGCCTTTGGTTGATTGTCTATTTATTGTCACCTGACAGAATGAGCTCCCTCATGTCAAGTACATTTATTCTCCTCCTAAGGCTGCAGCTCTTGATTCTTGCAGACATTTCTCAAAAGTTCAAGCAACAAAGGTCAACAGAGAGATTCTTCAATATGCAGCTTCTTTTTAAGCAAGTATTGATCCTTGCACATGTAACCGTAAGGTGAAGGAATGTGAGCTGTAACCTACGTAGTAAAGATGCCAGCTCTGGTTACACTGAGGCTGAAGTGGAAAAACAAGAGGAACAAATACATTCAGTGCAAGCTGCCTATCACTGAGACTAAGTAGTGGACAGGGCAGGTTCTTGAAGTCCTCAAGAAGACCTGTTCAGAAGTGCATTGTTGAAATAATTATAAGCGTAGTGAAAGAACGACACCAGAGCCTTGACAAAGCTTTGCTCTTTCTGTTCATGCCGTAGGCATACGTTACTATCACACACAACTGCCAGGAGGAGTCCGTGGGAGCTGCACTTCTACCACGAGCTTCAGAGACACACTCACACACAGAAGCAATCTCTCTGATCTGTGACCTGTCATTTAGATATCTGTCTCTCAGGTTTTAGCATTTTCTGTCTCACTTGCTTTAGAATGGGGAAACATTGGGAGTGGAAACAAAAAAGAATCATGTATCAAGTGATGTACCATTATACAATATTTATTTATGTACTATTAAACAAATGTATTATTATACAATAGCCTGTACGTAGGGTGGAATGGAAATGGGACGCCACAGTATTTTTGGGCTCCACATGATTGAGTGCAAGAGTGCAGCATACACACGAAATCTGTTGTGAAGTAGTAGTCTGAAAGTAGTCTGTTGTAAAGCATCATCGCATCACAATGAACGTGATAGAAGAGAACAGAGAATCCAGGCAAATACACTCAACAGGTCGGCACTCATGTGTTGTCTATCAGAGCTGCAGATCATGGCCATATTGTTATTGTATTGCTGATCTATTATAGAGTATATTTAATGACGATGCCTCTATGAATGAAACTATAATTAAACATATGCTGCTAATGTGGTATTTTCTTGCCCTGATGGCACATTATTACTCTTTCATCTTTATTTTTAGATAAATCATCAGAGGCACATCTGTGCTTTGAACTGAAGGTCATCTGTGTTTGTATGTAGACTGACTACTTGTAGCCTAACTTCCAGTAAAATAAGTAATGAACAGGTAATTTGGTAGAACATAGACTGATAATACTTTTTCCAGCCTTAATCAAACTACCATACTCAGCTGATAAGCTGAAGAAAAGGAAATAACTCCTGCCTCCAGAGCAGCTCTACATTTTTAGGAATTTGTTCACTCATGTCATCAGAGGAAGAACTGTCAAGTTCTTCAAAGCACACTTTCCTTCACTGCCAGCCTTTACAAAAACACTTATGGGAGGAACCTGGTTAATTTTTCTGTACTGAGCTGTGTAGCCAACAATGAATGACATTTTGACATGGAATTATGCAGCCAGTGAAACTGGTTTTGGATTAAAGGATTAAAAAAAAAGAAGAAATAATAAAACTGAAGTAGCATGCCATCCTCATGACTTTCTGTCTGGCTCAGATATCTCTCTCTCTCTCTCTCTCTCTCTCTCTCTCTCTCTCTGCCTGCCTTTATCTATCTATCTATCTATCTATCTATCTTTCTATCTATCCATCCATCTGTCTTTATGTATGTATGTACATTTATCTGATCATCTGGAATAACTATGCCACATGCTTTGTAAAAGTATGTCCACCCCAGCCTCCTCCCTGAGAACATCACAATTTCCACCTTTACAACTATTTCATCTTGAGCCTTTGAACAAATGACAGATGCTGCTTTTGGTGATGTCAGTCTTCGCAGAAGAGCCTGTGTGTGGAAATTTGGCCTTTGTAGTTCTAGGAATTTTAATGTCAACCAAACAGTTTACCACAGGGCAAAGCATCTGTCGGACCTGCAATGTAACATGCTGCAAGCTCAGTCACTACTTCCTCTTTCTTTTGTTCCCATTATTTTCATGTCAGAGTTCCTGTTAGACAGGACAACATGTAAAATGACTCAACTGTCATTTTTGACATCACCAAAAAATAGGTTCCCATGGAAACATGTTTCTTTTTCAAAGACATCATTAGTTGATTTTGGATTAAACTATTTTATTGTTAATGTTGATTAAATAGTGCGTGCCACACAGAGAACTCATGGGTGCTGGGTTAATATGGCCCCACAACCCAGTAAGCAGGTGATCCAATCAGGGCATTCAGTGTTAATCAGTGAGCTATACTCAAACTGGATCACATCTGGACCCAGTTTCACCACACTAGCGTTAAGAGCTTTATTATTTATGTATTATTTTATTTTATATGGTGTTCACATGTGTTGTTTAATGAAATGACCATAGACTAACACACAGAATGTTTTTTTTTTTTTTTTCATTTTTAAGAGACTTCCACCATCTCACCACCATCCACTTTTCGAGACGGTGGAAATATTTACTCTCCCGAAAAGAAGTGTCCATGTTTCCAAAAAAAAAAAAAAAAAAAAAAAAAAAATATCCAACCCTATGCGCTAAAAACAAACAATCAGAAATCATCCTCTGATGATCACCCTCAGCAGAAAATTCTTGCAGGGAGGAGCGTTTTTCGGACAAGCTGCTGGATGGAGCTGAGGGAATAAATAGAGGGAGGGCGAGGCTCCTCAGCTGTTAGAGGACAGAGAGGAGGTCCAGGTGCGTCCAAGGTAAGACACGCTGCTGCTCAGGTCAACTGGAAGCAGCTGCGGAGGGAAGATCTGCTCCAACTGTGTGAAACGGATTCTATTTTTAAGCTTAACTTTTTTTTTCTTTTTAGACTGTAGCATTTTTTAAAAATTACATTACTTTGTGTTTATTTTACTTTTTTATGTCAATTTTATATCCACTAGAAAGTCAAATAAGTTGATTTTATTATCTTGTTCAGATGTTTGCGTGACTGCAGATGCATTTTCTTATCGGGGATTGATGTGAACGGGCGTTATTTTTGCAGAAAACAATTGGTGGGTGACTTTTTGACTTTTATTTTAGATGAACTGCTTTGTAGTCGCTGCGCTCGCTGTGTGCGTCCTCGCACCAAGCGTCTATTGTGCCACAGAGTCCATTGGTAGGTATTAGAACCTTTTTATTTACTAATTTTTTTCCATATTGGATTTATATAAACGCTGCATTTCTACGGAGCGTGTCTGTCGTGAATAAGTGATAACTCTTTGTCCTTTTCCTCCTCCAGCCTGGTGCTATCATTTGTCCACCTGCAGTGAGTAATCTCCTTTCATCTCTAAATGGCCACGGTATCATCCTCACATTTAAAGCCGCTGCTGCTCCTCTTCAGCCTCTCACAGTCTTGTTTCTGTTTCTAGATGACACCACCTGGCCGGTCATTGCTCCCCAATACTGCAATGGCACCCGACAGTCGCCCATTAACATCGTCTCAGCGTCTGCCAAAGCTAATTCCAACCTGACCGAATTCACCTTTGTTGACTACAGCAGCACCTCCGCGCTGACAAAGATCACAAACACTGGCAAAACAGGTGAGGCGTGGGTGTGGACCGTAACCTTCTCAAATGATGCCAGATCCTTTGAGTGTATTTGGTTATTGAGACTTAAGGCAACAATGCACTGGGGTGTGAACTTTGTTTGACCATGCTGGAAATGTATTATAATCATCACGGGTCACAACAGCTGGCCAATTAATCAGTTTTCTCTTGTTTCTCATCAATGTTATATTTTTATGTGTTCATACTGTTAAATTTATTTATTTTGTTAAACCTCCCTCAGTCAAGGTCACCTTGGGGAGTGGGGTTAGGATTTCAGGGGGAGACCTGTCAGAGGCCTATGACAGCCTGCAGTTCCATTTGCACTGGGGTAATGGCTCCTCTGTCCCTGGCTCTGAGCACACTGTGGATGGCAAGCGCTACCCCATGGAGGTATACATGCAGTGTTTTCTTTTTTATTTTTTCATGTTAACTTATAAATTAGAGTTACCGCAATAAATTTATATTAAAATATCTTTTTCTTTGCTTCACACCCGCAGTTACACATTGTAAACAGCAAGGGAAGCTATAATGGAAACACAACTCTGGCTGTTGCAGACCCCACAGGACTTGCTGCTCTAGGTTTCTTCATTGAGGTGAGAAAAGACACATTCAAGTTTTTGCCAGCACACTTGTAAGTTATCTTCAGCTCAGTGTCTTTAGCTAAGTCATATGCTACTTTTTGTTTTCTTTTTTTTTCTTCTTTTTACATATTGTTTGTTAGTTACTAAGTTGCATGTAACTGTTGGACTCTCACTGCATCATTCCAGTTTTTCTCTTAAGTTTTATCATTCCACTCTTTATTTATTTATGCCAAGGTGCCTTCAAGTAAATTGTGTGCACTTTTCCAGGAAATGTCAGGTAATGCAACTGGCCAACCTGCAAGCTGGCACACCTTGACTTCCTATCTGGCCAACATCACAGACAGTGGTAAGGAGATTTTACTCTTGTGGAAAATTTGATCCACTGCTCTGTCAGCTGCAGTCCCTTCAGAGGTCATGTTTCTGTCCTCAGGCCAGTCTGCTTCAATGGCACCTGGGATTTCACTGGATGATCTCCTGGTCGGGGTGGATCGCACTAAGTATTACCGTTACCTCGGTTCCTTGACCACCCCCACTTGCAATGAGGCCGTTGTTTGGACTGTGTTTAAGGACACGATCAAAGTCAGCAAAGATTTGGTGAGGTGTCAACCCCCCCCCCCCCCCCCCTTTGTGTGCCTACAGTGACTAGCACTTACAGCGCAAACACTCTATCAGTGCTTCACACAGCTAACTGGCTCAAAATCTCGTTTACAGATTGACCTCTTCAGCACAACAGTGCGCGTCTCCAATAGCTCATCACCTTTGATGATCAATGTCTACAGAAACATCCAGCCAGAGCAACCTGTCACAACACAGCCTAGCAGCAGCAGCAGCTCTGCCTCCACAACCTGCTACTCTCTCGGTCTGATGGCCCTGAGTCTTGTTCTGGGGAGGAGTTAGTGTGAGAAAATGGGGGGAAGAAAAAAAAAATGCAGGATTTTTTTTGTGAGGTCTTGGTGACTTGCGTTGCTTGTGAACCTGGTCTCCTTCCCCATATGGTTTGTCTGACTTTAGCCTTGTCCACATTGTTAATACATAAAGTCTGCACTGAATTACTCGTCATTAGTGCACCAATTCAATATGTGGGATGCAACATCTACATGTGATCAGTCCTTTCACATCTGAGCAAAACTGAGCCTTAAACACATGAGCATATCAGAACATATCAACATCTTAACATTATCACAAAATAGTTTATTTTGAAATAGTTTAGAGATTAGTAAATGTAATGATGGCTGCCTCTGCTCTAATGTGGTCGTCCATCATGTAGTTCTCACGGTAATGATGAGCTGTAAAGAATTATTCATCCTTAAATTTTGAATCAGGATGCGTACTTGCATGTCTTGCATGCAAAATCTATGCTAAACAAGGTATGCACAAGAATTTATAATTTTATTTTGGTTTTTTTTGTATAGTATGAACAATTCAGGCACAGCTTGTCTGCTGCCAAAGATATATTCAGGTGCCTGAGGAAGGGATGTACTTGCACTAAGTTTACGGAATACCTGTGGTAATGGTAGTTTAGAAAAGGTAAAAACGCATTAATGTAATCTGAGTGTGACAGTATTTAGTTACATTTTAAATCTGCCTCATACATGTATCTGCCTTGCGTTTAAAATCAGCCTCTACCAATTAGTAGTTGCAGTATATGGTAGTTTTATTTTTGTAATTTCACTTTGTTTTTGTTTTTGTTTGTATTACTTTATTTTGTAACCTGATTTGTTATAATTTTGTCCTTGTCTGTGCCGATACTGTTAGCAGATGACATGTGGCCAAGCTGCGATGAACACCCAAATTGAAACCCATGCTGCCTCTTTCAGTTGGTGTAATGAAGGACTGAGGTTTCAGTGCAATGAACGCCATTATTTATCATAATTATATACACTACACATATACCTTTAACCATGTGTTGAGCTACTTGCACATGTAACAGAACTGTGACCTCTTAAATGTTTCTAAATTAAAATGATCTGGTGTCAGTCACTTTTTGTCCTCTTAGTTTTACTTTTGTTTTTGAAACTTTTTTCTTCTTCTTTTAGTGGCGTTGTGTAATGGCATGAAACTTTAATCCCTATTGTTGCGCATGTCTGCTGAACTTGAGCCAGACAACGGAGACATAGCTTTTGAAAACTTGCCATTATAGGTCACAGAATATTAGATTACACAAAAGCCTGCTATACTTGCCAAAGTGAGTGTGTTTGATCTGAAAGATCACTCTTTAATTCCATATAGGTGATGCCTGTGAGGATGTAGTTGTTCATATTATGCTTTGAACCTTAACAAATGACCTGTGCCATTTACAGCTTAACTAAACATTTCCCACTTAAGGAACTAAATAAATAGTGCTGTACAAACATAAACTTCCTTGAATAAGTAGAGTATGCTTTGAGCAAAAGATTCAGTGGTTCACTAGATAAGATTATTAATGGAGTATTCTGAGATAAAAGGAAAAGATGAAAGCTTTTGAAGTAGGCAGTCTTCATGTCAGCATAAGGTCAGAATCAAAGTAACTAATTAAAACAAGAAACATATTTTAATTGGGGAAAAAAGACTGAAGAACAGCAGACACTTGTCAATCAGGCTTAACAACATTGTGTTTTTCCACTTATAGTACTGATATGCTGTAACAGCCTGTAAGTATGTCATGGCCCTGAGGAAGGGGTGTTCCTAAAAAAGATATAAATCTGTGCTCTCAGGCTGACACATAAAGGATATTTATCATATATGGGTCATGATGTACACCACCAGATAAGTGTATGGCAAGAACACAGTTTCAGCCTGAAGGTGGTGAGATCAAGACAATTTTTTTGAGATAACTTAGCCAGTTGTAGTCAGGGATGAAGATACAACACAAAAAGCAAACTAATATTAAGAACTCTGATGTTTTAATGATTATATTTTCTAACCGACACTTGAAAATTGTGCTTCATTTGCTGACTTTTTGCATCCAGACCTGCAGCTACAGTATAAATAAAAACATTCCCTCAAGCCTGCAAATCTTAAGCATTAAAATGATTTACTGCATTACATGTGTACACATATGTATCAAGTTTAAAAAAAAAGTTTTGTTGTATGATAGTAATTAACAAGAGCGTAAAAAAGAAAAATGGAAAAAAAACTGTAATGATTTAAATTCTTCTTAATTATTAACAAAAAGGTGTTTTTCTTTCTTTCTTGATTGTTGTCTTGCACCATATTTGCAATTATCCTTGTTTCCACTGAAAACTATTTACATGTAAAACATCTGTACCAAACCAAAAAAAAAAAACAACAACAAAACAAACCACAGGTCCACCTCAGCTCTTTCACAGTACACTGTCTTCAAGTTTAATTTACCAAAGAGTATTTTTTTTATGGGCCTTATATATGCACACACACACGCACAAATCTACTCTGAAAAGACATTGACTAGTTCGCATAAGTATGTTTGTGTCGCCAGTTTACTGACCAAACATAAGGTGGTTGAACAAGACCTCATTATGAGGGAGTAGCCCGCATGCTGCATTTTGGTGTTGAATTTCCATACATTCTCCTATACAGGCTCCATGTAATCCAATACTTAATCTAGAAAAAGAAGGAGGTGACATTCTATAGCAGTATGGAGGGAGGGTGCAAAATTGACTATTTTCACAAATCAAGTATGTTCTGATAAGGCAAGTATTCAAGGTAACATAGGCCTTAAAAGGCAGGTATCTAACAGTGGCTTTTTATGACTTTAGTATGTAATTTGAAACCAGCTTTGTTGGGTTGTAATGTGCTGTGAGTATCTGATGAAGTAAAGAGCCCCTGTTAGCCTCCAGTGGAATGAGGATTGGTACAAACAACAGCCTGTAGCCTCGCTCAACACGTATCAGGCAAATACCAAACTCAGGTTTCTATTTTCTAATAAACTCATTCATTACCAATAAAGCAGAGATCAGGAGGATCCAACTGCTTCTTAGAACTGAAGATGATCCCGTTATGTCACAGCTGCACTCCTTTGGGTTTCGGGGATTGGTTGGAGGATGGGCTGAAGGTGGAGCGGGACATCTGAGCCAGTGTACAGCAATGGATTTAGGAGTGACAACGTCTTGGTTCAGTCCTCCGCTCTTTAATATCCAGAAGAGGTTGTCCTTGAAGAAGTAGGCATCTCCTAAAGAACAGCAGCAACAGTGTAACTCTCATTGATTTTTTTTTCAATACATAATGAATAAACTAGAATAGAGATGTTACACAAAAGCAGTGACAGAAAGTTTTCCATTTTCTGCTACTTTATACTTCAGCTAAACAAGATTTCAGGGGCCAGGATTGTATTAATTGTACTGTATTGCACTTTTTACTTTCAGGTGTAGCTGTTAGTTACGTTGAAGGTTATTTTTTATTCAAAACATCTGGGCATTTCAAGATCACTGGATGAATCATTGCACACACATTCAAAGTGTCCAGAGTATGAATCCTGATGACTTTGGTGATGCACCAAAGACCTTCCCCCCAGAATGTTTGTCATTCAGGTCCCCCTCAGAATAACTCTGGAGCTCCTTCTTCTAGCACCACCATCAGGTCAAAAGTCTAATTTATCCTTTGTGTTTAGCACTAATTAGCAAATGGTAGCATGCTTACATGCTAAACTAAGCTTGTGAATGTTACACCTGGTGAACATCAAAGCATTGGCATAGTAACTGTGAGCATGTTGATATGATGATATCAGTGTTTAGCTCAAAACAGAGCAGAGCTCCAAATTACTGCAGGTGGCAGTAATGCACAAAGAAGCACAGCAATGCATCAGACAAAAGGCAGTGAAGAAGACTGCTGGTAAACATGCATAAATGTTTTAGGAGTAGGGAAATGCATTCAAAACATGTGGTCTCCAGGATCATACAGTGTGTTGTAGAAACAGAATGTAAACAAAAAAAGGAAAGGCACCTTTAATGGTTTAAAACATTTTAGATTCTGAATTCTTTATACCCATTTTTGCTTCTGCCTTTGTTTCTCACATTCCTACAGTTGTTTTTGTGTAACCTCTACATGGAATCAATCTGCGGAATAGAGAGAAACCAAAAGCAGGATGTGAATCACGCTTAAATTTAAGGATCTGAATACTTCTTCCAGTGCTCCACAAAATGTTATAAAATTACATTTAAAAACATTTATCTAGTTGTCAGAGATTATATGGGGTAATTTCCTGTGCACAAATCTGCACTTTATATTCATTTGTTCCACCATTAGTCACGAGTCTAAGCTTCAGTCTGTTGTTTTATATTTGACTGTGTGACTGTTATCTTTTACTCAAGTCAGACACTTGATTTATGATGTTTGGCACTTCTTATCTCAACTTTGATCATATCTCTTTCCTTGCTTTGATAACACTTCATACCTTCCAGGCGCGTGTGCGTACCTTTGAAACATGTCATCACCTAGGACAACCATCTCTACGCTTTTGTGTATTTTTCCAGCACTGATGTCAGAAACTCATCGCATGTTCATGTCTCTAAACGAAATGTTACCGTCTCCCCAGGTGATGACGTCATCCATGCGGGTGGGCACTCCTTCCCAGAGCCCGTTGTCTCGTGGGTAGCCCGGCTCCAGCTTCCTGGTCACCTCTTCACCTTTACGGCTCTCGTCAAACCTCCAAAACTCCCCTTCGCTGAACACGTAGGTCTTGCCGTTATGAGCCCAGATAAAGGCTGCATCCACCCTGTCCACCAGCTTCCCCCTCTTTGTCCTCATGCCCCATTCAGAGAGGGGCCGAGGGTAACCTTTCATGACTTCAGTGTCCTTGAAGACCCAGTACTGAGATCCTGGATGGATGGAAGAAAGTGTGAGAGAGAACATTTAAGCTTTTCAACTCAAAGATTTTTGCAAATGTATATAAAAGAGGCAAAAGGACACATATGGACACTTCTGTTATAAGCTACCATATGAACACAGGTTTGTTTAAATATAACCTGTCACTAGCAGTTATTGTATTTTCCCACAGTTAATATTACACATTTTCATTCATAACTATTAATTCTGTTTAAGATTCATGTTGATGCTTGAATTAGTTTGATAAAGCTCTTGCTGTTGCTCAAAATCACCAACTTAAAAAAAAACAACAAAACAAAACAAAGACGAGAACAAGCAACCTTGTTCACTCATTCTGCTCTGACTCAAATTTGCCAAAATTAGATTCACCAAAGAAACATATAACCACAAGATTTTGTTTCTTACCAATAAAGAAGATGATCCTGCTGTCACTTTTCCTCTCATACACAGCGTCAATCTTGTTTGTGCCAGGTGGAAGCCCGATCCAGAAGTTTTTAATCTGAGCTGGACTGAGGGACAGTAAAGACCCGTCTTGCTTAGTTCTCCAGAAGTGTGCGCCTTTCCGAGAAAAGTGAACATGAGTTCATGAGTGAACGTGACACCAACAGCACCATCGGTTCACCGTCTACTCAGCAACAGTATGAATGATAAATGGGATCACCAAAGCATAAAGCTGAAAATACTCACCAGTTCAGAATAGCTTTTTGTTACATGAACATTGTAGGCAAATAATGTGATTTTGGAGATTTTGAACAACATCTTTATTTTGTGAAATTTCATTTTTGAGTGTCCCTGATAGATTCTACTTACCTCTGAAAAAAAAGACCTCGCCTCTGATATTTGCGACTGCATCAAAGCCTCCCTGACAGCGCTCGGGGAACGAGGGGTCAGAACTGTACAGAAGAAGCTATGTTAAAACTCATCAAATTGTATTTTCTAGAGTGTAGTTTGCTAAAAATTCACTAGAGGGTGCAACAAGACCAGACACTGTCACAGTAAGGATTGATCAGAAGGCTTTTATCTGCATCACTGGTCTTAAATTACTCATCCTCATTCATTTCCCATGTGTAAACTGAGAGCATGGATAGGATATTCATAGTTTGTAAAAGCAAATGATGAGTGCTTATTGTCTGGATGGCTGTACATTAGTATTTACTGGTTCTTGGCTCTGCTCACCGCTGTGTTGGTTTAGGAGGAGGTGGCGAGGGAAGGCTTGGGAGGTCGGGATTAACCCCACCTGGTCGCCCGCTGTTCTTCACACCTATAACAGAGTGTTTATAGGACACAATGTTGAAGAGCAGGGGAGCAAAGCAATCCAAGCAACCATCATTTTCAGAGGAGTTTGATAGATTGGATGCAAATCTATTTTAAGACATGGATGGCATTAGTTCAGTACAATCTCCTATGCGTAAATTCACCTTTACAAACAGTAGTTCCACAGCAGGTGAATAAATTACTTTATCAGAGGGCAGTTTTAAACCTTTTGACCGGGGGTTTAAGGACATTTTATCCTTAGTGGAACATTTTATTAAGCGATAAAATAATGCACATGCACAGGGTATTGGAAAACAAATAAAAGTAAACATCACAGAAATTTGAAAAAGTGCAGGGCCACTTCTGCAAATTACTGGCTATAGCCTACCACAAATCACAGGTGGTCATGTTCACATGGACAGTTACCATAAATCCCAATAAATAAAGTGAACTGAAAATTGTGGACAGGATGAAAGGCCTAAAGGGGAACTCAGGGAGACTTTTAGCCTTGGTAGTGGCTTTGGATGACAGTGTTGGTCTGTCTGATGGTCTACCACCCTGTCAAGAAATAACATAACTATTGGATGGATTGCCATGAAATTTGGTACAGACATTTTTAGTTCCAACATGCTGCTAGCATGGAAGTTGACTCTTGCTATAATGTTGTTTGCCCACACTTTATGCCCTTTCAAGTCTACTTTTACCTCCTACCTCTTTTCATACATTCTCTGTGGATTAAATTCCATGTCAGTAATTTGATTAGAGAAATTAGAACCATAAAAATAAAGCAATTGGAGGACTGCATCATCCTACACCATCACAACATATAGCTTGCGACTTTGAGCCCCACACAGGAGTTTATGTTTACCTCAATGTTTCCTCAGATGATTTCATATCAGACACACGTATGTCATAAATATAACAGATGATAATCTTAGATAAGATTTACCCTGACTTAGAAAGCAGTTGGCAGAAGGCACTTTGACCAGTCACTGACCGTAAAGCTGCTGAATAGCCAGCCTGTCGTCCAGGGACAGCTGGAACTTGGCAATGTCTTCCACAGGACCCTCGTAGTACGGCCTCATGATGGATGGATCAGTGGAGGAATGGGACAGACCCAGAGCATGGCCAAACTCATGCACTGCAACTGTGAACAGGTCTGTGCTGCTGCTGTCACCTGAGGACGTGTGAAACAAAAGTGTTAGTGGATCACATAAACAACCATAAATAGCAGGCTTGATGTCACTGACTATGCAGACGTTTTTTCTTCCTTTCATTTTTAATCACCAAGAACTCTGTTTTACTGACTGCCATAGACTACCATGTTTTCTGATTACATTCTATATGTCTAAGGTGGGCTAGGTTTAACCATCACCCATCCATTATGATTTCAATCAGAAAATACCAGTGTAGCTCCAGATCTCATGATCATCGAAGTGTGTGTCACCCGCCATATCATGCGTGCCAGGGAAGAAAGCGTGAGCCAGAGTGCCACCCTTCCCGTCAAAAGGGTACCCGTCGTCATGCAGCAAACTGGAAAAAGACACTCTGATGTCCCCTCCAGCTGCAGAACCCCCGTCAGTCGATAGCCGGTGGAAATTCAAGGGGGCCACGTCACTCCAGGCTTTGAAGGCGTGAGTGAGGATGGTGTCCACCAAATCCTTAGACAGGGTAGGTGAGAGGGAGGGGGATGGGTAGCTGTGGACACTACAGACAAAAATGGAGTTTATTAGCAAAGTTGTAGACTGTTGCTACACTGTTACACTGGCTGATATGTTCCTTCATCACCATAAACATGGGCGCTGTAGATTATTCTGAATCCTGCATGCACCTGGATCCGCCTCCACCTGTTGCTTTAAATTCATGCCAGAGCACCAAATGTGTATCAGTCCACAGCTGAAAATAGTCCCCAAACATCAGCATTTGCTAGAAACTACTGTACCCAGCTGTTTTAGTAAATTATAGAGCCTCAAAACAACATTCTTGTGTCCCAAAATTTTTATGTCTTCAGTAGGAACATCTTGGCTTGGGGCTAAGTGCTACAGATAAGGACAGGAAGTTGGAGAGTATTGAGAGAGGCATCACATTTGGTCCTTCAATGGCTCTTATTGATCGCAAGAAAAATGTAGAATATTTTGCTAGACAAATAAACTTCCATTGCATTATCCTGTCGTAATCTCTCCAAAGATGGATCCCGGTATTTTGCATTTCACTGTTAAAGACATCAGATGTACAGTCAACACACAGCTCGAACACACTCTCAGCCACAGTGGTGGAAGTAATAGATCCAAAAAGTGTGTATGTGCTTGTGTTCATATTTGTTAAGAAAGACTGTTGGACTAATGCACAGATTTCAAGATAAGATTTTTATGTGATTTTCAGAGACACACAAAGTCGTGCATAAGTCTGTATGACTCTGGATAAGCAGCCTAAATAGTGCACTTCCCCAAAAACCTAACAAACAGTCGTTCAGCTTCTGATGGCCGTAACCTTAACGTCAGAGACGTCTTAAGCATTTGTGTATGATATAAAAAACACTCTGATTCAATTCACAAAGGGAAGTGGTAACACCACAGTATAGTATGACAGGAAACAAACCTCCATGTGAGATCTAACTTGTGCCATTTAAGGCCTGACAGGGCATATCTTTTCCTCCTCCTCCTCCTTTTCAGCATGTCCTCTCCCCCAACAATGTCAGGGAGAGAGCATCGTGGTGTCGACATGAGTTTGAGGGTTTCATCGTCTGGAAGAGAAGTTGATCACACATTGGATGTTGAAACTGGAGAGCATTACGGGAAGTTTGAGACATGTGACTGCAGAGATGGGAAATGTAATACACAACATATTGTCTTGAGAGAAGTTAAAGAGTTGTTACCAAGCAGCCCAGTTTCCGGGACCCCTCCAAATCTCTGCATGATGCGAATCGCTTTCTCAATCCCCTCCTTGGTCTGCAGTTTACTTGTCCGTGGATCGGGAGGAGGAAGGTAGCCATACCTGCTCAACCAATCCTGGACAAAAAAAAGAATACACACACATTTATTTCCTTTGGTGCTAAATTACTTCTCAGTTAATGCACCATTAACAAGCTCCAAACCACAGTGGACCAACAGTATTACTGAGTTCCATATCTTGCCTGAGTCGACTTAAAGAT
Organism: Toxotes jaculatrix; assembly: GCF_017976425.1. Classification (NCBI taxonomy): domain Eukaryota; kingdom Metazoa; phylum Chordata; class Actinopteri; family Toxotidae; genus Toxotes; species Toxotes jaculatrix. The sequence continues at coordinate 10,352,307 of NC_054414.1, forward strand.
TACCGGCACATTGTGAAGTCATGGAGGCTATTCAACACAAATACTACTCCATTTATGACTGTAGATCATCAGTTTACGGTCAGACCCAGCACAGCCCTCACAGGGCAGTGTGTCAGCCCTTTTCTCTCATTAATATTAAATGATCCTGTCCTTGTTGAGTGAGCTGCTTGATGGGTTAAAGGAAAGGCTGTGTACCAATGACTATTTGCATAACGCAAGAAGCTGTCACAATTACTGGATAGAGAATAGATGAAAGGTGAACTAAGCTTATACATGTGTTGTGTATTTTTTCCTGTTAAGCATGCATCTCTGTTGAAACAAGCGAAAAAAACCGTCTCTTAAAAGTTATTTTGAAACCTGCTCTCCTGCCTGCTCCCACCCTTCTACTGTGGTTGTACTTGAAAGGAAAAGGTGTTGGCTCCATCAACAGTCTTTCTGTGGGTTTTACACACAGAAAGGATGTTGAATCATCTAAATCCACAAACAACCTTGATTTGACATCTTTTCTTATGTTTTTCTATAAACCTTATGGTTCATCTGGACAGTGCTTTAAGTGCACCAGCCAGCCTCAGCCATACCCACTGTGTGTGCCTGGTTGTAAAGACAGGCCAAATGTTCACATTTACAGTATTAAAATACACATTCAAGCATGCAACAGTTAAAGACTTTAACCAAAACTTGATTGGCTATCGACACATTTGTGATTAAAGTGACTGATCATATGTAACATGCTTCACTGGATCGTAATTCCAATTATTCCTAATCAATTAAGTGATATATGTCCGTGATCATCAAACCTGAGGCAAGCCTATGTTTCTTTAAAAAAAAATTACTAGAAAAAAAATCACGAAAGCCAAACAAGAATTTAAAACTTCTAATAAAAGGTTTTTTTAAATCTTTTTCTTTCTTTTTTGTCTTTGATAGTTATTTTCTACTCACCACCGCTCTACTGTACTGTTCGGGCTGTGCTGCACCGCCTTCCGTTAAGCTGAAAACCATCCACATCAGAAGACCCAGCCTCATTGTAGTCACTGCAAAAAACCGCTCCATTATTATAAAAATACTTGTCACTTGGAGGAAACAGAGACATTTCTCGTTTGTAATTGCACCAGCTTCCTCCAAACCACCCTAGAGCTAGGAGATACTAAACAAAGCCCACCCTTGTTCCTCCTCTGATGCTCTCTTGGGACTAGGCTGGGCTGATCGGTCTCTCTTCTGTTGTCTCCTCTGACAACAGAAAAAAAACGTGTCTTAGTGCCTTTATTTCTTCACGAACCTCCGTCGCCTTCGCATCCGCATTAGGCTCGGCCCACTGAGCATCCACAAACTCCACTTCAGTTTTTAACTAATGTAGTCACGAACATGAAACCTTAATGAACGTCAAACCTCTGTTCATTCATATTAATATGAAACAAGACAGGAACAGAAAGTTTCTGCTCCATCTCGACTGTGAGATTTTTCAAACTTCCAAATCAATCAGACTGAACTGAATTAAATTAAGGCTCAGCCGGGTTTATAGGCTGTAACCAGTGTCTTTATTCATAGTTAACACGTTAGGCACACGCACACGCACGCACGCACGCGCGCGCGCACACACACACACACACACACACACACACACACACTTTCTTTTACTGACAGGCTCAGGTAGGAGGAAGTGAAGGTTCAAAGGAAACCATTTTTTTTTGACCATTTGTACTTGCAGTTACCGCAAGCTGAGAAGTGACGTACACACACACACACACACACACACACACAAACACCTTCACTATGTTTGCAGTAGTACCACTGCATGTGGGGCCCCATTATTTGGCATGGACACTAATCACCTTTTTGGTTATAAACTTTTTTTTCATGTTATTTCACTGGGTATAAAAAAAAATCTGAGAATTCAGCTGAGGCACATGGCCTCATGCTAATTAATCACCTGTACCAGCCAATTTTAGTCAAACCGATGTTATTGAGTCATTTCCGTGAGATGGCTTTCAGTATCTGTTTTAGACTTTTAGGCTGCCAACACACTGACCACATTTTAACAGTCTTGTAACTAGGCAGTCTATGTCAGTGTGTGGGTTGGTTTTTGTTCTCTCATTCTTTATATAACTCATCGGTATTTATATTATTGAAGTTTGTGGTTTTGAATTGCTCTTAAGTACAGTACAATATTATAATAGTCAGACAACTGTGGCTCTCTTTTCAAACAAATATCTAGAAAAAATGTGCATTTCACATCTGGCACAGAGGGTTTGATGATTGACTGTGACCAGTTTCAACAAAAGAGGCCTTTGTAATAAAAAGTATGTCACTGATGATGACCATGAGAAAAGGTTTTTTTTAAAGCCTCTGTTTCACTAGAAATGAGCTAAAACAAAGACATCATTCAATTCATTGCACACTGGACATAGGACACATAGGAAATTAAAAATGAAAAGTCCTTTCCATATTCATATTTTCATTATTATTTTATATTCTATCACATAAGCATTATTGCACTTTAATGCTTTGAAGGACACTGAAAATTTATTTGTAAATGCATTTTTTACTGAAAACAGCGACAGTTGAATGTTCAAACATGAACATGATTTTTAAATTTAAATGTCAGTTTTATTTTTACAGCACCCACAAATTGAAAGTGAAATTATAATTTGATTTTACTTTAATATCAACACTTCTGGACCTTCATATTAATCATCATCAAACTCTAGTTCTCATTGTCAACATGAACGGTTTTGCCAGTGTTATTCGACACAAAGTACTTATAATATATCGGGGGAAATTGATGACGCTGCATTAAGCTAGAGTGCACTGGCATCTCACATAGCATCTTAGAGCCCCATTATATTCCGGGCTCTGCATGTTCATTTTCTCTGCAAAGCATCCCTGGTATTATCTTTCCCTCTCCCTCCCTCTTGCTGCTCTCCCATCTTTAATTTCTGTCTATCCTCCAGGGCCCAAGTGAGTCATGCCATTAGCACAAAATGCTGCCCTGCTAATGGTTGTCCAGTTTCCGTCATGTCCACTTCATGTCGCTGCACCAGTGGAAAACATGAAACTCTTTCAGCTGCTTAGCATTTAGTAGTGGGCACAGTAATACAGATGGAGTGGATTTTAACAAACTCTGAACCTTAATATGAGCTCTGACTTGAAAAACGTTGAGATGGGAAAAACTAAGTAAACCTAGTCTCTGAAATGGACGCCTGATATGTTTGCATGTTCATGTCAAGTTCATTGTTTTTGGTCAACTTTATCAGTGTGGCAAGCAAGAAGGTAGGCCTGTTTTTATGTTTATGTTGATTTATAGACTTTCCTAAAATTTAAATTTACAAAATTGCATCTTATTCAGTGACAGTAATGGTATTGTAAACATAACACTTGTCAAACATAGCTGTGATCTCTATGTATACTTAGTCAAACTGTCCTGTTGAATTATGAACCTTTTGTTAAGGGTTAGTTCAGGGTTCCCTCCTCCTTCCTTTTGTGTCCTGTGTATCCCCTGCCTTGTGTGGGTTGTTTGTCCTCGTTTGTCTGTTTGGTCTGTGGTGTGTGTATGTGTGTGGCTCTCTCGCTAGGATGGAGTGTGGGGACGTCCGTTCCCTAATTGACACAGCTGTCCTGAGTCAATCATCAGCCTTCCACCTCCGACTGGTGATTTAAACCAGCTCTGCAGTCCTGTCGTCGCCAGTTCGTCAGACCACGTCCCGGGTAGACACGTTGGCTCAGAAAGTTTTGTACTAGTTATTTACCGTGTTTTGATTCCAGCCGTCATTCCTATTCTCATCTTGTCTTCGTCTCGTTCTGTAGGATCACCTGTCCATTTCTTCATCGCCTGAAATATCATCCCTGGACTCCTGCCTCCTTCCCACGCTCCATCGACCATTCGATCCATTATCACTCCACTACGGACTTCGCCTTGCCTCAACTGAGAGCAGCCACTCTTCCCCTCACCTCGCCATAATTGCAATAAAGACTGTACACAGCACCACCTTGCCTCTGAGTTCTGCATTTGGGTTTAGCCTGTAATCTTGGCCGCTTCCCACGCCGCCGTAACAGTACGAACTGGCCATAAGATGGACCCAGCAGACTCAGAGTCCGAGACCGCCATGCTCCAGAAGGCAGTAGCTTCCCAGGGAGCGCTCCTGGGGAGACATGAACAATTACTGAGGACCCTCTCTGAGGAGAGTCACTTTGTGGCTAACCAGGTAGCCCAGATGTCCCTACTCATGTCACAACTAACCTCACAGATCTCTCCCACAGCCGCCACGGAATCACCAGGTTCAGCGCACCAGTCCCCTCCGCTTCAGCCCATGGCGACTTCCGCTCCGCCGACACCGAGAGACTCGTACGCCACGGATCCGGAGCCCTACTCCGGGGATTTGGATAAGTGTCGGGGGTTTCTAATGCAGTGCGCCATGGTTTTTGACCAGAAACCTCTTACCTTCTCCTCGGACATTGCCCGGATTCATTTCGTTATGGGTCTGCTACGGGGAAGAGCGCTAACCTGGGCGGAGGCTGTGTATTCCAGCGGTGGGGTAAGCGCTACGTCTTACGACAATTTTATTGATAAGTTTAAGACTGTTTTTGATCATCCTGACCATGCTGGTAATGCGGCGCAGAGGTTGCTGAGTCTTAAGCAGGGGAGCCGGAGCGTAGCGGATTACTCAGTGGAATTCTGGACTCTGGCTGCGGACGCTCGATGGAACAACGAAGCACTACAGGGAGTGTTTGTTAAGGGGCTGAATGAGCAGCTCAAGGATGAGTTAGCTACCCGCGACATTCCTCCAGATTTAACTTCTCTTGTTTCCTTGGCTACTAGATTGGACAATCGTATGAGAGAACGACGGAAGGAAAAGACCGGGGAACTACGTTTCCCGGCGTCCTCTCGGCCCAGTCGCCCTGTTTCCGTTCGTGTGACCGCGTCGCCATCAGCTGGCGGGATTAGAGGGGAGTTCCCCTCCTCCGATGCTACTGAGGAGGAACCAATGCAGGTGGGCCGAGCAAAACTGGACCCTGGGGAGAGGATGCGTCGCCTTAAGGCAGGGGTGTGCCTATACTGTGGTCAACCTGGGCATTATGTGGCAGCCTGCTCCCTGCGGCCAAAAGGAGGGGCTCATCAGTAGGTGTGGGGGTACTGGTGAGCACAGCTAACTCAGAAACTAATCTTCCCCCATCCAGACTGCAGATCCCTGCAACTCTCTGTAATCAATCCATTTCCTTGCAGCTACAAGCACTCATAGACTCTGGTGCAGAGGACAATTTTATTGATTTTGAGCTAGCTATACAGGCTCAGTTGGGGTTGAGGGAATTGGAGAAGCCTCTTGTTGCTAGTGCTTTGGATGGTCGCATACTAGCTCGGGTTACTCACTGCACTGAATCAGTTAAGCTAATTCTGTCAGGGAACCATCAGGAGACCATCAGTTTTCACGTTCTCTCTGCTCCTAAGACACCACTGATCTTAGGACACCCTTGGTTAAGACTCCATAATCCACAAATAGACTGGGTTGGTAACCGTGTCACAGGATGGAGTAAGTTTTGTCATGCCCATTGCCTGCAGTCTGCTTTTCTCCCTGTAGGTAGCAGTCCGGGGCCAGCAATAGAAAGTGCTCCTGATCTATCTACTGTTCCTGCAGACTACCATGACCTAGGGGAGGTTTTCAACAAGCAGCGTGCCATCTCTTTGCCTCCTCACAGACCCTATGACTGCGCCATTGACCTACTGCCGGGAGCGCCTCTACCATCAGGTCGGCTGTACAGTCTCTCCCGTCCTGAAAGGGAATGTATGGAGGAGTACATCCAGGAGTCCTTGGCAGCAGGTATAATCCGCCCATCTTCCTCACCACTGGGAGCTGGTTTCTTTTTTGTTTCAAAGAAAGATAAGACACTTCGCCCTTGCATTGATTTTCGGGGGCTTAACAACATCACTATTAGGAACAAGTATCCTCTGCCCCTACTCACCTCAGCCTTTGAACTGCTCCATGGCGCTACTGTTTTTTCCAAGTTAGATCTCAGAAGTGCTTATCATCTGGTGAGAATCAGAAAGGGAGATGAGTGGAAAACTGCCTTTAACACCCCCTTAGGCCATTTTGAATATTTGGTAATGCCTTTTGGTCTGACCAATGCCCCCGCAGTTTTTCAGACTCTAGTAAATGATGTCCTCCGTGACTTCCTGAACCGTTTCGTTTTCGTTTATCTTGATGATATTCTCATCTTCTCCCAGAACATGTCAGATCACAAAAGTCATGTCCGGCAGGTGCTGCAAAGACTACTGGAAAATAAACTGTTCGTCAAGGCGGAGAAATGCCAGTTTCACACTAACACTGTCAGTTTTTTGGGCTACATCATTCAGGAGGGACGAGTGAGCACGGACCCAGAGAAGATAAGGGCAGTCTCTGAATGGCCAGTGCCTACCAACCGAAAACAGCTGCAAAGGTTCCTGGGGTTCGCCAATTTCTACCGGAGGTTCATCCGCAACTTCAGCTCTGTGGCCACACCCCTGACTCGCCTAACCTCCACCACCAACCCGTTCCATTGGACACCTGAAGCTGACGAGGCTTTCCACCTACTCAAGCATCTGTTCACATCTGCACCCATCCTCATTCAACCAGATCCCAACCAGCAGTTCGTGGTGGAGGTGGATGCCTCGAACACTGGGATTGGTGCAGTGTTGTCTCAACGCTCCGGACCAGACCAAAAGCTTCACCCCTGCGCTTTCTACTCCCACAAGCTGTCTCCCGCGGAAAAGAATTATGATGTGGGTAATCGAGAACTGCTAGCTGTTAAACTAGCCTTGGAGGAGTGGCGCCATTGGTTGGAGGGTACGGAACAGCCATTTGTGGTCTGGACAGATCACAAGAACCTAGCTTACATTCAATCAGCAAAACGTTTGAACTCCCGTCAGGCCCGCTGGGCCCTGTTTTTCAGCCGGTTTAATTTTTCTCTCACCTACCGTCCAGGTTCCCGTAACATCAAGCCCGACGCCCTTTCCCGACAACATGCTCCTGAGGGGGAGGAAACTTCTTCTCCTGATACCATCTTACCTGCTTCTCGAGTGGTGGCTACGCTAACCTGGGAGATTGAAGCCCAAGTCAAGGAGGCACAGCAGACCAACCCTGATCCTGGTATTGGACCCCCCAATCGGCTTTTTGTCCCAGACTCTGTTCGCTCACAAGTTCTCAAGTGGGCACATAATTCTCGGTTTGCTTGTCACCCTGGATCCACACGAACCCTAGCCCTGTTAAGACAGCACTTTTGGTGGCCCACCATGGAAACTGATGTCAGGACTTTTGTTGCTGCTTGTACAGTTTGTGCCCGAAGCAAGGCTTCTCATCGCCCCCCGGCAGGTCTACTCTGTCCCCTACCTGTTCCCAGCCGTCCCTGGTCACACATAGCTGTGGACTTTGTCACCGGTCTTCCCCCCTCTCAGGGTCACACGGTAATCCTTACCATTGTTGATCGGTTCTCTAAAGCAGTGCACTTTGTGGCTCTTCCTAAGCTTCCTTCTGCCAAAGAGTCAGCCCAGCTACTAGTGGACCACGTGTTCCGTTTACATGGCATTCCCCTTGATATAGTTTCTGACCGTGGCCCACAATTCATTTCCCAAGTTTGGAGAGAGTTCTGCAGAGCATTAGGGGCCACTGCTAGTCTAACCTCTGGTTTTCACCCACAGTCTAACGGCCAAGCCGAGCGAGCTAACCAACACCTGGGAGCTGCTCTGCGGTGCGTGATTGCATCTAATCCCTCTTCCTGGAGTAGTCATCTGGCTTGGGTGGAGTATGCCCACAACTCCCTTATTAGCTCAGCTACAGGTATGTCACCTTTTGAAGCTTCATTAGGTTACTCTCCCCCTTTGTTCCCCTCTCAGGAGGTCGAGCTAGCAGTTCCATCTATCCAGCACCATCTCGGTAGGTGTCGTAAAGTCTGGAGGGAGACCCGAGCGGCGTTGCTGAGGACTCAAGAGAGAAACCAACGAATCGCTGATCGGCATCGGATCTCTGCTCCTGAGTACGTCCCTGGACAAAAGGTTTGGCTTTCGGCTAAAAACATTACCCTCAAGACGGAGTCTAAGAAGCTAGCACCACGATTCATTGGTCCTTTTGAAATTGACCGTCTGGTCAACCCAGTAACGGTGAGACTGAAACTGCCCCAGTCCATGAAGGTACACCCCACATTCCATGTCTCTCAGATCAAGCCCGTCTCTTCCAGTCCTTTGTGCCCTCCTGCCGAACCCCCTCCGCCCCCCCGGTTGGTGGATGACCTACCTGCATTTACGGTACGGCGGCTGTTGGATGTGCGTCGGCGAGGTAGAGGTCTTCAATACCTAGTGGATTGGGAGGGTTATGGACCTGAGGAGCGGAGTTGGGTGCCCCGTTCTCGGATTTTGGATGCTGAGTTGGTCAGGGATTTCCATCGGACCCATCCAGACAGACCTGGTAGGGCACCGGGAGGTGCCCGTTAGGGGGAGGGTACTGTTAAGGGTTAGTTCAGGGTTCCCTCCTCCTTCCTTTTGTGTCCTGTGTATCCCCTGCCTTGTGTGGGTTGTTTGTCCTCGTTTGTCTGTTTGGTCTGTGGTGTGTGTATGTGTGTGGCTCTCTCGCTAGGATGGAGTGTGGGGACGTCCGTTCCCTAATTGACACAGCTGTCCTGAGTCAATCATCAGCCTTCCACCTCCGACTGGTGATTTAAACCAGCTCTGCAGTCCTGTCGTCGCCAGTTCGTCAGACCACGTCCCGGGTAGACACGTTGGCTCAGAAAGTTTTGTACTAGTTATTTACCGTGTTTTGATTCCAGCCGTCATTCCTATTCTCATCTTGTCTTCGTCTCGTTCTGTAGGATCACCTGTCCATTTCTTCATCGCCTGAAATATCATCCCTGGACTCCTGCCTCCTTCCCACGCTCCATCGACCATTCGATCCATTATCACTCCACTACGGACTTCGCCTTGCCTCAACTGAGAGCAGCCACTCTTCCCCTCACCTCGCCATAATTGCAATAAAGACTGTACACAGCACCACCTTGCCTCTGAGTTCTGCATTTGGGTTTAGCCTGTAATCTTGGCCGCTTCCCACGCCGCCGTAACACCTTTTTTTTTTCTTGAAACACATGGACAGTGAGTAAAATGTAATATAACAGCAAATAAAGAGCTTTGACTTTATATTCATTACACACAGTTTTATTTTCATTAAAGGGATCCAAGGCCTTCACAAAAGGGTTGACTCTTGGTAGCTATACAGTACTAACACAACACACAACAACAACAACAGAAACAACACAGAGGACTTATGTGAACGAGTGAAAAGACAAATAAATAAGAGTTGAAAGACATTTCATATGAGATCAAACTGAGATGCATCAACAAAACCAATAGTCAGAGGAAAGTGAGCAGAGAATAGTCACCCTGCAAAGTACAGTAACAATTTTTTTGTACAATACTTGATTCATTTCTGTAAGTAGCTGATTGTCTATAGCGGCTTTTTTTGGTCATGCACAGCTGATAAAGTCATTGTTATTGTATCGACAGTGTTGCAGTAATTTCACAGTTTTTTTTTTTTTCATTTGGATCTCCTCTACCTCCAGCTCTGATTGTCAGTCTCTCCAGTCTTTGTTAGGTGTCTTATGATGCTTGATTGTCACTGGCTGATGGATATGTTTCATTTGTGATCTACAAAATCGCTGCTAATACTGGTATGCTTGATGATGATGAGTACAAGGCCAAAAATGTCTCTAATTCAATTGCATTGGATAAAAAAAAAACAAAAAAAAAAAAACAAAACAATTTTGCATTTATGAAATAGAAAAAAAAAGAAATTGCTTTACTGTAGTTTTTGGCAAAAATGTGTCATACCTGTACATAATCTGTAATATTTTAATGTTTAGCCTAGTATCAGACAGTTTCTGATACTAATAGTGATATGGTGCATCCCTATAAATTGACAAATGAAACTTGTGCTTTGAGGATGATTTGAGTCCACACCGTGCTACATTCTTCCCTCCAATAACATCTGACAATATTCCGCAGTTATCTTCATCATACACAGATGTCTGTACAAAAATATGCAGTTTCAGTCTCAGTGTAATTTTGCTGGCAGGATAGGCAGGATTTACACTTTTTTATGGTAAGTTTTTAAGTTTTAGTAAAAGTGATTGCCATAAGCAAGTCTAAAATCTTCACAGTAGCCTCACACAGCTTATGCTTAGGGAACAAGCTAGCTATCACAATATCATTGAGCTGCTCAAGTAACAAGAAACTGTGGTTACACCTCACAATACAGACATCGGCTGGCATTTACTTAGTACCACTGAATCATTTCTGTGTGGTAGAATTAGAATTAAAACTTTGCAATTTGCCACTTTTGATATTCAAAGATTTCAAGGCTACAGTTCAAGAAGCTGCTTTTTTATTTACTTTTTAAAATAAACTTTATGAGACGTTTAACTTTATCTCAAGTTTATGGGCTGAGAGCTTGTCGGGTCAAATTTTTGAACCCTTTTATAAACCAAACCTCAAAGCAGTCTTCTGCCACCTCTGAGGATAAAATTTGTTAAAACATGTGTAACAAAATAGTCTAAGCTCAAAAGGCCACTTGCTGCCTTTTCTTAGTTTTTGTGCACATCTCACAGTGTGTTTAGAGGTCGAGGCAGGTGCCCAGTCTTTTTCCCTGTTATTTGTTGCATTTTGTTTTGTAAAAGCCAAAATGTTCGACACAATAAAATATGGTAAAATTTCTGAAGGGCCTAAAGCTAATCTGAGATAGTGTCATTTGTTGCTCTTCCACAGACAATGTGACCTAAACCTTTGCCTGATCCTAATCCTGACTCTATTTTAATCCTAATCACAGCCGCAGACTGATCCCATTTCTAATCCCGACTTCAGCCCTATGATTAACACACTATTCAAAAAAAAAAAAAAAAAAAAAAGTGCAACTTGATAATACTAAGCAAATACCAGTATGACCAGAGTACTGTCAAGTGCAACCAAAGCTGCTCTTGGCTGAAATTGTAAACATTTAATGCATTTCGGGGTCCGCAACTCATTGAGGCCCCTCTTTAGCTCATACCTGTGCTCCCTTAAAACCTGTGTCCCCCATCCATATTGTTTTCCTGACACTTTATTTTTTTTTTTACATGCCCTTTTTTTCCTTCTTCTCTTGTTATGCCTGTTGGCAGTGATTGTCTGTTGCTCACTGTAATCTGGCCCAGTACTGACCCAAGTTCTGACTCATGCTCTGCTGCTCAGCTCCTGGGACCTGGACCGGCACTGAAACGCCAGGCGAAATGAGCCCTGAATGAGAGAGGGAGAAGAAAAGCAGAGCCAGTTAGTCGGTTTGTGGTTGAATTTACAGTTTCATTTAGCATGCATTTCAAGAAGTAGTCAGAGATAATATACAGACATAAATTAAGTGTCTCTGCCCACAGCTATCACAGAAACACTCACCGGTGTTGGTGTTGGCCGAGGGAGGAGTCTGCAGATGAGGGGAGGAGTACGCCGATGAGTCAAAGCTTCGCGGGGCAGACGGGGATGGAGGTAACATGCAGGAGTATGAGGAGGCCGACTGGGGAGGAATAGACTGAGAGTGGGCACAGAAGTGGAGGAGTGAAGGAGAGCAAAGATCTGGATTAGATTTATATCAGAACAACAAAAAATTACCATATCATCTTGGAAACCTCTTTTAAAAGTTGTCTATAACTGTATACTGCACCATGTGCTGTACACGCAGTTTGAAGTAGTGACAGCATGGTTTCAGTTTAACCACAAGGAGGCGCTAGAGTAGTGTTGTATGGTAGGATAAAGCACAGCAGCAGCAGCAGCCCACATTCATTGTCTTACATGTGCAAAATTATTGGCACATGTAAGACAATAAGTGACCCCACTGACCGTGAATGCTGAGAAATCTGCTTGATAAAATTTGACTTAAAGACTGTGTTGCGCTTCCAGTTTCTGCTGTTGGTGGGTTCTCTGCCTAAAACCAAACAAAGTGTCTTAAAGAACCTAAGAATGAGCTGTTTCATTTCCATTACCAGCAGGAAGCCTTCCAGTTATCAGTGATATGGAGTAATGGGTGATTAAGCCTTATTACAGTCAAGATTTGAGAGATTTTTTGATGGATTACCACTTTATGCCAAGAAAGTCAATATACTTAATATCACTGTATAATTCATGGAGCTGCAACTATTTTCTCAATTAATCGATTTGTCAAATGTAAAAAAGTGGAACACACCAATCATATCATCATCCATCCTTGATGGGTTTGTCCAACTAGCAGTCCAGACCTAGATATTTCATTTACTGTCATATTTGACAAGGAAAAGCAGCAAATCTTCACATTTAAGAAGCTGGAACCATCAAATGTTTGGCATTTTTGATTAATCAGCTAATTGTTGCAGCTGTTATCATTCATTTCTTTCCAGATTTGCTTCTTTTTCCTTCTTTTCAGCTTTGTGTTTTACATTTAGGTTATTCTGTTTTATCATCATCATTATTCTTATTCTTATTAGGAGTACTAGTGATTTGACTGGAACAGCAGCAATAATTATAAGAAGAAGAATAAATTATGCATTATCATTATTATTATTAGTAGTAGTAGTACTTATTTATTTACATATTCATTTTCATTATTGTATGTTTTAGATCCCTGATGTAAAGAAAATCGGTTCTGCTCTGTGATGACGTCCTGTGTTGCTAAAGTTTGGAAGGTGCTGATGAATGATGAATGATGAAAGTCCAACCTGGACTCCAGATGAGAAAACTGACAAGGAGCTGTAGCTGGGCAGGGACGACTCAGCCTGACTCAACATGGACCCTGGAGAGAGACACACAGAGCGAGATGATGAGTGCACACGTACACACGCACACACACACACACAAATGCACACACTTCCACATGTGGTGGGAACATCTCGAAGTGGAAATGTTGTAATATAGATGCCCTCTAATGGAGAAACTCTAATGGTTTGCCTGGTTGCAAACGTCAAACAGGGGAGCTCTGAGGTCTGTGATTATAAACTAGCAATATAATAAATATAATATATATCATAATAGAGACCAAATGTAAAGTCTTGGCTTATGATCATTGATGTGCAGACGGACAAGGTCTATTGTAAATGGAGAGAACAATTATGACAAGGATTAAATGTTCATCTTGCAGCACAGTGACCGGGTGTTTACCTGAACTGCTGCCGTGCTGCTGATGATAGACAGATGTGTTGAAGGAAGTGGTCAGAGGAGCTTGGCTCTGCGAACAGGAAGTCACACCCCCTGACCTCCTTTGGTTGCGCAGCTTCTCCTCCCTCCTCCACTTGGCTCTTCGATTTGAGAACCACACCTGTCAATCAAAGAGTTCTGTCAGGCTTGTTTATCATTTAGGAATACATTAGACCGTGCATGTTGTAACAGGCTGAGCTTCAGGGTTATAAAAATTAAAACGTGATTGGAGGGTTGACTGAAATGATCCCTACCTGTATCCTGGCCTCTGGCAAATCGATCTTATTTGCCAATCTCTCCCTCGCAAAGACATCTGGGTAATGTGTCCTTTCAAACTCTGTGGAAGATATTAACTAATGTCAAACACACAGTGTGAGTCTTAATCCAGAATGACAGGACTACTGGAGCAGCTCGTCTGATAACCCTTCCTGCGTGGTGTTAATATGTTTTGGATTCATATGTGCATCTGCCTATTCATGCGAAGAGAAAATTCAAGCTTTGCCTACATTCAAATGAAAATGAATTTTAATGACCTGTGAATTTATCTGCAATCTCATCATTTGGGCAGATATTACCCTGCTTATCGGGCAATTACTGCTCAATATCAGCTCGACTAATTATCTTTCCATGGACTATACAAATCCAGGAAGCCCAGATGTATCCTTACAACCATATTTGAAATATTTATCTGTTGCACTTTGTATAAATTATTTATCGTTATGGAACACGCAGAAAGTTCAAATGAAAGGATTCAAGTTGAGAAGCTGCCTAAGCACTTTATTTCAAAGTAGGCTGACTAAAACTAAACCGGAGAAAAATCCTTTTAGGTTTTCATTTTGTCATCATATTTCTTTTTTTAATTCTAAGCACCTAAATTTGGACTTGTGTCTCCCATTATATTGTGTCTCTTATGAGCATAAAGGGCTTTATTAAAATCCTCAGTAGCAGCTGGTAAATTGATTTACTGTGCAGTAAATAACAGACACTGCCTTGATGTCAGTTAATTCCTCATTCTGAAGTTGCTTGAACAACAGTATGTTCGTATGAGAGAAACTTTCTGTATCCGAGCATCATTTCTCATTGTGGCAGTTAATTTATAGTTGACAAACTGCCGACATTTTTGTCGTTGACAAGTCGAAACGAGAACACGCCTCTGTTTCTCACTGACAGTCTGAGTCATCCTGAAGTTTCAAGTCCAGTAATAGAGACGTCTGTTATAGATTGAACTGTCTGTCTGCACTTATGAGGCTTAACATTTGTTTAGCATGTCAATAATGTGTCACCAGAAACACCAAAACAGTAAATCACTTGATGATTGGCTTAAAACAGCTGTAGATACATGAAAAATGGCAGCAGGATGGGTGATATATAATATATAACAAAATATTATTAATAGATAACCACTGCTGTAAAATGACAAGAGACTGAAGTTCACACTGGTAACACATGGTTAGTAAATCCATATTGAAAAAAAATAATAATAACAACAATGACCCAGTAAATTAAGTCTGTCTCACAAATTGTTATAATTGGCTTGGTTATAATTGGCATCTGTGTCAACACATGATTGTTATTGTGCCTTGGCCGTGCACTGAGGTCAGTGTACCTCATTAATGTCATTTGCACAGAGTGACCACAGTGATACATTTCCACTCGGATGCACAGTGGACATTGCGTCCTTATTTAGCTCAAGGGCCTGCTGCAGCCATATCCAGTCAAGGGTGGCTTTGTGATCCCTCTCAGTGGATATCAGGCTACGAGGGCCAGATCTCGATGCATAATATAACCACAGTAATGGATGCATTATCAAAACTCTGCTGTACATGCTGCCAGAGGCTTCAGGAATATTTCGAGTTAAGATTCTGGATAATTTGCATCTGGAAATGATCATGGGTGGCAATGCTTGTTGTCCCTTGCAGGGATTGAGGAAAAGTCCTGTCATGTTAAAAAAAATTTACCTTAAATCAGTAGTTAGGCAAAATATGTGATACAAAGCTGGACGTTTTTTTGTGTAATGCTTGTGATTTCTTAAATTTATGTCTGTAAATAAGGTGTAAAGACTATAATCCAATAACAAAGGTGTTGGCAGGGGAAAAAAGCAGCAGGACAAGCTGCGTCATGACACACTCTGGAGGCCAGCGATTGGCTGAAAGGCAAGGAGAGCGCTGTGCGTGCTTGCATGGCCTGACCTTTCTCCAGAGCCTCGATCTGCTCCTGTGTGAAGCTGGTCCTGTTCCTCTGCAGCTTCCTCTTGAGCTGCAGCCTGAGCTGAGACTCTTCGCCCTCGTCCCGCTCCACGGGGACTCCTCCCCCTCTGCCCGCTCCTCCTCCCCCTGCCTCTCCCCCCATGCTGCCCTCCGTGTCCAGCAGACAGCCCTCAGACACTGGCAGAGAGGAAGGTGACAAAAGAGATGTGTGAGTGCCAAGAAAATTCCTCCGATGGTGCGTCACAGATTGTGAGATTAATGATTTGAACCAATAGGAAGTTGGTGAGGCAGCCACAAGTGCAGAGCTACTTCTAATTTTCTATGTGGTTTGAATTCGGTGACATTTAACTGATGATCTGTGAGCACTGACGTGTGTTGAAAATTGCCCCTCACCTGTGTTGTGCTGTGTCTGAACTCCCGTGGGGTCATGGTACCAGTTGTTAGGCCCGCTCCAGTTTGAGCCGCTCTGCAGGTTCAGCATGGTTAACTTCTCATACATACTACGAGTGTCCAAAACACCATGAAGAGAAATAAAGGAGTCCTGTCCTGTGCGTATCCGCCCCTGTTTACTGTCACCTTTGGCTCCTCTCTCCCTCCTTGGGAAGGAAGGGGGTGGGGTGGGGGGGGGGGGGGGGGGGGGGGGGGGGGGTTAGGGGAATGAGTGACGAGGAAAAGAAGATGAAGAAGGAGGGGTTCGTATCGCATGAGTTCACACATGGTCGGCATTGTGGTGAATTAGCCTCATGATGACAGACAGAAATGGAGTTAGTTACATGTGCGCTGTCGTAACGTGTGTGTGTTATACATTGGTATGCTAGTATACCGTGGGGAGCTAAGGTACATTAGAACCCACTCTGAAAGCCATGACATTTATCATGCTACTTGCTTTTAGCTCTGTCTTTGCTGGTAAGCCGGAGCATGCATGCACACACGCGTATGCATGAAAAGACACTGCATTCATACGTGGTCACAAACTGGCATCTCACACACACACACACACACACACTCACGCATGCACGCACGCACACACACACACACACACACACAGCAATTTTATCAAGCTCTCCCATAAAACATTTGAACCAAGCCCATGTTTAACTTTCAGTATAAGAAATAAAGTGCTGAAATATGTCAATAAACAAGCCTCAATAAATATACGTCTAAGTATGAGATGAACAGAAGCTGCTCTCCTCTACTCTCAGCTTATGCTCCCATTTTATGGAAATTAGCTCTTTCAAGAGTCAATACTGATCCAAATCTCAGCTACTGCAGCAACACAATGTCAAAGGTCAAACTTCATTCATTTGCATGAAGCAGCAGCTGAAAAACAATTTATTCATCTGTTTTTCATTAAATTCCAGAAAATATGTATGAATACTGTTGGCGGCGTAGTCGATCCCAAAGCCTCCACCAAAGTCAGTGATAAAGAAGTGACATTCAAAAGCACTCAAAAGAGGTAATTTTTGCAAACTTACCAAGTGTCCAGGTGAAATGATGCAGGGGTCCTGTGTGTTACTCTCCTCTTCTGTGGATCTTTATTCCCCTGTTCCCCCCGCGCCCCTTGTTCTCCAGCTTTGTTGACAATACTGTGTGTGTGTAAAGGAGAGAGTAGGAGAGAGATGGAGAGAGTTAGACAGGGTGAGAGAGAGTGAAAGAGGGAGAGGGGGGGCTCTGGAGAGAAATGCGTCTGCGGGCACTCTTGTCCTCCAAGCGATGGAGGATGGAGAGAGAGAGAGAGAGGGAGAGAGAGAGAGAGGGAGAGAGAGAGAGAGAGAGAGAGAGAGAGAGAGAGAGCCACCGAGGGGTGACAAAGTGAGTCAACATCAGTGTCAAGTTTGAACTTAATGCCAGCGAGAGGAGGAGGGGAGGCCGAGAGAGTAGAGCATAAAGCACAGATAATGGAGAGATAGTGGATGATAAATAGATGATGGAACTCAATTTTAGCCATAAATTGCATATAAATATTGAGTGCAATTGTCAGTCAAGTGTGAGTAATTTTTTTATTTTTTTTACACTAAAACATGTGCAACCAGACAGCTGGCATTATCAGATTAAACTTCATGTTCACACTAGTAAGGGCTCATTTTCATTGATCCTCATTTGGATGTTTAAAAGAGATTATTTTTCAAACTTTGATAAAACTTTGACATGTCCACATGCATGTGCTTGTGAACTGCATTCATTGTATTGCTATAGTAAAATACTGCATTATGCACCTGCACACAGCAGCAGATATTGTTTAGGTAAAGATCATTACTAATCATTATCATTAGTCAGAAATAAATATTAGGCCTAACACATTGTTATGTTGATGTATCTTATCTGTTTAAGCCGCTGAAGTAAGAAACATTTTTATACATCTTAGTAAAACCAACTTATTTAATTAAGAGTTATTTCTTGGTAATGATGAATAGTAATAATGATAGTACATTATTTTGTTTGTCTATTTATCTGATATCTGTGTGAGTCACTGATATGATGTAAAAAAAAAAAACCCATTATATATCATGACAACCATTTATGCATTTAAGACTTTCTTTTCTAGAACATGGTGAGCAGTAATACTAGGCATGACATTACATTATACTTTATTTATTTGAGACACTGATACATGAGATGCAAAAGTCATATAACAAAAGATAATTTACAGTCTGTATCATTAATCATTAAAACACATTAAACTGCTTTATAACCAGACATTTGTTAGGTAAAGATCAGTAATTTTCAGCTCATCAATAACTTATTTCATTTAATTATTTTATTCAATTTAATCTCAGAAAATGTTAATATGTAAAACAATAATATTAAAACCAACTGAATCCTCTGATATTTGAATAAAGATGAATAATTAAAAAAAATAAAAAATCATTTTTTTAACAATTTATCTACAAATTTGTTAATGATGTTTAACATTAAAAAAAATAATTATAATATGGATAACATGAAAATATACATGTAGAATAAGTAAAATTCATATTATGGACTGCATAAATTGTAACATGCTGTTTTACAAAAGCATACTCTGCATTACTGATTATAATCTGCCAGTTATTTTCTTCATTAATTGATTAATGTTTTAGTGTAAAAAATAAATAAAGAAAGAAAGAAAGAAAGAAAAGAAAATGCCCATTACAGTTTTCATCAAATTGCCTTTTATGGTAATAATTCCAAAACCCAATGATAATAAATTTACAAGAAAAAGCACCAAATGTATGAGACTTGAGAAGCTGAAACTAGCAAATATTTTTGCTTGAAAAATGACTGATGATTGATTCGTTTTCTGTCAATCACCTGATCGATTATTTGACTTCATAGCACCTGTGTTTTAGGCCTGCAGTGCTGTAAAGATGCAGCATTGAAGGTGGGCAAGTAAATTTATCAGAGTTTGTAGTTTAACACAAGAGCTAAAAAAAAAAAATGTGCAGAGTTGGTGTTACAGCTTTTCCCAGAACACCTGGGTACTGTTCCCTGAGTACAGAGGTATTGTTCTCCTGCTGTAACACACAGAGCTTAAAGCTATGGGACAATAGACAAAGGCATTGTCTGGCCCCAAAGCTGCTTCAAGGAGCACCATACAGAAACCCATGGCAATAGACACACAAGGTTTGATGTGAGGCGTAAGTAATGACGCAGGTATGACGGTATGTATGGTAGAGTCAAAGAGCAAGAGCAGAGTACAACTGGGGTTTAAATATATCTCTTTGCAGCGGAAGGGAGAGAAGAAGAGAGAGATGGAAGATGGAAGCAGGGAGGAAGAGGAGAGAGACAGAGAGAGTGAAGAGGAAGTATGTGACTTTGGGGTGGGTGTAGGGGCTTGGGGATGGGGAGGGTGCCAGCTTGTTTTATTTCCGGTTGACAAGACTTTGCGCTCCCTTTCTCTCTGTCGCTCCCTCTCTCTTTCATACTCTGCTATTCTTTCTCCGCTGCCCCCATTGCTCTGTCTCTCTAACCCCCCTCTTTCTCTGTTACTTTCCTCCGAGACGTGCCTTGGAGAAAGGAAAGGACTTGACAAGTTCAAAGGTAAAAAGGAGTAAAAACAGTGTTGAAAGAAGCATTCAGATCCTTCAGTTAAGTAAAACTACCACAATTACACTATTAAAATACTCATTACAAGTAAAAGGCTAAGATTCAACATTTTACTGAAGTAAAGGTATTTATGCGTTATCAGCAAAATGTACTTTACGTATCAATTAGTGCCCAGTATGCAGATATCATTACATATATTGTTTTATGTTTTTATTATTACTGATGCATAAACAAATAAATGTGATGGAGTGAAATGTTGAATTTCCCTCTGAAATGAAGTCAAACGGAAACAAAACGCTGAAAATGGAAATATAAGATCTTAGATTTGTGCTACTTAAGCACATTTTACTGAACCGGGTAAGAGGAAAGAAATGGGGGAAAGAAAGAAAGAAAAAGTAAGTAAGGGAAGGAAATTAGAGTAACTAAACTGCTTGCTTAATTTGAAACAAAGCCTAAATACATTGTATTGACCCTGCACACACCCTTACATTCCCACCCCCTGTTTTCTAGCTGGTTACCCTTTTGTTTTTCCTTTATTCAGAAATCATAGTTTTGTCTTATTGTGTTCCAGTTGTTGGAATGTGGCTTAACCTGTGTGATCCCCATGTGCTGAGTGCAATAATGTGTGTGTGTATGTGTCTGTGTGTGTGAGTGTGCGTGTGTGACGGCGCGTGCTTCACTGCAAAGATTCATGTAGCTCCAGGACATGCATTTTTTTAGTGCATCTTGTTAGTTCATTCCTGTCACCTCTCTCTCTCTCTCTCTCTCTCTCTCTCTCTCTCTCTCTCTCTCTTTCGCCATCCCTTGCTTTTTCAGCGCTGAAGGGGGGATGGGGAAGGGGTGGTGGAACGGGGCTGGGAGGGGAGGGAAGGGGGAGGCGGCGGCGGTGGAGGCAGTCGCCATGGTTACAATGCCACGACAAATATTCATCAAGTCGTTAAAATAAAAACAAACGGGAGTGCATTATAATTGCTCTTACTGACTGGATCCTATAATGCGTTCATATATTATGAGTGAGAGGGGGCTCACGCACACACCAAAATGCCGTTTGTGATAAAAAAGTGAATATCAGCTGACCTGGGGGCAAATGCATGTGACACACACACTCACTTGCACCAACACACATTTCAGCTGTTTTTGTGTAACTTTATTTTTCCATTACCTGTTTATGGAATTCCCTATGAGTACTTTCGTGAGTCTCTCCTCTCTTTTCTCTTTGTCCCTCCATCTCTCGCTCTTCCTCTACTGTTGTGTAGCCCCAGGCGATACTGTGATGTGTCCTCCCTCTGTCCCTCCCTCCCTCTCCCTCTCTCTCTGTCCCTGTCACCTTCAATTGCTCTGTGAAACTAGACACACTGCCTGGGGCAGGGAGGCAGGGTGGGAGGGTGGGATAGAGGGAGGGAGGAAAGAGAGGAAAAGAGAGAGGGAAAAAGAGAGACAGACAAACAGCTTTATAGACAGACAGAAGGAATAAATATTTGGTGTCATTTAAAAAAAAAAGAAAATAGGATAACCACAGCCCACGTGTGGCACACTCTAAAAAGCAATCAAATAAATTATGCTAATGTTCACAATCCAGCCAAAAACATGTAACACTCTTATGTAGCACTGGAAACAACAGAAACACATAATTATTGTTTATGTACACACATCTACATCTTACTATTAACCTTTGACCTATTTGCCTCTGTATCTGAGACCAGTTAAACTGCTCTGTATTTTCACCTGCAGGAAGGAACATGGGAGTACTCCTTGTCCCTACTGAGTAAAACCTACAGTGCAGCCTCCACAGTTTGAGTAAGTTCCGAGGAGTTTAATCGCTGGAAATCATGCGAGGCCTATTATACCTAATAGGTATAGGTATAGACCTAAAACACAGAGCTGATCTTCAGGTTGTTGTTTTTTTTGTCTTTGTTGTCTTTTTTTTTGTTTTTTGATAAAGCCTGATAAAACATATCCATGTGTATCTGCAATGTTTCAGAAAAAATAAAATTGTGTTATGATTAGAAAATCTAACTCTCTGAGAAACATTTTTTAGGTAAACATAAATAATTTTAAACTAATAAACCCATTATTATATTGATATTTCAATATGTTCGAACCAATGATATGACCGCGATGTGAAATGTCAAAAAACATTTAAACCAAAA
The DNA here is from genome assembly GCF_017976425.1 of Toxotes jaculatrix. Lineage (NCBI taxonomy): Eukaryota > Metazoa > Chordata > Actinopteri > Toxotidae > Toxotes > Toxotes jaculatrix. Next base: position 10,373,885 of record NC_054414.1, read on the forward strand.
TACAATATCCTGTCATAATATCCTTGTCCTATACACCAAGTAAACACTTCGATGCAAATTTTTGTTTTTTTGTTTTTTTTATCAGCAAGTGCAATATTAAAAACACACGAACTGTATTGTCACCTACCAAAGTCTGGGATTGTAAGATAAGATTGTATATAAAAAAAAGGAAACAGGGAGATGAAGAAACGACCTCTCACAATCATGCTTAGCTGGAACACTGTAAGAGAGTTTTATTCAGCAAAAAAGCAGAAAACTTGGTTCATCCTTCACCAAGTGAGGGAGAAGAATCTGATTTGTCGGCCTTTGCATTCCTTCGATTTTATTGGCACAGGTGGATTTGGAGGGTGGGACAAGAGTTTTGATTGGGCGTAGGTGAGCACTCAGGTAGCCAGCTGATAGCGAGCGACGCGTTTACTTGGAATTTGCTTGAAACCTGACATGATGAGAACTGGATCGGTTACGGGGCGTTATCGACGGCAAAACGCTACGAATTTGTGATTTTAACAATTGAGTTCTATGATACAGTTTTTTTTTTTTTTTTTGGTAAAGATACATTAATAAATAAATAAATAAAAATCGTTAATCATTGCCTGAGCTTCAGTCACAGGCTACCAGAAGAGGTGGGGAGGAAGAGGCAACGTTATAGGAAGAAAACTCGATATTCCTTTAGATGTAATTGTTGGTTCTGCTTTACTAAGAGCTGAGACTGTGCTGTGAAACCTCCCCAAATGTCGGCGAAATTACAGTTTCCAGCCATTTTCTGGTGCGTAACAGGTGAGTATCACCCCCACCCCACCACTTCCTTTGTGTATTGTTTCTTTGTCCGCCTGTAAAACGTGCTGTTTGCTCTTGAAACTAATTCAGTGAAAGTAAATTTTTGTGTAGTACTGTAAAAATGTTAAGCTGCCTCGGTGGGAGTGATTCAGAAATGTCATTTTTGTTTGTATTTAGGTATTTTGGCTTCTCACGCCCAAGAATGTGGCCGACCACCGCTAATGGAGAACAGAATAGTGGGAGGGATGGACGCCGCAGATGGGGCTTGGCCGTGGCAGGTGGATGTTCAGGTGGGTCCCTCTGAAACAGGTACACCTGTCAGCCACAGCATCTAAGTCTTCTTTATTATCAGTGCTGCCTGTGGGTAGCTATATGTGTGGGTTAGTCTGGGTTTTGTTTATCAAACTGACCTGCTGAGAGGGGGGATTTGCCTGTGATGCAGAGGTGACTCACTGTTTTTTCTCCCCTCGGCTTGCAGACAGTCAGAGACGGACATATCTGCGGAGGCTCCATCATCACTGAGAACTGGGTCCTATCAGCCGCTCATTGTTTCCCCAGGTAAGAAAACTCAACCCAGACAGAAATCAGTGGGTAAACTCACGACTGAGCACCAATCCACAGGCTCTCTTCTACTTTAGTGAGTCGTCTGAATCATTTTATTGGAATCTTGGCAATGGCCACTGCAGTTTTGTTAAAGCCCTTCAGAAAGATTTATTTATTCAAGGCGAATGTTTTTAATATCCTTCTTTGGATAATCAGGAAATGTACACCACAGTTCACGGTTCACAGTTATTTTTGCTACACATAATAATCACCAAGAAGTTCTTACTCACATTACGTCAGATCAAAAACTGGCTGTGAGTAATCAAAAAGTTTATCATTTAATTCACTGAATTTTACCTGATGAAAGTCTGAGGACCAAAACCAAATAAAGTGAGTACAGGTATGCACTTTTTTTTGTTTTTCCCAGAATATGGAAAACACCGAGCCCATTTTAAGGAACACCTGTTGGCCAGAAAACCGTTTATTACCTTTTGGCAAATATCAAATTTATAGGTTTCACATTTCCACTTAAGCAGGTTCTCTGCGGTGTTCCTCTTCTCCTTTCAGTTCAATAGACATGAGCTCTTACATCATCTACGCTGGCCGGTATCAGCTGAATGGCTTTAACCAGCACCAGTCATCGCACCGTGTGAGCCAGGTGGTGATCCCTGACGGTTATGACGAGCCTCACAATGGGAAGGATTTAGCACTGGTACAGCTGTCCAGCCCAGTAACCTGGTCAGAGTACGTCCGTCCCGTCTGCTTGCCCGCATCTGGCACATTGTTCCAAAGTGACATGTTGTGCTCTGTCACCGGCTGGGGGAACATCCGGGACGATGGTAGGGCTTGTTGAGTTCTTTACATCATTTTAGCATTTGCTCAGACAACTTTTATTAAATTTTTCAGTTAAATGTTTCATCATCCACCAAAAAGTGGTTTTATTTTTCTAGATTTTTTTCTGCAAATACAGTTCAGACCACGGGTACGGTTCACTGTATTCAGTTTGAAATAGAATAATGGACACTACATTTAAGTGTAGACTCTCAGCTTGATTTGAGTAGGTTTACATCAGTATAAAAAGATCAGTGTGGAGGATAAAGCCCTTTTAACACATAGTACTCAACGTTTACTGGCTCAGAAGTAATTGGACAGATACATATGAAGTCAAAGAGAATCATCAGATAAAATTGACATAATTCGTTTTAAGTTGTTTTACACATGAAGACTTTTCTCTATTGCAATGTAAAAACAGTGGAGCACAATTTCACTGAATTCCAATATTTGAGTATTTTACATGTATTTTTGCATAAATTTGTCATATAATGATATGTGAAATACTTGTATCAAATAAAATGCAATACTGTGATATTGATTTCAGCTCTATGGTAAAGCTCAAGGTTTTTTTTTTAAATACACAGATCAGAAAACTCAATTTAGTCACAGCATCTTTACATTGCTAAGTACACTGTGCCCATTTCAGCTGCAATCATAGAATGCTGGCGTGGGTTTGTTTTATCTTATATTAAGCAATATTTATATACAGTATACCCATAACGCAGTTCAAAGATTAAAAAGAGAACTGGTTATGTCCACACTAAGACAAAAAAAACGTATTAACACAATAGGAAAGGACAATAACTAGCATGAAACACAGTCAGGATGTCTGTCTCAGTGTTTAAAATAGAAGATTTCACAGGAGACAACTACTAAAAGTTAATATATGTTTTGAACCATACTAGACAGTTCCAGGAAGCAAACTGGCCACCTGTTCAGTTGCAGAAATTCAAGAGTCTCACACTCCTTTTGTTCTTCATCTCCCATCTGCCCTCGTATCCTCCGTAGTCCCTCTGTCAGGAATCGGCACTCTGCAGGAAGTGCAGGTGCCAATCATCTCCCAGAGTTCATGTCAGGAGATGTACCAGACGAACCCGACGGAGCAGGTGGACATCCTGTATGACATGATCTGCGCTGGATATCAAGACGGTGGCAAGGACTCCTGCCAGGTACTGTTGGATCAGCTGCTTGTGCTGTTCACACTCACAAAATAGGTGTTTGTATAAATGAGAAAAAAAAACAAGAACCAGCATTGAAAATAACTTGGATTGCTACTTTGCTGCAGCCACCCACTGTGTAGTTTGTAATACCTTTCTTTTGAGGACTTTGATACCTCCCAGTGGTGAAAGATGAACGAGTCTGTGTGTGTGTTTGTGTTGTGTTGTCTTTCCAGGGGGATTCAGGAGGGCCTCTTGTCTGCCAGATGGTAAATGGGACCTGGGTGCAGGCTGGGGTGGTGAGTTTTGGACTGGGCTGTGCGCATCCAAACCAGCCAGGTGTGTACACCAGACTGACCAGCTACTCGAGCTTTATCAGCAACACTATACCAGAGATCAGGCTGTACGGCCGAGCTGACCAGAACTGGTGTGGGAGGATGGCTGTGTTGGTCAGCTGTCTGTCCACTCTTCTGATCCTGCTTCAGAGATAAACCACTTTGAAAACTGGATTTCTGGGAGGTAGAATGTGAATCAGGCCAAATGAAGGAGTTTGATTGTAAATGTCTGACTGAAGTCCACAGTGATCCTGAATAGTCAAAATAGAAAACTGTATCTGACGCACACATGAAGCCATATTGAACATGAAGTGTACTATAATCTTAATTTTTAGAACTGAAACTCTGCATTATGATCTTTGAGTCAATGTAGCTTTGATAGATTTGTATTTTAAATAAGAATTATGAGTTAAATAAATTGTTTTCTAAATTTGAAATAATTTGATTCTTAAAATCATCTCAGTGCTCTGTTGAACCTCTGCTAAGTGAATCTGTATCATGTTGTATATGGACTGAATTTTCAGCCCTCAACTATAAACATATGAGTGGTTCCCTTTGAAATATTATGAACCTGTTTTGCCAGTTTAGTTCACAACCCAGACGTGAAATGTACTGTGGCTCATTGAATATCCTGAAACAGAAACAGGTAGCGACACGGTTTTCTTTATTATAAAGAAAGCACAGCATGTCATAATGGTAAAAAAAGACGGCTTGGTAGTGACTAATAAAAAAAAAGCTAGCTTTTAAATTAATTTGATTAGTCTTCACTCAAGGTTTCCATGCTAAAAAACAATTTAACTTTTATACAAATCCAAGTGTTGTCTTTTCAGATTCCAGGAAAGGGAAAATCAGGCGTCAGGGGGAATGGTATCAGAGAGGATCATGGGAGAGCCGAGCTGCAACTCTTGCTGCAGTGATTCCAGATCAGCTGGAGTCATGCGGTGAACCTCGCTCCAATCAGATAAGAGAGAGGCCGAGAGGGGGGCCGAGTCGTAACTGATGGGGGAGAAAATACAGAAAACACAAAGAGTGAACCTTCTGTTGATCATTCAAAAAACTGACGTTTATCGAGAAGTGAACCAAATGTCAACACTGAAAGTCAAACTCATGTATGTCTGCAGCCCTCTTAGCAGTATTTTGACTACTTTGACTAGCTGTGGCTGCAGGTAATAGTCTGATATGGGTCAAAAACTGGTTTTGTTCGTAAAAGGAGTATTAGAAAACAAGCTTGTGCTGTGTTAGACCTCACCTGTCCCGGTCACAGTGTTGCAGGTCTGTGAGAGACTGGTTGAGAAGGTCATCCAGGTCAAAGCCCACGCCGTACCCAGCACCACTGCCTTTAGGGGTGACTGAGAACACCGGGGGTAAAATGTCCTCCACCTGACAGGAGAAAAGGTGGAAACATTAGGTCAACTGAACTTGGTGTCCTTCAGATCAGATAAAGGAAAGCAGAAGATTGTGCCATTTAAGGCTTGTATATATGTACCGTAGCTTCTCTTAGGCAAAATGTAAAACAATAGAATATATCACGAAGCAGCAGAAGAAACCTGAGACAAACCTGGGACTTTGACAGCTGCAGTGTTACTGTGTGGATGTCAGGGGCAATGGAGGGCCCTTGCTGTCCTGTATCTGTGAATCCTAAGCTGGGATGAGGCTGTGAGGGGACCCCTAAAGCCCCACAGAGAGGGTTTGTGGTCTGTGGCCCCGATTTTTCTCCTGAAGTGGGACACAGCTTCTCCATCGGCCCAGCACTTGTAGTCGAGTGCGCGTTGAGGTTATTTTGGCCTCCGATATCCACATTCCCGTTTGTCTCTCTGGTGGTTAGCGCTGGAGCTTTGGTCAAAAAACTCTCCAGTGGAAGCAGCTGCGACTGAGGTTGAGGGTCGGGTTGGGTTTGACTTTGAGGTTGGAGCTGGGGCTGAAGAAAGCTCGACGGGAGAGGTTGCTGTTTCCTGTTTTGTTGTGGCTGTTGGGGTGGCCTCGTCTCTAATTGCTGCCCCGTCCAATTCCCCAAACAGCTGAAACCACTTTGTCCGTTGCTCTCATTGTGAGGCTTGAGCGTGTTGTTTTTAACAAAGCCACTAGTGACACTCATTATATCTAATCCTCCACTTACAGCAACAACTATATCCGCTGGAGGTTTCCTCTGGCTCATGGAGAAAAGTAATGGTGGTTGCTGGGTGTTGGGAGGCTGAAACAAGCTCGGCTGGTTAGGTTTAACTTGAGAGATTAACTGTTCATGAGACTGAATCTTTCTTACCCCTTCTTCTGTCTTATTGTTCAGAGCTCCTTGGGTGTTATCACTGATAGTTACACCACGGTGCGAGGTCACATTACAGTCCTTATTCACTGCACCATCATTACAGGAAATCTGAGATTTCTCATTGCGACTGTCCATCATCTTTGTCCAACGCTGCAAAAGGCTCTTGTCGTTGTCACTCAGCAGAACCCCGCCAAGCGAGTCCCCCTGCTTTCCTTCTCTTCTCTCCTTTTCCTTCATTTTCCTCTCCCTCTCTCTTGCTCTTTCCTGCCTCTTCCTTCTCTTCTCCTCTCTTTCTCGTTGACGCTCCTGGGCTGTGACAGGCCGACGCGACTCTGGAACAGACGACAGGGAGGACAACATACCTCCTCCTCCGCCTGCATCCATGCCCAGCGCAGATGTACCTCCATCTGCAATGAAGACATCAAATTGAGCCAAGGTATGACGTGTCAATGGCGTGGAATATTAAAAAATAATAGACATGGAGTGACAATAAACTTACCACCCCTGGATTTATTTCTGAGAGCTGATTTCAATAAAGCCGCTTTAAGTGCAGCTTTAGTATCCTCTGAAATTGCTCCTTCTTTTCTGGTTCCCTCTCCTGCACCTGGAGGAGGCCTGGCATTTTTGGACAGTGACTGTGAAAGGGACTGAGACAGTGACTGGGCTTGTGCCACAGAGAGAGAAAGGGAAGGCACAGTGGTGGGTAGGGGTGTCATGGTCTGTGCTGGCGTTGCAGGAATACTGGTGGGAGCCTGGGTCATGGACTGGCTCTGGGTCGGCTGAGTCAGAGGAGCCTGACTGCTGGTTAGCTGCTCCTGTGCCTCACTGTCTCTCATTGTTTCCGATGGGGCATCCTGACTAGACACTGGTGTTGTCAGATCTATGGTCTCTGGCTGACCTACGGTCTCTGAGTTGGCACTGGGCATGTCCACATCAACTGGGCCACTCTCGTTTTTGGAGAGGAGAGGCAAATCATGGGTCACATGAGGCGGGGCAACTTCTAAAAGGGTTGTGGGCTTATTAAAGGTTTGCATGTGGTTTGTAAATGTACAGTTCCCTTTTGCTGGTGTGTGATCTTGTTGCTGTTGAGATTTCACTTCTCTCATTTGCTGTTGCTGTATCTGTGCTGCTTGTGACTGCTGTGCCATGGGAACCAGTGTCGATTTGGTCAGGTGGACAGTCACGGCCTGAGCATTGCACTGGCTACTGCTTTGTGCTGCAGCGCCGCCATTCACCCTCGGCCTGAACTGCAGTCTCTGACGACAGCTCTGTTTGTTTCTGTGAAAGTCCTGGATCTCCATCAGAATGGCCTCTTTAATTTGTTCCTTGGTCATTGGAAGCTTGTCAAATTCAAAGTCAAAAGCAGGCACACAAATTGGCTCGTCGTCTGGCTCGTGGTACTTGGCCAGGTAAGGATGCTCCAGCGCTTGTGTCACGCTGATTCGTTCGCGAGGATCAAAGCGCAACATGGCCCCCAGTAGGTCCAAAGCCTCTGGTTCGGCTTGTGGGTAGAGTTTGGCCAAAGGCACAGCCAACTGTGAAGGAAGACTCTGAACATAGGAGCGTACTCTGTCAGCCCTAATTGCGCCGATTAAACCCTCTGGAGGAGTGCCTAACACAGACAAAATGAGCTGCAGCTGGTGGACGTAATGCTTCCCAGGAAAAAGCTGCTTACGCCCCAGCATTTCAGCAAAGATGCAGCCCACTGACCACAAGTCAATGGCCAAACTATAGTGATTCAGAGACAGCAGGAGTTCAGGAGCACGGTACCATCGTGTTGCCACATACTCAGTCATGAAGGAATGAGACTCTTCGGGATGCGAACTGAGACCCCTCGCCATGCCGAAGTCACCGATTTTTAGCTCACAGTTCTCGTTCACCAGCAGGTTGGAGGGTTTGAGGTCACGGTGGATCACATTGGCAGAGTGCACGTACTTAAGGCCACGGAGTAGTTGGTATAGAAAGTAGCGCGTGTGCTCCGGGGTGAGCGTCTGGGCCGAGTGTATGATCTGGTGCAAGTCACTCTCCATGAGGTCCAGCACCACGTACCTGCAAACACAGGAAATGGAAAAGGGAGATGAGCTTTTAGACATGTGCACTATCTGCTCACCTGTCAATCAGAACTGAAGTATTTTTGTTGAACTGATGTGAACTTTGAGCATGTGAAAAAAAACTCTTATAAGTATCAGTATAATGCCCTCAAAGAAGTCGAATAACATTTTGCAGAAGCAAATTACACTGTGTGAGTTCTAAAATTCACCCGAACCTTAGGAACTGGCCTCAGAAACGTTCACTGAAGCCAGTTTGTCTGACTCCATTCCTTTGTGACACCGATGTGTGATCTCATGCACCATGAAATTATATCTTAGCATATAAATATTTTAAAATCTTAAAATATTTGTACTAAAAAACAGCATCAGTAAATTATGTCCAACCAGATTTAAATTAGACATATACTGCGGCATAAATGTATATATGCTTTAATAAATATAAGAGTCTACACCTGAAATATTCTTTCAGTCCTAAAACCAGCTTAGTAGAATTTCCACTGATATTATGCAGTTGAAATGATCTTTTAGGGATGATCCCTGCTCATAGACTCTTCAGATCAACATTTATGAATTATACTTAATTTGGTTATGTATCAGTATTACTGAATCATCACGATGGGTGGAAAACATATATTACTACTACTGTTTAAATAGAGGTGATTTCCACTGACAACATGTGAAATGCCTCTGGGTTTATATGTTGATGTTGAGTTTGGTTGTTTGCTTCTGACTTTCTACAGACTTTTCTGGCTTGAGGAGGAACTCTCTGCATGTGTACATACACAGACTTGAAGGCAGAGTGAGGAAGGTTCGGCTGCAGGATGTCTTTGATGGCGATAATGTTGTCATGCTTGAAGTGCTTGAGTATCTTGAGTTCTCGCAACGTGCGTTTGGCATTTGTCACCACTTCAAAAGCATTGGAGATCTTCTTTATCGCCACCTGCTGGCCTGTGAAAAGTAAATATGATTCGCAGAAAAACCAGAAGGACAGGGTGTATCAACATCAACAAATTTCCACACTTATCAAGGAGCACTGTAGTACATTCAGACTGAGTTATGTGTGTTTTCTTCATCAGATAAGCCGTACCATTGTCCCGTCTCCTGGCAGATGAAACAACTCCGTAGGCTCCTGTGCCGATGGTTTCTATAATATCATACTCCTCCCCGACGTCGAACTTCACATCCAGAGAGTGTGCTTTAAGCAAAGCCAAGTTTTTTGCCGTCGTGCTGGTGTCTGCGGTGCCACCCGGTGCCTCGACTCCACGTTGGTTCTGGTGTTCTCTGCTTTTGTCGGTGGCCATTCTTTCGGGTGACATGGCCACAGGTTGACTGTTTTTACCTTCTCCGCCCTCCTTGGTTGACATTTTTCTGTAAAGAGTCAAAATCAGCAAAGTGAGAGGCGTTTGCTCAAGTCCTCACTACAATATCGGGGACATAAAGCACTGCTTGTATTCCACAAGCAAAGTTACATCAGCATGAACAGTGTATCAGCACACTGTCAATATTTGCTGATGCCTTTTCAAAAACAACACAGCATTTGTCCAGTGTTATTTTTACTGCTCACTCGTGATTCTGGCACTTTTGTAGTCGTTCTTTTGTGGTTTAATACAACTAGGGCTAGGCACTATGGGTAAACTGTTAAAATTAAACTTCCCCCTCAGAAGTTTTCATGTTTTATTATTTTACAACACGGAATCAAAGAGCAGTCAAAGAGATTTAACGCAACATGTGCCTGAGCTTGAAAAAGGCTGCTCTCTCTCAATGCCCGTGCAACCTGACAAAGTTTTTGCAATAAAGACTGTAGAAAAACATATTGGAAGTGCAATAATTAGTCTGCTAATTGATTGATCTACGAACAGGAAATTACCTGGCAACTAATCTTACAATCAATTAATCATGTGAGTCACTTTCAATCAAAAATGCCAAACAGTGGCTTGTTCCAGCTTCTTAAATGTTAGTCTATGCTGCTTTTTTTCCATCTAAATTAAAGAGTCATGGTCTTTAAAATAACAACATAGGGTGGGAAGACCATGTGACATACCAGCATTTACCTGTGTCCCTACAATATTCAATCCTTGCTTTGACAGCTACTGTGAAACAGAATTGTGGCAAATATATATATACATAAAACCACCGATCCCTCTTTGAATTTAACAGGCACTAACTTTGAACATCTCCCCCCGGGGCCCTGAGGAGCCACTTTAGGGCTGCATCGGGTTCAGTGGTACAGCACAGATTGAACAGCCACACAGGTAGTAAGACTTCGCAGCTGGTAAGCGGCGCTGTTGAACAGACAGGTATTTCGCTTTTTAAATGCTGCTGAATTGTCTGTGGACATTAAAACGAGCTGACAGGACAGAAACGAGACGTGACTCCACGCCCGTCAGGCCTGACAGTCAAGTGGCCAAAACCTGTAGCTTTCGGTCCAAAGACCAGTCAACCATCACAGCAGGAGTCTGCTCACAAACTGACAAAGGACGAACCGGCGAGGAGCTGTTTTTAAGGCACCGCTACTTTCAGTACAACAGAGGGATTAAATAATGTAAGTCCACGATAAAGACCTTACCCACTTTTTGTCGCAGGGGCGTAGGCCACTTACCTGAGGTTCAGGCTTTCTAGGGACGTCGAACCATGTCTATCTCGGTTATAAAACCACAGGCGACATCACAGAGACGTACTTCTAAGTACCCGAAGAGACTTTAACCATGTGGCCCAGCCACAACATCTGTAATTGTGTTTTTAATCCCGTAGTAGCGCAGCTGTCTCTTGTTTTTGTCTGCCGCCTCCTCGTAACAGTTCCGTATATCGTTTGAGTGACATGTGGCGGACCAATGAGATGAGGCGACGTTCGAGGGTCTGTCCAATAGCAGCAGAGGACGTGGTGGGAGGCGGGACACCACTGGAGAGGGTCTCTGTGGTTGTTTTTTCTTTTTCTTTTTTTTTTTTTTTTTTGGGTGTTGGTGACGCTGTTTTCCCGAAGTTAATTGGTTTAGGAGGGGTCACATTTGGACAAGATTGCTTAAAGCACTTAAACCACTTTGTATATATGGTGGACTTAGAATAATAATCGAGTAAATAAGAGTAAATATAGTGTACTTATATAAGTTATTATTATTCAGAGAACTTGTATAAAGTTCTCTGAATCTGGATAAGAATTAGACCAATAACTACTATGATTGCTATATCAACAACACTAGACAGTAGAAACGAGAGACAGAATAGAAAGAAAAAATACAACTATGAGATACTACCCCACTACATTCATTTGATGGATTTATTTACTGATTACACTGAAGCTCAGAATTTTGAGTAAAATACATGATGATCTTGTCTAGCATGGGATTCATTATCAAAGGTTAAAAGACATGATATCATGGCTGGATGGTAATGTGATTCATCTTTATTTTTATTTTAAACTTTGCATACGCCCTGTGAGCACAATATAAATTGAAATTAAGGTTTAAAATTAAATCAATCAAATTAAATACATTCAGTGAACCTGGAGCTTTTGTGGCCTGGTTGGTAGAACTTTTGTGACTTTATGTGCATTTGGCTGATAGTACTTCTGCGCCTATGTAATATTTTGAATGGATTATTTTTTCTTGCATGTATTTTGTATGTTTTGTACACTGTGACATTGCTGCTTTTACTTCAGTAAATCTCTTCCATCACTGATTCTGCATCAGGCACAATGTGTTCAGACAGCAGACTGAAAAAATACTCTAAACAAGAGGGTGGGCAGAAAGACTAAAGTCCACAGTTTTTACTACACAGTAAACGCCCCTCTGGCTTGTGCAACATCTGAACATCTGGACCGGACTGTCCAATCAAATACAGCGGTAAAAGTCAACCAGACCAATCAAAAGTGAGAAGCTGGCTTTTAACACGTCGCCTTCGCTGGGAGGACCAATTTAGTGAAGTTTGAAAGGAAACCCTGAAGCGGACTGAGCCACTTTTAACTCATCTTCGTGCCTTCTGGAGTCCTGTCATAAATCAAAAGTGTCTTGTGAAAACATGGCAGCGGCTGGGATTCAGGGGATGCCGAAATGGGAGAGAAGAGTGCGCATTTTCTTATGCGTTTTTGGTTTGGTTTTGTCTGTTTATGCGCTTCACGTCGAGCTGTCCCGAGAGAGAAACCCAGATTACAGGGCGATGTGCGACCTCGGGGAGTCTGTGAGCTGCTCCAAAGTTTTTACCTCCAGGTAGGTTTTGTTTTTTTTTATTATCTTTATTATTATTTCTGTTTTTTGCTTCAGTGCTTCATGCCTGCGCTGCTGTGCAGAACCAGCAGGCCTCGATCTGCTCTTAATCGAGCATTGGTTCATTTCGGGTTCTAACTTTTTGCTTGTAAACTGTGAAAGCAGAATATTTCATTACATTTCCAGCCCCTTACATTGCCACGTGTTACATTCCTCTGGAAGTGCTTCACATCAGCTAGGGTTTTACTTTGTGAGAATACCAAGTGGATATCCCTTAGCTTTTCCTGCCATATTGATTTTCATAGAATAATCTCTGCATGTCTGATTATTTTTTATACGAATTATAAATCAATGTGCATGCTATTTAAAAAAAAAAAAAATTATTATATGTTGTTCTGACCGTTTCCTTTTCTTTTTTTTTTTTGCAGATGGGGACGTGGTTTTGGTTTGGTCCAGTTCTTTGTGGCCAAAGATAGCCCTCTGAACCAGCCCAACAGCGTGCTTGGCATCATATTTTACACTCTGCAGATGGGCCTTGGTTAGTCTGTCATTGTCTTATGCAAATTATAGTGCAGTGCTGAGCATTTTTGAACAAAATGTTGTTTGAATTCCAGCATTTTTTTTAGAGCCATGACTGGCCCTGCACTTCACTTTATTTCAGTATTGCATATTTGTTTTTTGTTTTTTTGTTTTTTTAATGAAATAGTGAGCTATAAGCATATCATTATATTTGACCATTACACAAAATTATCATTTGCAAGTAAGTCAAGCTTATCAGTCATAGGATTTCCCAAATATTGCTTGTGTATTGTCTTTATGGTCTGAAATCTTTGTTTTTGTCTTTCTTCTGCAGGACTGTCATTGTCCAAGAAAGCAGCATTGTTTTTGGTCTTCTCCTCATGGGTGTCAGTGGCCGGTTCGATCTATCTTGCGTCTATTCTCACCTTTGTTCTGGGGGATTTCTGCATGGTCTGCGTGTCAACATATATTATCAATTTTGCTTTGCTCTTCACCAACCTCAAACGAAGGAGAGCGATTGAAGGAATGAAGGAAAAGGCTGGATAGACTGTGCTAGTGACATTCAACTCCTCCTTTTTTCTGCTGAGCTGAAGCCACACTGGATCTGAAAAAAAGCTAATTCTCTCCCACAGTATTTTTTTCAGAGAAACAGCACTGGATGTGCATCTCAGAAGATTTGTAAGATTATTTTCAGAACAGAAACTCGATAAAGCAGCAGTCATTTTTGTATATCACTGTGCATTTGTGATGCTAATTACACATTTTTGAATACTTCCTCTTGTCTCGTGTGATTTAGACCTGGCTTGTGAAGTACACAGAAATCCTAAAAGTGGACATATACCAATGTACAGTAAATTGGTGGTAAAGTAGCACAGTGCCCTGTATTACTCAGTCCTACCAGCAGATGGACCTAAATATCAAATACTATTTCAGTTCAAATAACAACAGAGAAATTTGGCAGCTTTCTCACAAGATGAAAGGAAGTTTACTGTTTGTGAAGGAAATCTCTTATGTCAGAATATTTGGTGGACCATGTCATGGTGAAGAGGGACTCGGGTTTAGTCCTACTGTAGTATTTGTTTTAAATGCGCGGCTGAAAGTAATTAGGATAAGACAAAAAGTCTTGTGAAACTACTTTATTTTCATAAGCTTCAAGCAATATTTATACAGGCCTTTTATGAACCTCATATTTTAAGATGAAAGGCATCTCACCAAGCTCACTAATTCATATTTAACAAGTTGCAGATTGTCCACAAGGGGGAGCTGTTAGACCATGACAGTAGTGAAAATGTTGAATAAGCTCCACACCCTCTCTGGGGGTATGGAGCTCACTCTGAAGATTCAAATAGAAAAGATAGAACCTCAAACACACAAAGAAGCAAAAGCTGAAAAAAATGAGGAATTTGGAGGGTGGGACTGCAGAAACAGAGGTGGAGCACACTGGTGGTACATTTTCCACATCTGCAGGTCTATTCCACTGCTGCTGTAACTCTTGACACCTATAGTGGCATAGGGTGGACATGGACAGTGTGTCCAGGACTTCAGGTCTGAAAGTGCTGGCACTGCAGTTCTGCATGGTTTTGGTATACTGTGTCTAACGCTCAACACTCACGTAGGATAAAAGATTTTCATTTATCCACCTGAGTCCTATTGAATTTGCTGTGCCGGGTTTTTGTAGCATCTTATCAAAGACTAAACCACAGAGTGCTTTGTGTGCTGAACATGCTTTTGGCCAACTCCCTGAGAAGTAAATGTAAAAAAATATCTAAAAGGAGACTTAAAAGTAGAAATGTTTGTTCGCCTTTTATGGTTTTGACCACCATTATTGGACTAGTGAGGTGTGGTTATTGTGTATTAGTAGTCTATTCTTTTTTGGATAACTGAATTTTCATGAAACATTACAATCGTTTATCTGTCTATCTATCTATCTATCTATCTATCTATCTATCTATCTATCTATCTATCTATCTATCTATCTAGCTTTATTTTGTTCAGTTTTTTCACTATCTATAAATGTACATCTTTCCAGTTGGTTAAATCTTGTGAAATATGAATCAGTTCTATGTCTTATAATCATATTACCTTGTGATCCTTGTTATCATATCAGTAATTTAGGATGTCAGCCAAACTGTATGACTTCACCTCTGCTACCACAGACCACTGTGACTGTCATCCGACCATCTGATAAGTAATCACACTGTCTCCACTATTTAATTTACAAAGAACCGAGTTCATCAATGCACAAATATTTGATCGATAAACCAGCTTGTTAAAAACAAACAAAAAACAAAACAAAGATTAGGCCTTCCTTGGTCATGAGAACAACACAAAAAATGATTCTTATATATAAAACTATTCTTTTTCTTGAAAGTGTGACTCTTTACCTTTACTTTTCTGCTGATAAATTTGAAAAGTAGATGGGTGGAAAGGCTTCTAAAAATATATATTTATGCTTTTATTTTTGTGATGACTGATGATGAATCTCATATAACGTAAAAATACTTCCCAAAAAGAAAGTAGATCTATGGCCCAGCAGTTCTTGTGCAAGTGCAAATGAAGTTGTCTTATCTCGTTCTGTTGGCATACTGACGTGAAAAATACTTGAAAGTAGACTTGCAGTGATTAGTTGATTAGTCAAGAATTCTGTTCTGACAATCAATTCATCATTTTGACTCTTTTCAGAAGAAAAAAAATAGCTTCTGCGATGTGAAAATGTGCTTGCAGCAAAACGTCACCTTGCAGCCTGGGAAACTGTGATGGATTTTTCAATATTTTCTGATGTTTTATAGATTAAACTATTAGTTGATTAATTGAGGAAATCCTTGACAGACTAATGGATAATGGCAATAATCATTAGCTCCACTTCTACTTGAAACAAATGGATGGTTATGCGTGCTCCTAGAGCATGTCTCACAAAATGCCCTTTAAGGCTACTGTAGATTACATAACTTACAACTCTAAAAGAAAGGTGTTCCTCATACCACTGGGCTTGCAGTGTGGACAGATGGTGCTTTGGGGGAAAATAACTCCTTGTCATAACAAAACCAAAATGACGGCTGTATCTAATTTTAGCTTCTTTTCTTATTGTTACCCATGATCTCAAAATCTCACATGATTATTTACTTTTTCACCTATGCCCCTCTCTCAGTTTCCTTCGTCAGAGAGTAGTTTTCCACAAAATCTAAGTGGATTCTTAACAACGGGTGACTCGCTCAGTTGTCATTGTGTTTAAATCCTCACGTCATCATGACAAGGCTGCTTCTCCCCTTTTTGAATAGCCAGCCACTGAAATGTGGCAGCAAGACTGCACTTTTCTTAGATCTCTTGAGTTTAATTGATCACCCACTGCAAGAGGTTGACATCAAGAGAGCTACATACAGTAAATGTCATGTTTAGCAAAAGGTTTTTTTTTTTTTTCTTGGTCCTCCACAAAGTCCCTTCTTAAATCACAATCTTCCCTCACTCTTTATGTCCCCATTTTCTCTGCCATCACTTCCAAAGGTGAGTTGGGATTGAGTCTGCAGTGCAGACACTAATCACCACAGTTCTGTTATGATAAAGATAAATTGGACCAAAGTCCAAATTTTGTTTTGTGTCAATCCTCTATTTTGTGTCAAGAAAAGTTGTGTCATTAAATCATGCTTTGACTGTTGCTAGTGTCTTAATGAGACTGACAGATTAACTATAATTAGAATGATTAAAAGCATCTCTCAGGTGTGTTTGAATGGGAGGCTTTTTTACGCATTGTCCAACACTGGGCCAGTTTACTGTACAGGAAATTATTTGTGACAACAAAGAACTCTTCCTCATTATTTATTAATAATGAAACCTCTAATTCATTTTGTACCATTATTTACCAGCTTATGAGTCCCTCCAACCCTTTGTTTCTCTCTCTCTCTCTTTTGAATAAAGCGACAATCAGAAAATGCACATACAATGCCACTTCAGCGTGCAGCCATTCTCCCACTGCTTCTCAGGACAATAGTAGTAGCAACACATGAACTGCATCAGTGCATTTGTTCTGTTCATGGAAGCTCAACTAGCAGAGTTTTAAACATTTTCAGTACTAAATGATAAAGAAAGTCACTGTTAACGCCCTAACATGGCAATTTAATTTTACATGAAGTTAACCCGAGTCTCACCAGGGACAGAAAATGGTCAAATAAGTAAACAGCATGCTTTGTTGTTTTGGAATGTTACGTAACGGCGTTTGAAAAGGTTTTTCTCCTCACTGTCAAAATGCACATTTTGAACAATACGTAGGAAATGATGGATGAGGTGTAAAGGTCGCAGCCATAACATGAAGTTCTTCAGTTTTTTGTTAGGTGAGCAATGTCATCAATATGTCAGCAGGAGCTATTTGTTGCTCTGGCTGAATTCCTTGCCTTTGTGGAGTCTTTTTGTTTTCTTTTTTTTAATGTTCAATGCTCAAGTATATCTCTGAATGACATTTCCATTTGACATGTTTGGTTAAGTATGTGTGCAGGTGATGATAATCCCTGTCTGATAATTGTTATTTTTAACAATGACGAATGATGCCAATGGCTTGTGTTATCAGTTAGAATAGACTGTCTTGGATTACTCAAGATGAAAGCACACATTACTCATTCAATCAACTGATGTCAGACTATATTCCTATTAATCTGATTAGAGCTATTAGAAGTATGTGTATTTTTAAAGAATGAGCTTTAAGTGATTGTCATGAGTAGCCTGAATGTTACATCTGGTCACATCTGCATTACAGCAGGTATTGTGCATGACACCAGTGACATAACTTGCATGTGTTTTGTCTCAGAGATACCATTTTATCTCTATGTAGTAAGACAAGGTACTGAAAGACACCATTGTACCACAAATTAACACTTTCAACACATGTTGTGAAAATGTTCCAGTGCAGCCTGCTACGCAAGAGTGGAGCACTTTAGGTATTTGTTCTCTCTCAGTCTGAGTTTGCAAAAGTCTCAAAAGTGGCTGGTTTAGTATCCACACCTTGGCTGGGAACACAGAAGAAGTGAAGGTCAACCTCAGTGTTTATGTAACAATAGAGCGCTGTTGATCTGTTATTAGCTTGTGAAATGGGCAAAGCTCTGTCAGTGAAGCCACTGCTCATAACTCTTCCAGATGTCACATCACAAATAAAATAAAATTTTAAAAAAAGTTAAATGAAAAATAGAATTTTTTGTTCTACACTCAATTTTATTTTTCTATTTGTGTTTGTGTGTTGCAAACCTCACATCAGCTTTAATTCTTACAGCTAAAGGTCATATAGTGGCCTCTAAGCTGTGCACATATAAAAATTACAATAATGCATTGCTTTAGTGGTTTTTCCACAAAAATGAAACAGAAGGAACAAGGAAATTTTTAAATATTAGATCTCATGTAGGGTACCTAATGGGAGGGGCACGCCTACTGGCAGGTGACTGGTCAAGCCAAGTATATAAAGAGAGGCAAACAGCAACCATGTAGTCACACAATGGCTTTGAGGAAATGGATCTGTGTACTGACTCTGGCGAGCCTTTTATCTGCAGGTAAGTCAATCATTAGACTGGAACAACATCTTTGTCGATCTGCAGATTCTGGCAAAATAGTTTGATAATTCAGGGTAAGCCAGCTTAGAAATTTACAGTGATTCCAACTGATCTACCTACTGTGATCATATGTGACGTTTGAGGGTGTTCTGGTTTTGTTTCTGAGTTTGTTACCATTCTCCTGTGAACTCATGCACCTCATGAAGTTTAATGTTGACTGGTGTGTGCTTACAGCACAGTGTGGGTCTATGTTAGATGATAATTATCCAAGCATTTGGTACAACAATGGGATCATGTTGTACTATCACAAGGAGTCTGTACTGACTCTGGTAAAAAGTTTTTTATGTGGAATGAGAAACAGATTCTCCAAACTGAGAAAATGTAAATCTGTCTGTAACGTTTGTCAGCATCAGCTAAACAGTTGTTGATTCAGCTTATTATCTTAAAATTTTTTTAACTTGTTTTTTCAGGTCCAGTTAACGTAACTCGGCTTATTTTACATTTTCAAAACTCATGATACGACTTTAAATTAATCATTAAACTTTGGCTCAGTTAACTCACATGTGTAAGGCAGAGCTGTTTGTGTTTTTGGGGTTTTTATGTTCTACCAGACAGGAATGATTTACAGTGCAGGCATTATGCTTAAATTAAAGGTTAGTATTTTTAATTATTAAAATTATTTTTATTATCTTTATTTTTTATTGTTGGTTACATAGCAGTCATTATCTCAGCCAGTTTATCTGTAAATGCAGAATTAATTAATTCATTTCTAAGGAATTTTTTATATTTTTTTTCAAGGCTTTTACACTTCATCTGTCATGGTCTAATGCATCTTCTATTACATGGTGATATTATATTTTTCAGGAAACTTAAGGAAATTTTGAAATAATAACAAATCTTTTACCAACACTGTACAGATCCGTTATAAGCCTATAGAACAGTTTTTGGGTTGCCAGTTTGTGGCTGATCCCTGTCCTTCTCTGGTAGGACAGTTGCTTTGTCTTTTTTATCTCTTTTTTTAGTTCATGAGGAAAATCCTGCCAATAGACAGCCAAAACATCAGGACCAAAAAACATTTATATCATCATATTAGCATTTACAGTTTTGACTGGTGCAAGAACTTTTCACTGATGAATGAAGAATTTTATAACTTCTATGTTGGCCTTTTAAAACACGAGAGACATATTAGAAATTGTTATTTGTTTACCAAAGAATTTGGTTTACCATTAATTAAGATGGGACATGGATTCCAAATGATCAGAAGTTCACACTTTATTCAGAAAGCTGTGACTAACTCATTTCTCTTATCTCTCTCCTAGAATCACATGCTCAACTTGATGGTAAGATAATGTTTTTCCACCTAAATCTCTTCATTTTATTGAAGTTTTCCATGTCCAGTGGTTTAATAATGGGATTTATTGACCCTAACAACTAAACATTTCATCTGTAGTGAAAAATTGGGCAAACTTGTGTTTTCATTTTACAACTATTATTTTCCACCCAATCTTTTCCAGTATGTGGCACTGCTCCCCTGGACACCAGGATAGTTGGAGGTGAAGATGCTCTACCTGGAAGTTGGCCCTGGCAGGTTAGTCTGCAGAGGTTTGGCGGCCATTTCTGTGGTGGTTCCCTCATCAACAGAGAGTGGGTGATGTCTGCTGCTCACTGCTTCCCCAGGTGGGTCACACAAGCCTTCCCATGGTATTTAATGTTAAAATGATCCAGTCTGGACTGTGGTTTGACCAATATTTGTCTAAGAAGGCAAGTATCAGGGTGGAGATGTCTAACGTTGACATTTTTGAAATTCTTGAAAGCAAGGTGAACCATAACAGATACACAAATGTGGTTGTATTGGTTCATGCGTATTTTAATATACTACTATTTGTATTTCGTATTGTGTTTTACTTTCAGCTCAAACCCAGCAGGGTGGACCATCATTTTAGGTCGCCAAAACCAGCAGGGCAGTAACCCCAACGAAGTGTCCAGAACTGTTGCCGAAATCGTTTTACATCCAAACTATGACAGCGACACCTTCAACAACGACATTGCTCTGCTCAGACTCTCCTTAGCAGTCAAGTTCACAGACTACATCAGACCTGTGTGTCTGGCAGCCGATGGCAGTGTGTTCAACAACGGTACTGATAGCTGGGTGACTGGCTGGGGTGCAGTCAAGGAGGGAGGTGAGGATTTGAACATGTTCACAGGTCTTTTAAAATATTTACAGACCCTGTGAGATGACCCACTACATTCACACATACCATGAAAGTTTGTAAAACTGTTGCGTCTTTACTCAAATTTAAACTGAATTTTAAACTCTCATTTCAGCTAATTTACAGTCTTGGTTAAAATAACTAATTGTATGTTGCATGAACATAATCTTCTCCAATGGTCCTACATTGCAGGATTTGAACATGTTCACAAGTCTTTTCAAATATTTCCAGACCTTGTTAGATGGCCCACTGCAATATGTTACATGAACATAATCTTCTCCAATGGTCCTACATTGCAGTGCCCCTCCCCTCCCCTCAAGCTCTGCAAGAAGTGGAGGTGCCAGTTGTGGGAAACAGACAGTGTAACTGTCTGAATGGAGTCGGTACAGTCACGGATAACATGATGTGTGCTGGTGTTCTGGAAGGAGGCAAAGACTCATGTCAGGTAAGCTGCTGCATCTCATTTTTCACTTGTTGGTAAAGGTGTTTAGGACTTTCTGAAATCCTCAGCAGTGTCCTCTGCCTGTCCTCAGGGTGACTCTGGAGGTCCAATGGTGAGCAAACAGGGCTCCGTCTGGATCCAGGCTGGAATCGTTAGTTTTGGTTTTGGCTGTGCTCGGCCCAATCTGCCGGGAGTCTACTCCAGAGTGTCCCGTTACCAGTCCTGGATCAGCTCCCTCATCAGCTCTGATAAGCCAGGCTTTGTCCACTTCACCTCCACTGGGCTGGACACTGACAGCAGCTACACCTGTCCTGGTCTCCCACCTCCTATTATCTCAACTACTACTGGTAGTGGCACAGCAGGACCATATGTTACAACCACAGATTCAACATCTACTGTGTCAAGTTCAGAAGGTAAGTATCCTGAGTACCACAGAAAAGATGAAATACAATACATATAATTTTGTCTTTAATTTATACAAATAATGAACAATGAGACAACTTTTTAAAATGGTCATGAATTCGCAAAATTTCACATCCCTTCACCAGTTTTTGATCTACACTGATTGTTTAGTATCAAAAATTCTTAAAGCCACTTGTTGTAAAACATAAACTCTCACACTTTGTCGCCACTTTGTGTAGCAGTAAGACAATTCACCCTGTACAAGTCTGTACAAGAGTTACACATCCATAGGGTTTAAGTACTTACTAAGATATTTAGAATAAAAAATTGCTTCATAATGTCTGTTTGTTTTTAGTTCTTCTTCAGGCTTCATATTTTTTGAGACTATTCTTTAAATGATGTACTAAAGTCAGTGTGGTGAATTTAAGAAAAACTTACAGGAGCATATTTGTTCGCAGTGTGTGGCATCACCCCCCTGAACACCAGGATAGTTGGAGGTGAAGATGCTGTACCTGGAAGTTGGCCCTGGCAGGTTAGTCTGCAGAGGTTTGGCAGCCATTTCTGTGGTGGTTCCCTCATCAACAGAGAGTGGGTGATAACTGCTGCTCACTGCTTCCCCAGGTGGGTAACTACAACATAACAGAGGTTGCATTTTTTCTGTGTTTCAGTCTGTGCTTTTTCAGTGCTTTGAGTCCAAATTCCTCTTAACACCAATCCACTCTGTCATTTTTTCTTTAGCACGAGTACGTCTGGATTGCAGGTTTCTCTTGGCCGTCAGACCCTGCAGGGCACAAACCCGAACGAAGTGTCCAGAACTGTTGCCAAAATTGTTTTACATCCAAACTATGACAGCGACACAATCAACAATGACATTGCTCTGCTCAGACTCTCCTCACCAGTCAAGTTCACAGACTACATCAGACCTGTGTGTCTGGCAGCCGATGGCAGTGTGTTCAACAACGGTACTGATATCTGGGTGACTGGCTGGGGCACAGTCAATGAGGGAGGTGAGGATTTAAACATGTTCACAGGTCTTTTGAAACATTTACAGACCCTGTGAGATGACCCACTACATTCACACATACCATGAAAGTTTGTAAAACTGTTAAGAATTGTGACTTTGCTCAAATTTAAACCTAATTTTAAATTCTCACTTCAGCTAATTTATAATCTTGGTTAAAAGAACTAATTGTATGTTACATGAACATAATGTTCTCCAATGGTCCTACATTGCAGTGCCCCTCCCCTCCCCTCAAGCTCTGCAAGAAGTGGAGGTGCCAGTTGTGGGAAACAGACAATGTAACTGTCTGAATGGAGTCGGTACAGTCACAGACAACATGATGTGTGCTGGTGTTCTGGAAGGAGGCAAAGACTCATGTCAGGTAAGCTGCTGCATCTCATTTGTCACTTGTTGGTAAAGGTGTTTAGGACTTTCTGAAATCCTCAGTGGTGTCCTCTGCCTGTCCTCAGGGTGACTCTGGAGGTCCAATGGTGAGCAAACAGGGCTCCGTCTGGATCCAGGCTGGAATCGTTAGTTTTGGTTTTGGCTGTGCTCGGCCCAATCTGCCGGGAGTCTACTCCAGAGTGTCCCGTTACCAGTCCTGGATCAACTCCCTCATCAGCTCTGATAAGCCAGGCTTTGTCCAGTTCACCTCTGTTGGGCTGGACACTGACAGCAGCTACACCTGTCCTGGTCTCCCACTTCCCTCCACCACACAACCTCCACTATGTGTTTGTACCTCTTCAACACCTGAAACACCAGCTGCAAGTGCAAAGGGTAAGTGTAGTTTAAGTTAGTTTAACCTGTTTCTGTGTGTCTGCAGCAGTGGTCTAATTCCACTGTTGAAACTGTACAACTCACAATGACAGAATTTAAAGCTTAAAATACTCAGTCGGGAAAAAAATAATCCTTCTAGCAGCAGATGTAAACACTGCCAGGGTGAAAGCAAAATTTTTAATTTCATGTTGAACTGAATAACAAAAGTTAAGACAATTTGAAGATATATAAACCAAATAATACAGATAATTGTTTTGCCTGATTATAATATTCAATATACAATATGTTCCAATTGTTTATTCTTTTCTACTGTAGTTTGTGGAACCACTCTACTTCAAAACAGAATAGTTGGAGGTGAGGACGCTGAAGCAGGAAGTTGGCCCTGGCAGGCCAGTCTTCACCTCTTTGGTGGCCATGTTTGTGGTGGTTCCCTCATTAACAGAGAGTGGGTGATGTCTGCTGCACACTGTTTCAAGGGGTAGGAGATTACACTATGTTTCTGGATATTTGTATGTCCTGATGTTTACGTAAGTTTTGCTAATTTGACAGTATATGTTTATATCCTCTCTAAGGTTAAGCACTAATGGTTGGAGGATTTTCTTGGGTCGTCAGAACCAAGAAGGATGCAATCCTAATGAGGAGGTCAGAACGCTGTCAAAAATTATTCTTCATCCAAACTATGACAGCGACACCTTCAGCAACGACATTGCTCTGCTCAGACTCTCCTCACCAGTCAAGTTCACAAACTACATCAGACCTGTGTGTCTGGCAGCCGATGGCAGTGTGTTCAACAACGGTACTGATATCTGGGTGACTGGCTGGGGCACAGTCAACGAGGGAGGTGAGGATTTGAACATGTGCACAGGTTTTTTGAAATATTTCTAGACCCTGTGAGATGACCCACTACATTCACAAGTTTTGCCCAACTGTTAGTGGTTACATTTTTATGCAAATTTTTCAGTGAATGTAATTTCACACTCTCACTTCAACTTATTTTCAGTCTTGTTTGTCGGATTCTCTGGTTTTGGGAGAGAGTTGCTGATGTTAAGAATTCAATTACGAATGAACATAATGTTCTCTAATGGCCCTACATTGCAGTGCCCCTCCCCTCCCCTCAAGCTCTGCAAGAAGTGGAGGTGCCAGTTGTGGGAAACAGACAGTGTAACTGTCTGAATGGAGTCGGTGTAGTCACAGACAACATGATGTGTGCTGGTGTTCTGGAAGGAGGCAAAGACTCATGTCAGGTAAGCTGCTGCATCTCATTTGTCACTTGTTGGTAAAGGTGTTTAGAACTTTATGAAATCCTCAGTGGTGTCCTCTGCCTGTCCTCAGGGTGACTCTGGAGGTCCAATGGTGAGCAAACAGGGCTCCGTCTGGATCCAGGCTGGAATCGTTAGTTTTGGTTTTGGCTGTGCTCGGCCCAATCTGCCAGGAGTCTACTCCAGAGTGTCCCGTTACCAGTCCTGGATCAACTCCCTCATCAGCTCTGATAAGCCAGGCTTTGTCCACTTCACCTCCACTGGACTGGACACTGACAGCAGCTACACCTGTCCTGGTCTCCCACCTCCTCTTATTTCAACTACCACTGGTCCATGTACAGCAGGACCAGATGCTACAACCACAGATCCAGTATCTAAAACCACAGCACCAGCTGTAGCTGCTCCAAGTGCAGAAGGTCAGTTTCTTTATTTTTAGAATAATTAGCTTTAAACTTTTATTTGCCTTCTTTCAATTGTCACAGTGTCTGCTGTATTTTAATCTTCTCTCCAGTTTGTGGAACAACCATGGTTACCAATAAAATTGTTGGAGGTGAAGATGCTGTACCTGGAAGTTGGCCCTGGCAGGTTAGTCTGCAGAGGTTTGGCAGCCATGTTTGTGGTGGTTCCCTCATCAACAGAGAGTGGGTGATGTCTGCTGCTCACTGCTTTACCAGGTTAGTGATTATCTAATGAAAATTTAACTGTGTTATGAATGATGATTAAACAAACGACAGAAACCATCAGAGGTGAAACTATGAGAAAGAAATAGTACTGTAGATCAGACAGGAGTTACAATAGGACATATACTTGTAGGGTTTTTTTTCATTACGCTATGTCAGTATTTCAGTTTTAATGGAGTATAAAAGCTTAATTTAGGCCCATCTGACCAAAGTTAGTGGACAGGACTGTTCTGAGTAATGCCCTAAAAAGCTAGTCATTTTATGATCAGTTAAACAGTAGCATGAATTTGGGACATCCCTTTTTAGATGTCACTAACTAAGTCCTGTTTCTAGTCTCTTGTGACACCATCCTCCACTAATGATACTTGTAAGTCTGTCATATGACAGGATATATTAGAAAAACTAACTGTCCCCCCTGCTCTGTTTCACTATCTCATATTATTGATCTTGTTTCTTTAAAAATGTTTCTTTAATTATTTTACAGTGCAAGCACATATGGGTGGAAACTTTTCTTGGGTCGGCAGAATCAGAAGGGTACAAACCCAAACGAAGTGTCCAGAACTGTTACCAAAATCGTTTTACATCCAAACTATGACAGCGACACAATCAACAACGACATTGCTCTGCTCAGACTCTCCTCACCAGTCAAGTTCACAGACTACATCAGACCTGTGTGTCTGGCAGCCGATGGCAGTGTGTTCAACAACGGTACTGATATCTGGGTGACTGGCTGGGGCACAGTCAATGAGGGAGGTGAGGATTTGAACATGTTCACAAGTCTTTTCAAATATTTCCAGACCTTGTTAGATGACCCACTGCAATATGTTACATGAACATAATCTTCTCCAATGGTCCTACATTGCAGTGCCCCTCCCCTCCCCTCAAGCTCTGCAAGAAGTGGAGGTGCCAGTTGTGGGAAACAGACAGTGTAACTGTCTGAATGGAGTCGGTGTAGTCACAGACAACATGATGTGTGCTGGTGTTCTGGAAGGAGGCAAAGACTCATGTCAGGTAAGCTGCTGCATCTCATTTGTCACTTGTTGGTAAAGGTGTTTAGGACTTTCTGAAATCCTCAGTGGTGTCCTCTGCCTGTCCTCAGGGTGACTCTGGAGGTCCAATGGTGAGCAAACAGGGCTCCGTCTGGGTCCAGGCTGGAATCGTTAGTTTTGGTTTTGGCTGTGCTCGGCCCAATCTGCCAGGAGTCTACTCCAGAGTGTCCCGTTACCAGTCCTGGATCAACTCCCTCATCAGCTCTGATAAGCCAGGCTTTGTCCACTTCACCTCCACTGGGCTGGACACTGACAGCAGCTACACCTGTCCTGGTCTCCCACCTCCTATTATTACAATTACTACTAGTTCTAGCACAGCAGGACCAACTACAACCACAGTTTTACCATCCACTGTATCAAGCTCTGAATGTAAGTATCCTGTGTACCAAAGAAAAGAGGAAATACAATACAAATCATTTTGTCTTTCATTTATACAAATAATGAACCAACAATGCACCAACTTTTTAAAATGGTCACGAATTCTCAAAATTTCACACCCCTGCAACATTTGTCAACCTGCACTGTTTGTTCAGTTTGGAAACTTTTTAAAGCCACTTGCTGCCAAATTTATGATTATACAATTTTTCTAATTCAACTGATGTAATTGCTTTTTGTCAATAAACAAACCTGAGACAATCCCTGTGAAAACTGTTGCAGTATCTATGTGCTGGATGAGGTATCTTCATGCACTGATGTCTGTGGTTTACATTTTAGATTTTTTAATTTCCTAATAATATATCTTTGTTTTTATTACTTTTCAAGGCTTTGTGTAGCTGAGTGAAATTCTTTAAATGTAGTGTATGATTCACTGTGGATAATTTGAGATCCACTTTCTGTGCCCTGTTGTGTGCAGTGTGTGGCATCACCCCCCTGAACACCAGGATAGTTGGAGGTGAAGATGCTGTACCTGGAAGTTGGCCCTGGCAGGTTAGTCTGCAGAGGTTTGGCAGCCATTTCTGTGGTGGTTCCCTCATCAACAGAGAGTGGGTGATAACTGCTGCTCACTGCTTCCCCAGGTGGGTAACTACAACATAACAGAGGTTGCATTTCTTCTGTATTTCAGTCTATGCTTTTTCAGTGCTTTAAGTCAAAATTCCTCTTAACACTAATCCACTCTGTCATTTTTTCTTTAGCACGAGTACGTCTGGATTGCAGGTTTCTCTTGGCCGTCAGAGCCTGCAGGGCACAAACCCAAACCAAGTGTCCAGAACTGTTGCCAAAATCATTTTACATCCAAACTATGACAGCGACACAATCAACAACGACATTGCTCTGCTCAGACTCTCCTCACCAGTCAAGTTCACAGACTACATCAGACCTGTGTGTCTGGCAGCCGATGGCAGTGTGTTCAACAACGGTACTGATATCTGGGTGACTGGCTGGGGCACAGTCAACGAGGGAGGTGAGGATTTAAACATGTTCACAGGTCTTTTGAAACATTTACAGACCTTGTGAGATGACCCACTGCATTCACAAGTTTTGTCAAACTCTTAGTGGTTACATTTTTATGCAAATATTACATTAAATCTAATTTGAAAATTTCATGTCGAACTATTTTCAGTCTTGAATGTAAGTTTCTCTTGTTTTGGGAGAGAGTTGCTGATGTTAAGAATTCAATTACGAATGAACATAATGTTCTCCGATGGTCCTACATTGCAGTGCCCCTCCCCTCCCCTCAAGCTCTGCAAGAAGTGGAGGTGCCAGTTGTGGGAAACAGACAGTGTAACTGTCTGAATGGAGTCGGTGTAGTCACAGACAACATGATGTGTGCTGGTGTTCTGGAAGGAGGCAAAGACTCATGTCAGGTAAGCTGCTGCATCTCATTTTTCACTTGTTGGTAAAGGTGTTTAGGACTTTCTGAAATCCTCAGTGGTGTCCTCTGCCTGTCCCCAGGGTGACTCTGGAGGTCCAATGGTGAGCAAACAGGGCTCCGTCTGGATCCAGGCTGGAATCGTTAGTTTTGGTTTTGGCTGTGCTCGGCCCAATCTGCCAGGAGTCTACTCCAGAGTGTCCCGTTACCAGTCCTGGATCAACTCCCTCATCAGCTCTGATAAGCCAGGCTTTGTCCACTTCACCTCCACTGGGCTGGACACTGACAGCAGCTACACCTGTCCTGGTCTCCCACCTCCTATTATTACAATTACTACTAGTTCTAGCACAGCAGGACCAACTACAACCACAGTTTTACCATCCACTGTATCAAGCTCTGAATGTAAGTATCCTGTGTACCAAAGAAAAGAGGAAATACAATACATATCATTTTGTCTTTCATTTATACAAATAATGAACCAACAATGCACCAACTTTTTAAAATGGTCACGAATTCTCAAAATTTCACACCCCTGCAACATTTGTCAACCTGCACTGTTTGTTCAGTTTGGAAACTTTTTAAAGCCACTTGCTGCCAAATTTATGATTATACAATTTTTCTAATTCAACTGATGTAATTGCTTTTTGTCAAAAAACAAACCTGAGACAATCCCTGTGAAAACTGTTGCAGTATCTATGTGCTGGATGAGGTATCTTCATGCACTGATGTCTGTGGTTTACATTTTAGATTTTTTAATTTCCTAATAATATATCTTTGTTTTTATTACTTTTCAAGGCTTTGTGTAGCTGAGTGAAATTCTTTAAATGTAGTGTATGATTCACTGTGGATAATTTGAGATCCACTTTCTTTCCCCTGTTGTTTGCAGTGTGTGGCATCACCCCCCTGAACACCAGGATAGTTGGAGGTGAAGATGCTGTACCTGGAAGTTGGCCCTGGCAGGTTAGTCTGCAGAGGTTTGGCAGCCATTTCTGTGGTGGTTCCCTCATCAACAGAGAGTGGGTGATAACTGCTGCTCACTGCTTCCCCAGGTGGGTAACTACAACATAACAGAGGTTGCATTTCTTCTGTATTTCAGTCTATGCTTTTTCAGTGCTTTAAGTCAAAATTCCTCTTAACACTAATCCACTCTGTCATTTTTTCTTTAGCACGAGTACGTCTGGATTGCAGGTTTCTCTTGGCCGTCAGACCCTGCAGGGCACAAACCCAAACCAAGTGTCCAGAACTGTTGCCAAAATCATTTTACATCCAAACTATGACAGCGACACAATCAACAACGACATTGCTCTGCTCAGACTCTCCTCACCAGTCAAGTTCACAGACTACATCAGACCTGTGTGTCTGGCAGCCGATGGCAGTGTGTTCAACAACGGTACTGATATCTGGGTGACTGGCTGGGGCACAGTCAACGAGGGAGGTGAGGATTTAAACATGTTCACAGGTCTTTTGAAACATTTACAGACCTTGTGAGATGACCCACTGCATTCACAAGTTTTGTCAAACTCTTAGTGGTTACATTTTTATGCAAATATTACATTAAATCTAATTTGAAAATTTCATGTCGAACTATTTTCAGTCTTGAATGTAAGTTTCTCTTGTTTTGGGAGAGAGTTGCTGATGTTAAGAATTCAATTACGAATGAACATAATGTTCTCCAATGGTCCTACATTGCAGTGCCCCTCCCCTCCCCTCAAGCTCTGCAAGAAGTGGAGGTGCCAGTTGTGGGAAACAGACAGTGTAACTGTCTGAATGGAGTCGGTGTAGTCACAGACAACATGATGTGTGCTGGTGTTCTGGAAGGAGGCAAAGACTCATGTCAGGTAAGCTGCTGCATCTCATTTGTCACTTGTTGGTAAAGGTGTTTAGGACTTTCTGAAATCCTCAGTGGTGTCCTCTGCCTGTCCTCAGGGTGACTCTGGAGGTCCAATGGTGAGCAAACAGGGCTCCGTCTGGATCCAGGCTGGAATCGTTAGTTTTGGTTTTGGCTGTGCTCGGCCCAATCTGCCAGGAGTCTACTCCAGAGTGTCCCGTTACCAGTCCTGGATCAACTCCCTCATCAGCTCTGATAAGCCAGGCTTTGTCCAGTTCACCTCCACTGGGCTGGACACTGACAGCAGCTACACCTGTCCTGGTCTCCCACCTCCTATTATTACAATTACTACTAGTTCTAGCACAGCAGGACCAACTACAACCACAGTTTTACCATCCACTGTATCAAGCTCTGAATGTAAGTATCCTGTGTACCAAAGAAAAGAGGAAATACAATACATATCATTTTGTCTTTCATTTATACAAATAATGAACAATGAATCAACTTTTTAAAATGGTCATGAATTCACAAAATTTCACATCCCTGCAACATTTGTCAACCTGCACTGATTATTCAGTTTGGAAACTTTTTAAAGCCACTTGCTGCCAAATTTCCGATTATAGAATTTTTCTAATTCAACTGATGTAATAGTTTTTTATCAATAAACAAACCTGAGACAATCCCTGTGAAAACTGTTGCAGTATCTATGTGCAGGATGAGGTATCTTCATGCACTGATGTCTGCTTCCGTATCTTCTTTCATACTGAAACCAGGAGTTACCAACAATTCAAATCTTACACATATTGGTTTTAGCTAACCAGCGAGACCTGTAGTTTACATTTTAGATTTTTTGGATTTGCTAATAATATATCTTTGTTATTAGTACTTTTCAAGGCTTTGTGTAGTTCAATGAAACTCTGCAAAGGTAGTGTGTGGGTCATTTCGATTAATTTGAGATCCGCTTTCTTTCCCCTGTTGTTTGCAGTGTGTGGCATCACCCCCCTGAACACCAGGATAGTTGGAGGTGAAGATGCTGTACCTGGAAGTTGGCCCTGGCAGGTTAGTCTGCAGAGGTTTGGCAGCCATTTCTGTGGTGGTTCCCTCATCAACAGAGAGTGGGTGATAACTGCTGCTCACTGCTTCCCCAGGTGGGTAACTACAACATAACAGAGGTTGCATTTCTTCTGTGTTTCAGTCTATGCTTTTTCAGTGCTTTAAGTCCAAATTCATCTTAACACCAATCCATTCTGTCATTTTTTCTTTAGCACGAGTACGTCTGGATTGCAGGTTTCTCTTGGCCGTCAGACCCTGCAGGGCACAAACCCAAACCAAGTGTCCAGAACTGTTGCCAAAATCGTTTTACATCCAAACTATGACAGCGACACAATCAACAACGACATTGCTCTGCTCAGACTCTCCTCACCAGTCAAGTTCACAGACTACATCAGACCTGTGTGTCTGGCAGCCGATGGCAGTGTGTTCAACAACGGTACTGATATCTGGGTGACTGGCTGGGGCACAGTCAACGAGGGAGGTGAGGATTTGAACATGTGCACAGGTTTTTTGAAATGTTTACAGATCTTGTTAGATGACCCACTGCAGTCACAAGTTTTGTCAAAGTGTTAGAGGTTACATTTTAATGCAAATATTTCAATGAATGGAATTTCAAACTCTCACTTCAACTTATTTTCAGTCTTGTTTGTTTAATTCTCTTGTTCTGGGTGAGAGTTGCTGATGTTAACAATTCAGATCTCTTTCCTGCATCTTATTGAGTTTTCTTGCCGTTTTCATGAGCTAATTGTATGTTGCATGAACATAATGTTCTCTAATGGTCCTACATTGCAGTGCCCCTCCCCTCCCCTCAAGCTCTGCAAGAAGTGGAGGTGCCAGTTGTGGGAAACAGACAGTGTAACTGTCTGAATGGAGTCGGTGTAGTCACAGACAACATGATGTGTGCTGGTGTTCTGGATGGAGGCAAAGACTCATGTCAGGTAAGCTGCTGCATCTCATTTGTCACTTGTTGGTAAAGGTGTTTAGGACTTTCTGAAATCCTCAGTGGTGTCCTCTGCCTGTCCTCAGGGTGACTCTGGAGGTCCAATGGTGAGCAAACAGGGTTCCGTCTGGATCCAAGCTGGAATCGTTAGTTTTGGTTTTGGCTGTGCTCGGCCCAATCTGCCAGGAGTCTACTCCAGAGTGTCCCGTTACCAGTCCTGGATCAACTCCCTCATCAGCTCTGATAAGCCAGGCTTTGTCCACTTCACCTCCACTGGGCTGGACACTGACAGCAGCTACACCTGTCCTGGTCTCCCACCTCCTATTATTACAATTACTACTAGTTCTAGCACAGCAGGACCAACTACAACCACAGTTTTACCATCCACTGTATCAAGCTCTGAACGTAAGTATCCTGTGTACCAAAGAAAAGAGGAAATACAATACAAATCATTTTGTTTTTCATTTATACAAATAATGAACAGTGAATCAACTTTTTAAAATGGTCTTGAATTCACAAAATTTTACATCCCTGCAACATTTGTCAACCTGCACCGATTATTCAGTTTGGAAACTTTTTAAAGCCACTTGCTGCCAAATTTATGATTATACAATTTTTCTAATTCAACTGATGTAATAGTTTTTTATCAATAAACAAACCTGAGACAATCCCTGTGAAAACTGTTGCAGTATCTATGTGCAGGATGAGGTATCTTCATGCACTGATGTCTGCTTCCGTATCTTCTTTCATACTGAAACCAGGAGTTACCAACAATTCAAATCTTACACATATTGGTTTTAGCTAACCAGCGAGACCTGTAGTTTACATTTTAGATTTTTTGGATTTGCTAATAATATATCTTTGTTATTAGTACTTTTCAAGGCTTTGTGTAGTTCAATGAAACTCTGCAAAGGTAGTGTGTGGGTCATTTCGATTAATTTGAGATCCGCTTTCTTTCCCCTGTTGTTTGCAGTGTGTGGCATCACCCCCCTGAACACCAGGATAGTTGGAGGTGAAGATGCTGTACCTGGAAGTTGGCCCTGGCAGGTTAGTCTGCAGAGGTTTGGCAGCCATTTCTGT
Source organism: Toxotes jaculatrix (assembly GCF_017976425.1). NCBI lineage: Eukaryota > Metazoa > Chordata > Actinopteri > Toxotidae > Toxotes > Toxotes jaculatrix. Next base: position 10,406,621 of record NC_054414.1, read on the forward strand.
GGTGGTTCCCTCATCAACAGAGAGTGGGTGATAACTGCTGCTCACTGCTTCCCCAGGTGGGTAACTACAACATAACAGAGGTTGCATTTCTTCTGTGTTTCAGTCTATGCTTTTTCAGTGCTTTAAGTCCAAATTCCTCTTAACACCAATCCATTCTGTCATTTTTTCTTTAGCACGAGTACGTCTGGATTGCAGGTTTCTCTTGGCCGTCAGACCCTGCAGGGCACAAACCCAAACCAAGTGTCCAGAACTGTTGCCAAAATCATTTTACATCCAAACTATGACAGCGACACAATCAACAATGACATTGCTCTGCTCAGACTCTCCTCACCAGTCAAGTTCACAGACTACATAAGACCTGTGTGTCTGGCAGCCGATGGCAGTGTGTTCAACAATGGTACTGATATCTGGGTGACTGGCTGGGGCACAGTCAACGAGGGAGGTGAGGATTTGAGCATGTGCAACGCTTTATTGAAATCTTTACAGACTCTGTGAGATGACCCACTGCATTCAAAACTTTTGTCAAAGTGTTAGTGGTTACATTTTTATGCAAATTTTACATTAAATCTAATTTGATATTTTCATGTCGAACTATTTTCAGTCTTGTTTGTCAGATTCTCTGGTTTTGGGAGAGAGTTGCTGATGTTAAGAATTCAATTACGAATGAACATAATGTTCTCCAATGGTCCTACATTGCAGTGCCCCTCCCCTCCCCTCAAGCTCTGCAAGAAGTGGAGGTGCCAGTTGTGGGAAACAGACAGTGTAACTGTCTGAATGGAGTCGGTGTAGTCACAGACAACATGATGTGTGCTGGTGTTCTGGAAGGAGGCAAAGACTCATGTCAGGTAAGCTGCTGCATCTCATTTTTCACTTGTTGGTAAAGGTGTTTAGGACATTCTGAAATCTTCAGTGGTGTCCTCTGCCTGTCCTCAGGGTGACTCTGGAGGTCCAATGGTGAGCAAACAGGGCTCCGTCTGGATCCAGGCTGGAATCGTTAGTTTTGGTTTTGGCTGTGCTCGGCCCAATCTGCCGGGAGTCTACTCCAGAGTGTCCCGTTACCAGTCCTGGATCAACTCCCTCATCAGCTCTGATAAGCCAGGCTTTGTCCACTTCACCTCCACTGGGCTGGACACTGACAGCAGCTACACCTGTCCTGGTCTCCCACCTCCTATTATTACAATTACTACTAGTTCTAGCACAGCAGGACCAACTACAACCACAGTTTTACCATCCACTGTATCAAGCTCTGAACGTAAGTATCCTGAGTACCAAAGAAAAGAGGAAATACAATACAAATCATTTTGTTTTTCATTTATACAAATAATGAACAGTGAATCAACTTTTTAAAATGGTCTTGAATTCACAAAATTTTACATCCCTGCAACATTTGTCAACCTGCACCGATTATTCAGTTTGGAAACTTTTTAAAGCCACTTGCTGCCAAATTTATGATTATAGAATTTTTCTAATTCAACTGATGTAATTGTTTTTTATCAATAAACAAACCTGAGACAATCCCTGTGAAAACTGTTGCAGTATCTATGTGCAGGATGAGGTATCTTCATGCACTGATGTCTGCTTCCGTATCTTCTTTCATACTGAAACCAGGAGTTACCAACAATTCAAATCTTACACATATTGGTTTTAGCTAACCAGCGAGACCTGTAGTTTACATTTTAGATTTTTTGGATTTGCTAATAATATATCTTTGTTATTAGTACTTTTCAAGGCTTTGTGTAGTTCAATGAAACTCTGCAAAGGTAGTGTGTGGGTCATTTCGATTAATTTGAGATCCGCTTTCTTTCCCCTGTTGTTTGCAGTGTGTGGCATCACCCCCCTGAACACCAGGATAGTTGGAGGTGAAGATGCTGTACCTGGAAGTTGGCCCTGGCAGGTTAGTCTGCAGAGGTTTGGCAGCCATTTCTGTGGTGGTTCCCTCATCAACAGAGAGTGGGTGATAACTGCTGCTCACTGCTTCCCCAGGTGGGTAACTACAACATAACAGAGGTTGCATTTCTTCTGTGTTTCAGTCTATGCTTTTTCAGTGCTTTAAGTCCAAATTCCTCTTAACACCAATCCATTCTGTCATTTTTTCTTTAGCACGAGTACGTCTGGATTGCAGGTTTCTCTTGGCCGTCAGACCCTGCAGGGCACAAACCCAAACCAAGTGTCCAGAACTGTTGCCAAAATCATTTTACATCCAAACTATGACAGCGACACAATCAACAATGACATTGCTCTGCTCAGACTCTCCTCACCAGTCAAGTTCACAGACTACATAAGACCTGTGTGTCTGGCAGCCGATGGCAGTGTGTTCAACAATGGTACTGATATCTGGGTGACTGGCTGGGGCACAGTCAACGAGGGAGGTGAGGATTTGAGCATGTGCAACGCTTTATTGAAATCTTTACAGACTCTGTGAGATGACCCACTGCATTCAAAACTTTTGTCAAAGTGTTAGTGGTTACATTTTTATGCAAATTTTACATTAAATCTAATTTGATATTTTCATGTCGAACTATTTTCAGTCTTGTTTGTCAGATTCTCTGGTTTTGGGAGAGAGTTGCTGATGTTAAGAATTCAATTACGAATGAACATAATGTTCTCCAATGGTCCTACATTGCAGTGCCCCTCCCCTCCCCTCAAGCTCTGCAAGAAGTGGAGGTGCCAGTTGTGGGAAACAGACAGTGTAACTGTCTGAATGGAGTCGGTGTAGTCACAGACAACATGATGTGTGCTGGTGTTCTGGAAGGAGGCAAAGACTCATGTCAGGTAAGCTGCTGCATCTCATTTTTCACTTGTTGGTAAAGGTGTTTAGGACATTCTGAAATCTTCAGTGGTGTCCTCTGCCTGTCCTCAGGGTGACTCTGGAGGTCCAATGGTGAGCAAACAGGGCTCCGTCTGGATCCAGGCTGGAATCGTTAGTTTTGGTTTTGGCTGTGCTCGGCCCAATCTGCCGGGAGTCTACTCCAGAGTGTCCCGTTACCAGTCCTGGATCAACTCCCTCATCAGCTCTGATAAGCCAGGCTTTGTCCACTTCACCTCCACTGGGCTGGACACTGACAGCAGCTACACCTGTCCTGGTCTCCCACCTCCTATTATTACAATTACTACTAGTTCTAGCACAGCAGGACCAACTACAACCACAGTTTTACCATCCACTGTATCAAGCTCTGAACGTAAGTATCCTGAGTACCAAAGAAAAGAGGAAATACAATACAAATCATTTTGTTTTTCATTTATACAAATAATGAACAGTGAATCAACTTTTTAAAATGGTCTTGAATTCACAAAATTTTACATCCCTGCAACATTTGTCAACCTGCACCGATTATTCAGTTTGGAAACTTTTTAAAGCCACTTGCTGCCAAATTTATGATTATAGAATTTTTCTAATTCAACTGATGTAATTGTTTTTTATCAATAAACAAACCTGAGACAATCCCTGTGAAAACTGTTGCAGTATCTATGTGCAGGATGAGGTATCTTCATGCACTGATGTCTGCTTCCGTATCTTCTTTCATACTGAAACCAGGAGTTACCAACAATTCAAATCTTACACATATTGGTTTTAGCTAACCAGCGAGACCTGTAGTTTACATTTTAGATTTTTTGGATTTGCTAATAATATATCTTTGTTATTAGTACTTTTCAAGGCTTTGTGTAGTTCAATGAAACTCTGCAAAGGTAGTGTGTGGGTCATTTCGATTAATTTGAGATCCGCTTTCTTTCCCCTGTTGTTTGCAGTGTGTGGCATCACCCCCCTGAACACCAGGATAGTTGGAGGTGAAGATGCTGTACCTGGAAGTTGGCCCTGGCAGGTTAGTCTGCAGAGGTTTGGCAGCCATTTCTGTGGTGGTTCCCTCATCAACAGAGAGTGGGTGATAACTGCTGCTCACTGCTTCCCCAGGTGGGTAACTACAACATAACAGAGGTTGCATTTCTTCTGTGTTTCAGTCTATGCTTTTTCAGTGCTTTAAGTCCAAATTCCTCTTAACACCAATCCATTCTGTCATTTTTTCTTTAGCACGAGTACGTCTGGATTGCAGGTTTCTCTTGGCCGTCAGACCCTGCAGGGCACAAACCCAAACCAAGTGTCCAGAACTGTTGCCAAAATCATTTTACATCCAAACTATGACAGCGACACAATCAACAACGACATTGCTCTGCTCAGACTCTCCTCACCAGTCAAGTTCACAGACTACATCAGACCTGTGTGTCTGGCAGCCGATGGCAGTGTGTTCAACAACGGTACTGATATCTGGGTGACTGGCTGGGGCACAGTCAACGAGGGAGGTGAGGATTTGAACATGTGCACAGGTTTTTTGAAATGTTTACAGATCTTGTTAGATGACCCACTGCAGTCACAAGTTTTGTCAAAGTGTTAGAGGTTACATTTTAATGCAAATATTTCAATGAATGGAATTTCAAACTCTCACTTCAACTTATTTTCAGTCTTGTTTGTTTAATTCTCTTGTTCTGGGTGAGAGTTGCTGATGTTAACAATTCAGATCTCTTTCCTGCATCTTATTGAGTTTTCTTGCCGTTTTCATGAGCTAATTGTATGTTGCATGAACATAATGTTCTCTAATGGTCCTACATTGCAGTGCCCCTCCCCTCCCCTCAAGCTCTGCAAGAAGTGGAGGTGCCAGTTGTGGGAAACAGACAGTGTAACTGTCTGAATGGAGTCGGTGTAGTCACAGACAACATGATGTGTGCTGGTGTTCTGGATGGAGGCAAAGACTCATGTCAGGTAAGCTGCTGCATCTCATTTGTCACTTGTTGGTAAAGGTGTTTAGGACTTTCTGAAATCCTCAGTGGTGTCCTCTGCCTGTCCTCAGGGTGACTCTGGAGGTCCAATGGTGAGCAAACAGGGTTCCGTCTGGATCCAAGCTGGAATCGTTAGTTTTGGTTTTGGCTGTGCTCGGCCCAATCTGCCAGGAGTCTACTCCAGAGTGTCCCGTTACCAGTCCTGGATCAACTCCCTCATCAGCTCTGATAAGCCAGGCTTTGTCCACTTCACCTCCACTGGGCTGGACACTGACAGCAGCTACACCTGTCCTGGTCTCCCACCTCCTATTATTACAATTACTACTAGTTCTAGCACAGCAGGACCAACTACAACCACAGTTTTACCATCCACTGTATCAAGCTCTGAACGTAAGTATCCTGTGTACCAAAGAAAAGAGGAAATACAATACAAATCATTTTGTTTTTCATTTATACAAATAATGAACAGTGAATCAACTTTTTAAAATGGTCTTGAATTCACAAAATTTTACATCCCTGCAACATTTGTCAACCTGCACCGATTATTCAGTTTGGAAACTTTTTAAAGCCACTTGCTGCCAAATTTATGATTGTACAATTTTTCTAATTCAACTGATGTAATAGTTTTTTATCAATAAACAAACCTGAGACAATCCCTGTGAAAACTGTTGCAGTATCTATGTGCAGGATGAGGTATCTTCATGCACTGATGTCTGCTTCCGTATCTTCTTTCATACTGAAACCAGGAGTTACCAACAATTCAAATCTTACACATATTGGTTTTAGCTAACCAGCGAGACCTGTAGTTTACATTTTAGATTTTTTGGATTTGCTAATAATATATCTTTGTTATTAGTACTTTTCAAGGCTTTGTGTAGTTCAATGAAACTCTGCAAAGGTAGTGTGTGGGTCATTTCGATTAATTTGAGATCCGCTTTCTTTCCCCTGTTGTTTGCAGTGTGTGGCATCACCCCCCTGAACACCAGGATAGTTGGAGGTGAAGATGCTGTACCTGGAAGTTGGCCCTGGCAGGTTAGTCTGCAGAGGTTTGGCAGCCATTTCTGTGGTGGTTCCCTCATCAACAGAGAGTGGGTGATAACTGCTGCTCACTGCTTCCCCAGGTGGGTAACTACAACATAACAGAGGTTGCATTTCTTCTGTGTTTCAGTCTATGCTTTTTCAGTGCTTTAAGTCCAAATTCCTCTTAACACCAATCCATTCTGTCATTTTTTCTTTAGCACGAGTACGTCTGGATTGCAGGTTTCTCTTGGCCGTCAGACCCTGCAGGGCACAAACCCAAACCAAGTGTCCAGAACTGTTGCCAAAATCATTTTACATCCAAACTATGACAGCGACACAATCAACAATGACATTGCTCTGCTCAGACTCTCCTCACCAGTCAAGTTCACAGACTACATCAGACCTGTGTGTCTGGCAGCCGATGGCAGTGTGTTCAACAACGGTACTGATATCTGGGTGACTGGCTGGGGCACAGTCAACGAGGGAGGTGAGGATTTGAGCATGTGCAACGCTTTATTGAAATCTTTACAGACTCTGTGAGATGACCCACTGCATTCAAAACTTTTGTCAAAGTGTTAGTGGTTACATTTTTATGCAAATTTTACATTAAATCTAATTTGATATTTTCATGTCGAACTATTTTCAGTCTTGTTTGTCAGATTCTCTGGTTTTGGGAGAGAGTTGCTGATGTTAAGAATTCAATTACGAATGAACATAATGTTCTCCAATGGTCCTACATTGCAGTGCCCCTCCCCTCGCCTCAAGCTCTGCAAGAAGTGGAGGTGCCAGTTGTGGGAAACAGACAGTGTAACTGTCTGAATGGAGTCGGTGTAGTCACAGACAACATGATGTGTGCTGGTGTTCTGGAAGGAGGCAAAGACTCATGTCAGGTAAGCTGCTGCATCTCATTTGTCACTTGTTGGTAAAGGTGTTTAGGACATTCTGAAATCTTCAGTGGTGTCCTCTGCCTGTCCTCAGGGTGACTCTGGAGGTCCAATGGTGAGCAAACAGGGCTCCGTCTGGATCCAGGCTGGAATCGTTAGTTTTGGTTTTGGCTGTGCTCGGCCCAATCTGCCAGGAGTCTACTCCAGAGTGTCCCGTTACCAGTCCTGGATCAACTCCCTCATCAGCTCTGATAAGCCAGGCTTTGTCCACTTCACCTCCACTGGGCTGGACACTGACAGCAGCTACACCTGTCCTGGTCTCCCACCTCCTATTATTACAATTACTACTAGTTCTAGCACAGCAGGACCAACTACAACCACAGTTTTACCATCCACTGTATCAAGCTCTGAACGTAAGTATCCTGTGTACCAAAGAAAAGAGGAAATACAATACAAATCATTTTGTTTTTCATTTATACAAATAATGAACAGTGAATCAACTTTTTAAAATGGTCTTGAATTCACAAAATTTTACATCCCTGCAACATTTGTCAACCTGCACCGATTATTCAGTTTGGAAACTTTTTAAAGCCACTTGCTGCCAAATTTATGATTATAGAATTTTTCTAATTCAACTGATGTAATAGTTTTTTATCAATAAACAAACCTGAGACAATCCCTGTGAAAACTGTTGCAGTATCTATGTGCAGGATGAGGTATCTTCATGCACTGATGTCTGCTTCCGTATCCTCTTTCATACTGAAACCAGGAGTTACCAACAATTCAAATCTTACACATATTGGTTTTAGCTAACCAGAGAGGCCTGTAGTTTACATTTTAGATTTTTTGGATTTGCTAATAATATATCTTTGTTATTAGTACTTTTCAAGGCTTTGTGTAGTTCAATGAAACTCTGCAAAGGTAGTGTGTGGGTCATTTCGATTAATTTGAGATCCGCTTTCTTTCCCCTGTTGTTTGCAGTGTGTGGCATCACCCCCCTGAACACCAGGATAGTTGGAGGTGAAGATGCTGTACCTGGAAGTTGGCCCTGGCAGGTTAGTCTGCAGAGGTTTGGCAGCCATTTCTGTGGTGGTTCCCTCATCAACAGAGAGTGGGTGATAACTGCTGCTCACTGCTTCCCCAGGTGGGTAACTACAACATAACAGAGGTTGCATTTCTTCTGTGTTTCAGTCTATGCTTTTTCAGTGCTTTAAGTCCAAATTCCTCTTAACACCAATCCATTCTGTCATTTTTTCTTTAGCACGAGTACGTCTGGATTGCAGGTTTCTCTTGGCCGTCAGACCCTGCAGGGCACAAACCCAAACCAAGTGTCCAGAACTGTTGCCAAAATCGTTTTACATCCAAACTATGACAGCGACACAATCAACAACGACATTGCTCTGCTCAGACTCTCCTCACCAGTCAAGTTCACAGACTACATCAGACCTGTGTGTCTGGCAGCCGATGGCAGTGTGTTCAACAACGGTACTGATATCTGGGTGACTGGCTGGGGCACAGTCAACGAGGGAGGTGAGGATTTGAGCATGTGCAACGCTTTATTGAAATCTTTACAGACCCTGTGAGATGACCCACTGCATTCAAAACTTTTGTCAAAGTGTTAGTGGTTACATTTTTATGCAAATTTTACATTAAATCTAATTTGATATTTTCATGTCGAACTATTTTCAGTCTTGTTTGTCAGATTCTCTGGTTTTGGGAGAGAGTTGCTGATGTTAAGAATTCAATTACGAATGAACATAATGTTCTCCAATGGTCCTACATTGCAGTGCCCCTCCCCTCGCCTCAAGCTCTGCAAGAAGTGGAGGTGCCAGTTGTGGGAAACAGACAGTGTAACTGTCTGAATGGAGTCGGTGTAGTCACAGACAACATGATGTGTGCTGGTGTTCTGGAAGGAGGCAAAGACTCATGTCAGGTAAGCTGCTGCATCTCATTTTTCACTTGTTGGTAAAGGTGTTTAGGACATTCTGAAATCTTCAGTGGTGTCCTCTGCCTGTCCTCAGGGTGACTCTGGAGGTCCAATGGTGAGCAAACAGGGCTCCGTCTGGATCCAGGCTGGAATCGTTAGTTTTGGTTTTGGCTGTGCTCGGCCCAATCTGCCAGGAGTCTACTCCAGAGTGTCCCGTTACCAGTCCTGGATCAACTCCCTCATCAGCTCTGATAAGCCAGGCTTTGTCCACTTCACCTCCACTGGGCTGGACACTGACAGCAGCTACACCTGTCCTGGTCTCCCACCTCCTATTATTACAATTACTACTAGTTCTAGCACAGCAGGACCAACTACAACCACAGTTTTACCATCCACTGTATCAAGCTCTGAACGTAAGTATCCTGTGTACCAAAGAAAAGAGGAAATACAATACAAATCATTTTGTTTTTCATTTATACAAATAATGAACAGTGAATCAACTTTTTAAAATGGTCTTGAATTCACAAAATTTTACATCCCTGCAACATTTGTCAACCTGCACCGATTATTCAGTTCGGAAACTTTTTAAAGCCACTTGCTGCCAAATTTATGATTATAGAATTTTTCTAATTCAACTGATGTAATAGTTTTTTATCAATAAACAAACCTGAGACAATCCCTGTGAAAACTGTTGCAGTATCTATGTGCAGGATGAGGTATCTTCATGCACTGATGTCTGCTTCCGTATCTTCTTTCATACTGAAACCAGGAGTTACCAACAATTCAAATCTTACACATATTGGTTTTAGCTAACCAGCGAGACCTGTAGTTTACATTTTAGATTTTTTGGATTTGCTAATAATATATCTTTGTTATTAGTACTTTTCAAGGCTTTGTGTAGTTCAATGAAACTCTGCAAAGGTAGTGTGTGGGTCATTTCGATTAATTTGAGATCCGCTTTCTTTCCCCTGTTGTTTGCAGTGTGTGGCATCACCCCCCTGAACACCAGGATAGTTGGAGGTGAAGATGCTGTACCTGGAAGTTGGCCCTGGCAGGTTAGTCTGCAGAGGTTTGGCAGCCATTTCTGTGGTGGTTCCCTCATCAACGGAGAGTGGGTGATAACTGCTGCTCACTGCTTCCCCAGGTGGGTAACTACAACATAACAGAAGTTGCATTTCTTCTGTGTTTCAGTCTATGCTTTTTCAGTGCTTTAAGTCCAAATTCCTCTTAACACCAATCCATTCTGTCATTTTTTCTTTAGCACGAGTACGTCTGGATTGCAGGTTTCTCTTGGCCGTCAGACCCTGCAGGGCACAAACCCAAACCAAGTGTCCAGAACTGTTGCCAAAATCGTTTTACATCCAAACTATGACAGCGACACAATCAACAACGACATTGCTCTGCTCAGACTCTCCTCACCAGTCAAGTTCACAGACTACATCAGACCTGTGTGTCTGGCAGCCGATGGCAGTGTGTTCAACAACGGTACTGATATCTGGGTGACTGGCTGGGGCACAGTCAACGAGGGAGGTGAGGATTTGAACATGTGCACAGGTTTTTTGAAATGTTTACAGATCTTGTTAGATGACCCACTGCAGTCACAAGTTTTGTCAAAGTGTTAGAGGTTACATTTTAATGCAAATGTTTCAATGAATGGAATTTCAAACTCTCACTTCAACTTATTTTCAGTCTTGTTTGTTTAATTCTCTTGTTCTGGGTGAGAGTTGCTGATGTTAACAATTCAGATCTCTTTCCTGCATCTTATTGAGTTTTCTTGCCGTTTTCATGAGCTAATTGTATGTTGCATGAACATAATGTTCTCTAATGGTCCTACATTGCAGTGCCCCTCCCCTCCCCTCAAGCTCTGCAAGAAGTGGAGGTGCCAGTTGTGGGAAACAGACAGTGTAACTGTCTGAATGGAGTCGGTGTAGTCACAGACAACATGATGTGTGCTGGTGTTCTGGAAGGAGGCAAAGACTCATGTCAGGTAAGCTGCTGCATCTCATTTGTCACTTGTTGGTAAAGGTGTTTAGGACTTTCTGAAATCCTCAGTGGTGTCCTCTGCCTGTCCTCAGGGTGACTCTGGAGGTCCAATGGTGAGCAAACAGGGCTCCGTTTGGATCCAGGCTGGAATCGTTAGTTTTGGTTTTGGCTGTGCTCGGCCCAATCTGCCAGGAGTCTACTCCAGAGTGTCCCGTTACCAGTCCTGGATCAACTCCCTCATCAGCTCTGATAGGCCAGGCTTTGTCCAGTTCACCTCCACTGGGCTGGACACTGACAGCAGCTACACCTGTCCTGGTCTCCCAGCACCCCCAACAACTTCACCAACGACTAAGCCTATTTCTATTACCCAAACTGTAACTGGTCCTACAAGTGAGCTTCTTGCAACAAAATCTTTCAATTTGAATATTTGCACTTTTAGTATTTATATCATTATTTCCTCTCTCTTTAATTTAATTTTGTTTCTCTTGTTTTGTCAAATTTTCCAACAAAGGGTCAGTGTGTGGCCAATCTTCCTTGAACAGTCGTGCTCTTGGTGACAGTGGTCTTGTGCCTGGAGGAATGTGGCCGTGGATGGTGAGTCTTCACAAGAACGGTATCTACACTTGTGGAGGAACCCTCATCGCTGATCAGTTTGTCCTCACTTCCAGCCAGTGCTTTTCTTCGTAAGAATTAAAGTCATTTCTTTTAAGTTCTAATTTAAGATTATTTTCAAGTGTAGTTGTATTTCTAAGGATACCTTTTATCCTCCTTACAGCCTCAATCCAAATGCTCGTGAGTGGAGTGTGTTTCTGGGCCAGCATCGTATAAATGATTCTGAAGAGTTTGAGATGTCTCTGGGTGTTGTGAAGATCACAATGAGCCAATCAACAGACTCCAGTATTGCTGTGCTGCAGCTGGCTAAACCTGTCAGCTTCAGAGATTATATCCAGCCTGTGTGTGTGGACATTAGCAATGAAAGATCTTTCCCCGTTGGTAGTCCATGCTGGGTGGCAGGCTGGGGGAAGGGGAGTAAGAGCAGAGGTAAGGGTATATCGAGCTTGTTGTCACGTTTGCTTTGAGTTTTCGTCATATAACAAGTGTAATTTGAGTGGACCTTTGATAGTTTCTTCATCGTGCGCAAAGCCTAAATTTGATGATTCACAAAAACTGTTACTACATGGTATTTTTCTAGGGGCTGAAAAAGCTGGCTCAGGCCTTCGAGACCTTGAAACTCAAGTGACAAGTTGTGGGAACGTTTCTGATTCAGAGAACATTTGCACTTATACCATGAACCTTCAACAGGTAAAAAAAAAAAAATTCCCTTCCACCAGTGTTTCTAAAATGTGTTTGCCTTTTCATCAGGGCAGAAGTTTTCAGTTTGAGAGTGTCAGGAGTTTGCTCATGATGAAACCTCTCTTTATATTCACAGGGGGATCAGGGCGGCCCGCTGATGTGCAAGTCAGGCTCATCTTGGTTCCAGGCAGCCATCATAACAATGAGTGGAAGTAAATCAGTCCGCGCAGACATTCAGGTCTTTGCCAAAACTTCAAGATTCGGGTCTTTCTTAAAGGAGACAGTTGGTGACATGCCGTCTCCTGCAGCAACTGCAACAGGAAATGCACCAGGTTTCACAATTTCCTTGTTCCTCACTTTAGCTGTCACCATTACCTCAATCTTTCTGTTGTCATGATGTTAGGCCTGTTGCTGGGGATGGCTTAAGTAGTTAATTCCTGCACTTAAAAGTCAGGCTGACTGATAGCTTTGACTCCTCTTCATAAGCCCTCATTTATAATCTGTACTGTAAATGCACTTACAATAGCTCAGGTTGAACTAAAGAGTATGCATCACTTTCAAATAAGTTTTTATTTTTATAACAGCAGAAGATATTTTCCTGTAATAATTGTACAGGTAGATGTCGTTTTCAAGAAGTGTTTAACTTAATCCACTTGAATGAAGGACAGTTTTTATAGTATTTATTCTCTGTTCCATCTTACTGTACCTGTTCTTTGAGTCAAGTATGAAAACAAATGAAATTAAATATATAATAAATCATGACGAAGCATAAAACAAATGTTTCCTTTACATAAATTCAGAAAATAGCATCAATATTACATATTTAAAGCAACACTATGTAACTTTTGCTTAGCACTGGCATCAGGGTATTGGAAGCAGCATACCACCAAAAGGGTCGGTGAGGGTTGATTACATATGTGCAGTTTATACGACATGAGGCCAGTCCTGGAACATGTATGCAGCATGCTCTCATGTGCCGCATGTGCGTGACCCTGAATGGCAGGTGCACAGAGAAGACCGGTGTGGCAGCTCACGGGGATTCGTCCCAGAATGCCCGATGGCCTGTACAACACTGTGCTAGTCTCTTCGCCTCTGCCATGATGTCAGTATTGAGAATATCGAGCTAGCTTCTTCCTGTAGTTAACTGAAGACCCATAGTTGGTGGTGTGTTACGTAGTGCCGTAAAACATTACTCACTTCTCAGGCAACATCGTACCAGCTCAACTCAAGTTACACAGTGCAAGAACAGGTGTTCAGGGTGAAGAATGGGAATGAAAGAAACACCATTCTTCATATTACAAGTCACCTTACAATCAAAATGATTTTGAAGCTTTTTAAGTTAAAATGGTGCCTGCATATCATTGCTTTAATAATTTATTCCTATACAAAATAATTCAGGTTAGATCAAATCAATAAAAGCTGCATCAAATGCAAATTATTATTAGTAAGTCAGCAGCTCTTAAGCAGTTTCACAGTATATTATGAGATGAAAACTTGACTAAAACAAAATGTACAAATTAATGTTTAGGTTGCACAAATATATACAAAGAAATGTTTCACTGTGGAGCAACAGTAACCTGTTGTAAGACTTCTCTAAAGCACCTTGGACACACATCTGGATCACTTGTTGGATAAATTTACCCTTCACCATTTTGTTTGAATTCGGTTCCTAACCTTTGATCCCTTGTCACAGGGTGCATGTGTGAGATGTGAGCTGTTCAAGTGATGAATGATTTTCCTGCTCAGAGTTTCATTTGAATAATTTTTCGAGGCCTGAAGAGATTAAACTATGCAGTATTCACTTTGTTTTACTTCCGAACCAGGAGATCGTGTTTGTACAGTTTTTGCAGTTTTCTGGTCAGTTGCACATTAGCAGAATGATTTTAGGAGTTTGCTGAATCTGGAAAAAGTGTCAGAGGGATATAAACTGATTTTATGCTTGTTGATCTGTTGTGGGTCCATCAACCCCTGGATTGTCTGCTGCTTCGTCTTCAGCAATCATTTCCTTGTATTTACTCTTGAAAAATCCAGCCTGAGAGTACAAGACAAAGAAATTGATATAAAAACACTGAAATCCTGCAACAGATCATAAATAAGTGAAAAGAACCAAAGCAGATGAACTGTTAGAAACACTGCACTTATTTATTCTGACTAGGTGCAGTTTTCAATTATGGCTGTCCAATACCACATCTTATAGTGGCTTCACTGTACTGCTGTGTAATAAACTGAAACAGTGTATATACAGTGTCTCACCTTATACAGACCAGCGGTGATTAAAGCCAGTAGAGCCAAGCCCCCCAGGGATCCTCCGACGATCTCTTTGGTGAAGTCTGGTTCTGGATACACTTCTACCTCTGTCTCAATCTGAGAGATGAAATGACAGAATGAGGATCAAATTCGAGCTCATTTAAAGCACAGATAAGAGAATCGAATGTCTAATCACCTTGCGAATAGGAGGGTTGTTGTTAGAGCCTGTTGAGAAGAAAATGTACTGGTTTCTGTCGTACTCCATACTGGCTGTGCTGGTCAAGAGGAATTTGGCAGAGCGAAGTCCAATCTGTTTGAAAAATAAAAGGGGTGCAGGATGAGCCTCTGACCTGCGCTTTAATGAAGTTCAGTCGGCACTTAAAATGTGAATAAAATGTAAACTCATAACTCAGGTTGTTAAATATTGTACATGCACATCAATTACCTGCTCAATCCATCCTGAACTAAGGTTGGCAGAGACTGTGTACTTTGTACTCTCCAGTCTTCTCATGAACCTATTGCACTTAAACACTCTGCACTTGGCTACGGAGCAGTCCTGTGGGCGATTAAGAGAAGACAGCAAGCAGAGAAAGATGTAATGCAGTGTCACATAAATTTCTAAATATATTGCAAGGTTCAATTCCAAATTGTAGATAGTAGAGGAATACTTACCACTACTTTATTTTCCTGTATCCGAGCAACAAAATCCTTGACATTAGGTTCTTCATCTATATCTCTTTGGCAGTCTGGAATCTGAAATAGAGTCGATTCATGTCAGTTTAACAGAGAAGCAGATGTGGTCCTCACATAACCACACCCATCCATCAACCCATGCTCAAGACTGTAGTTGCATAAAAAAAACAGCTACATCTGAGACATTTTTGGGATCATACCTGCAAATTGCTCAAATCCACCCAGATGTCCTTATCACCGAGCTTTACTGGCACCTTGATCACCACAGTGAAATTCAGCGCTCTGATGTCATTGGTAACCTAACAGAAGGAGAGGAGAGAAAAGGATGGTATTTAAGAGGCTAAGCAAGCATTAAAGTCAAGTCTGATTGATTGTCAGGAACTTTAGAAAAATAATAATTTTTTAAATCATTAAATCATAAGATATCTTACCACAACTGATTGTTGGACTGGTTTCTGCAAATCATTCTTTCCAAAAGTGAAATTGTTGTAGGTGAGGGAACTAAAAAACACATATTAAACATTTTTTTAATATGAGATAATATAGTGTCAATTTATAATTATTATAACTTTTTAATTCATTTCTTTTTTCTCACAAAGAGCAACACAAACCTTTCAAATGTAACAAAAATGCTGAACTTCACATCAATTGCTTTCATTTTGTAGAGTTCGCTTGAGCTGGAGTGATCCTGATTCCCACTAAAAGAGAGAAGCAAAATGAACTGTGCAAATGATAATATGGCTGTTGAACACATGCACACTTTTGCAGTGCCATGTTTATAGGCAGGCAGCTGAACAGTACCTGGTAGCATTTGCAGTGACAAAAATTCTCCTCTCAAGCTGACTATTGGTGTCGATGCCGTAAGAGACGACGAAGAAAGCCTGAAATGAAACGAATAAGAGAGATCAGGTTGCTCCACCACATTTTGCTTGACTTGTCTCTGCAGCAATGAGAAGAGATGCTGCTGTGCAAAAAAAAAAAAAAAACACACAAACCTTTGTTTTGCTCTTGAAAATAGGCTTGTCAATAGTGCAGTCTGTCTTTCCTCGTGATAAGCCATCCTCACTGTCCAAAGAGCTGCACTCAATTCTTCCCTTTATTAAAAACAAAAGCACACATCAACAAGAACTGCTGTGTGCCGTGTGAGGAGCTGACCAAAGATGAACTGAAACAGGCTAGATCCTGACGCCTCACCTGCAGACTTGTGAACTTCCTGAAGGAGAGCCCAGCTGGGTATGTGAGAATAACACGGCTGTTGTAAGAGTTTTCCTCACTGTTCTCCACTGATACGGTGACATCCAACAGTTCATCAATGCCCACCTTAACCTCTAAGGAGCTGACAGATTATGAAAGAAGAGACAAGTGAAGGTAGAGAAAAGTAAGTCTATAAGTCTACAACCATGCTAGCAGTTCTGTAGAGGTCGTACTTAGGCATAGGTGATACCTTATTTCATGGCAATCCATCACACAGCCATTGAGATATTTAAGCCTACCAACCGATTCCCCAAGCCATGTCACTAGCATAGCTGAAGACATTAAACAAACTGGGGCTGGGGTTGCTTATAATTGTCCAGCAAGTACAAGACAAGTACAGTGTACAGTATTGCACACTGAAAAAGGCATGGACAGAACATGTTTTTTATTTTTACTGCTCTGTCCTGTACCTTAAAACTAAAGAAATAAAATACTGATCCATTTGAATGTGCAAACTCTTTGTTCTTGCAGGAAAGAGTAAAGTAAACACGTGCTCGCTCGCTCAGGCTAGGATTCACTTTTGTATCTCACCTGGTGAAGTTGAAATCCACTTTCAGGTTATCTACACATTTGTTGTCAGTGCCACAGTTGATCTCAAACCCTAACTGTGGAAGAGAGTATGAAGTAAAACATATTTGTTCAGAAAGAGTGAAAGCAAACAACCAACAAAGACATGGGATTTCTGTGTATTGCAAAGCGCTGCAGAACTCTCCGCTGATGTGCAGTGCTCAATTATGTGGCAACTATGAAATGAATTCACAAAAAGTAGAAGCCAAAGTGAAGCTTTCTTCTAAACTCTATGAAGATGAGGCTTTGTTGCAAGTTAAAACTGACTGATAAACGAGTGTAGTGGAATTGAAGACTTCTGTTCTTTTCTGTGTATTTTGGTACCACCTAGTGGTGGCTGTTAAATTGCAGTTTAAAAAGGAAGTGACATAAACAGGAAGTATGTTTTCTCAGTCTTCAAAGAAGAAGCAGCCCAGTGTGTGCAGTCTATGAGTGTGTGTCATCCCTGTAATCCAGTCACTGAAGTTCACTGAAGAGGCTTCATCTGTGAGTTAAACATGTCTTACAGTTACACTGACATGTTTATGTGTCCATTTCTGTAGTTTGTGCACATTGTTTTGGTTTGTTTGCCGCTTCATGTATATATATATTGCAGTCATCTATGGTGCGTCATCTATGAATTATATTTGCTCATGTATTTTTCTTGATTTCATATATATATTTGCATATTTAAATGACGAGTTACATTGATTTATGTCAGGTATATTTTCTTTATTGCTGTGTAAGGAATATTATTCATTATTTGCCAACTTCTTAATCTGTTTGTATTTTTGTGTTCATATTTGTAGTTTTACGAGCAGTTACATATTTTCCACATTAAAACCTGCCAAATACAACAGATGGCCTGTTCCTTGGAAGATGCAATGTTGAAGATATTATGTTAAGCTAGCTCTTTAGCTGCAAGAAATGTTGCCTGCAACTACCTTCAGTGAGGACAGCATAACGAGGGTGTCTTTAAAGAGTTACTTACAGGATGAAGTGTTGTTGTTTGAGCCGGCTGGGAGAGACTTGGTTTGAGATTTGTGCTAGAGGGCAGACCGTCAAAGGTGAATCTGAGCTCATTGGAAAGGGCATTGAGAGCATCTTCTGGACAAGCCTGCAAGAAGATTATGAAATACTATTTGTCAGTTGGTTTGGATTCAGCGTCTTATTAAATGACACAGCATAGACATCAAAAACAGGGTTTTGTTGGCTTGTTTTCCACACTGAACCCCTGTGGGTTGTAGTAAATTTCTTCCCATCTTGATGTTATTAGGTTTTAGCCAGCTCACCTCAATGAAGAAGTTCACGCGGAGGCATTGTTTCTGATCTAAGTTAATAGTCACTGAGCCAGTCTCCTCTCGTTGTTTGTCTCTGATGTAAGCTCTGTTGTTCGGGACCTTGCGAGTGGCGTCCAGTGTTAAAGTATAATCAATCCTTGCTTGAGCTGGAATAAATTAGAGTTTAATCTACATGTTACTCATGTGTACACATACAAGTTTTTAAACGGACGGGCAGTGACACTGTGGTTCAGAAAAAGTGAGATGAATGGAGAACCTGTGCTTAGTGTGGACAGCTTGGTCATCGTAAAGCAGATTTCAGCTGTGTTCTCCAAAGGTGCTTTGCAGTCTGTGTTCTGAGTGGGGATTACGTTTGGGCTGAATGACACCTTAGCTTCTACCTTTACTATAGGCTTTGATCTGGAAATGGACAGAACAGGAAAATATATGAGGACAACCTCTGGCTTTGTGATTAATTAAAAATTAAACTTGGTTGAATGATTACATTAAGGTTACATATGAACAAGAACAGTAGAATGACAATAGACAGTAATAATAAATGACAGAAGTATCTTGTACCAACCTGAGTAAGACAACTTTGCCCTTTGAACCCACCGCTAAGTCAGGCAGACTGTCCCCACTTAGGTCAAAAGACAACTGACTGATTGACATGCCGAAGAACTTCAGTCCTGACTGGACTTCAGAGCCAGCAATTCTCTATGTAAAGGGAAGTGCTGTATTTAATCAGACTGAAAATCGTATAGATTTTAAATACAGTGGAAAATATAAGATCTTACATACTGGATGTGTTAAATCTTCTTTGCTGGTTCTTTGCGCTCGCTCACCTGTGAGTAAGTAAGACTGATCCTTCCTCCTCCCTCACCGTGGAATATGTAGATGCTGCCTTGACCGTCATTCTCCAAAGGTGCTCCAACTGCCAGATCACTGAATCTGTCTTCGTTGAGATCAGGCAGTGCAGCAAGAGAAGAGCCAAATCGTCCTATGTCAGACACATCCCCCCTCAGTACCACTGGAGAATCTAAGCGACACTCGACAGACTGGTGAAAATGTAAGGATGAGTCAATGTTTGCATTGGCATTAAAAAAAAAAAAAAATTCAATTGTTTTAATGGCAGTAAATAAAACTGTCATTTACCAAACCGGATAATGTGCAAACGTAAACTCTTCCCTCTCTGTCAGTGTCCTTGTACATAGGGGCAGATATGAGGATTAGATCAGTGTAGCTGTCACCATCCAGATCCATGGCACAAACTTCTGCACCGAAATATTCACCGGTCTGAAACTGTGTTTAAAAAAAAGAGATATATATATTCATAAAAGAAGAAAACAATACTTGTTATTCAAGAAAACATATTTTTAGTAGTCTATCTACATGTGGACTATCTATCCATCTCAACAGAAAACACACACCTGCCATGGAAAAGGGTCGATCTTTTGGTTTACGTTGTTTTCTTTAACTGCCATCACAACTCCTCTGTGTTGATATCTTGGAGCACCAACAACTGTCAGTATGCCTTGCATGGTTTTAGCAACAGCCATGGAGTAACCTAAGATTTAGATAAGAGTCAAAACCATCAGTTAAAGTTTCCAAAGCCTTTTCAAAATAGTATATATCTTTCAAATTTTTAACATGTGCTTATCATTTGCTCTGCAGGGAACAAAGTTCAGCAAATATTAATAAAATAATACATTGTTTAATTATACAAGAAAAAAGAAAAAACATGCTTCTATTCCAATATTCCTTGCAGAAGCCTTCAAGTGCGAAAAAAATTCTTGTCTGTATGTGTGCTGCATGGTGATTGAGACCTAATTTCCCCTAATATCCACGAAGAGCCTTGACACTGGTGTTTCCTGGTGATATTAGTAAAACCATTGAGATATCTACTCTGGCTGCACTTCCAGGATTTCCTGATGCTTTACTGGAATTTACACAACTCTTCCTAATCATAACTGATATGCTCAATGGCGGGTGTAGTATTTGTTTCATTAGAGGGTTCTTTATTTATCATACAGTCAACTCTGGTGATCAATTTTTTTTTTTAATTTAGGGGAAAGATTGATTACTTTTATTTTTTCAAAAATAATGTCCTTTCTGGTTTTTCATGTGTGACATAAAACATATTTATATAAAAAGAAAAAATACTTGACTGATATGAAAGATGCTTGCACATGCAATCTATGTGCGTCAAAAAGATGGGAAGAAGAATTACAGTCGAGCTGTACACAGTCACATGAGTATGCCTTAGTTTCTTATTACTGTGACATATTTACCCATATAACTGTCAGGCTCCACATATGAAGGCTCATATGTGCTTGACTTCCAGCCATTGAATGTGTACCTCTGAAAGCCTCCTTTCCACTGGTTGGCACCAACGATAGCCATCTGATATCCCTGGTTCATCAGAAATTTGAGGACAATGTGTTATAGATTCTAAACATGTATTCTGTTTAAAGGCATAGCTGTTTCTTTGCTTTTCAGCCACAAAGGGTGACATAGTGGCATGTTCGAGTAGGTGCCTGTGTGTCTCAGGTTGTATTGTCCAGTGAATTTCTGCTTTATTATTATTGTTTTGTTTTGTTTTATTATTATTACCCCAGGCACGTAAGCAGCACTGAATCCCTCTTGAGCCATTTCCATTTTCAGTGATTCTCCACTGGTTTGAGAACCTATTACAGCAAAAGAGACAAGCACTTAATTTTCTTAATGCAATGTGATGCTACCACCAATATGTAAGCTAAATTCTACAGTTACATCAAGTCTGTTATTCAGTGTCTTTACAATTACAGAATCAAATTGAAATGAGAATCTCTAACAAACAACATAAAACTATTCATTGTGTACTTTTTGGAATAACATTTTTGGAAAAATGTAAATATCATTTTAAACTGTTATGGTAAGTTCACATCAGTACCTTCAATAGAGAAGATTTTGTCCTGCAAAGTCTGCCTTATTACTTCAAGTGCATTAAAGTTCTGCACTTGAAACACATGGTTTGCCGGCGGATTCGATGCAATGGTATCCAGTTCCCATCTTGCACCTGTATTACTAAACGCACTCCCCACCTAGAGGTGTAGAGAAAACATGGTTGAATTGTTATATTGTGAAACACAGTTGCAGATTTGTTCGCTTCTTAATAGACAGTTTAGAGCTACATGTTTTAACCACATGTATTGAGTCAATTTATGTCAATTACTATCAAACTGACTGACAGGTCTTTAATAGACAAGCTAACTCTGGCTAACTCTCTTCTCTGAGTAATCAAATAGCATCATGTGACACTGCATACTCAAAACTGTTAGTCACTGCAACTTGAACTGTATGTCATGACATTAGAGTTAACTGAACAACTTACCCCAATAGCAAATCGAACAATCTTTTGACTCTCAGCTTCGTTTGCTGCATTTGGCAACTCAGTTCGGTCATGAGAGACTCCATCCGTAATGACTATCAAGATCTTCTTCACATTTGACCTGGAACCTCTTGCTTGTGTGAAAATATTTTGGCTGTCAAAGCAAGAAAGATGTCCTTTCAGTGTATACTTTTCTACAATGAAATTTTTAGTCTAATAAGGTTAATGACTGGCTGAATGAATGGCTGTTAAGAATTTTTTTTAATATTTCAGGATGCCATTTGTTTTTTGTTTTTTTTAAATAGAATTTTCTTTCAAACTTTGACAGCAATTCTGTCTCTTTGCAGTTTGTGTTTAAAATATATGCATTAGCTCAGCAATGCTTGCATACTGGCTTAGTTTTCCACATTTAACTCTGCCTGTTGTCCAGGAATATAAATAAAACAGAGAGATCAGGTCGCTAATGGGAGACCAACTTTAATACACAACACCAGAAACTACACCCACAAAAAAGTGGTATGCTGTGTGTCTTTTGACACGGCATGTGGGAGTTTAAAAAATTAGAGTGTACTCTTTTGCAGGGCTAAATGTGGAAAAACAAGGTATACAGGACATGTGTTTCACAGTTAAAACCGCCCTTTATCTGAGTCAGCTTTGACAGACACAGAATATAGATTTCCTGTCTGAACAGGAAGTCCAAACAGGAACTAATATGGTTATATCATACTAGCACTAGCATTATGTCAGCACCTACACCACATATTTGATGGCCCGCGCTGTGTAAGTTCCTCCCGTTAGCTGCTGTATTCTGTCAATGTTATACTCCCAGGATCCAGATGAGAAGAAATTATCAAAGAAATAGTGGACAGTGGGTGAGAAGGAGAACTGTGCAACAGCAAACTGCAAAAAGAGGAGAAAAAACTGTAGTAACATAAATATTTAACAGTTATACAAATTGTGGAATTGTCTTTTTTTTTTTCAACACTGCACCAAAAGTGAAGTCACAGAGTCTGCGCAATAGACAGTGGGAACATAATCCTTTACCTGTGTGTCTTTTCCCACGAATGCCCTGACCAGTCTCTTCACAAAATTCTTCATCGTTGTAAAATCTGTACTGGAAACACTGCCTGAACCATCCAATAGAAATGCAATATCTGCTTGGGTTCGGCACTCTGTCAAAGACATGGGTCAGTTATTAGAACAATCTTCTAAACATTTACTTGAACATTTTTCCTTATCAAATTATGTGTAAAGTATGTACACACCAAACAGATTCTAAGCTTCTAAAGAAATGGACTTATAATAAGAACAACGTCAGCATTCATAAACATCCCTTTAAATTTCCCCTTTAAGCCTTTCATTATACCTGCGTTATCTAGGTGACTGTATCAGTAATACCTTTTCATTTTGCTTAAGTTCTCTCAAATCGTTACTTAGTGTGTGTTTTAATTACTGTAAATAGGTCTTCCTTATTGGCCTTACACAGTACTTATTAATGTTACTAGACCCTTTACACTGTTAGCTTTATTATGAGTATGTTCTTACAAAATCAACACACTGCATTTACCTTCAAGAGAAGAAGGCACAGTGGATTCAACGGCATTCATTTGGTTTATCTGAAAGCATGCGCCCCTGTACATGGTGATACTTTTGCAGTCCTTTGGGATGGTTGGACCACATGCCTGAAAAGAGACAAGATCACGTCTTGATTAAGAGACAATACCCTGATTGTTTTCCTGTCCCTTGAACAATATATTTTCAACAATACGTTTTGAAGCTGCAAGAAGATAAGAAAGACAAAATTTAAAAAGTTGAAGAGGACTTTTGACTGATCTCTTAAAAATGTAGTGGAAATTGCTGTAATTTACCAACTCACCATAGTCTTTTTTGTGTCTGGGTTGATTGTCATTGTCAAGCCAAGGGACATGTTAACTGCAAAATCTGGCACTGAATTGAAAACACTTGACAGTTACATTTATGTAAAAAAAAAAACACATAATTCTCAAGTAATAAGAACACTTGGTGGCAAAATCTTTACCGTGTTAACTTTCTGTCATGATATTTATAGATGAATAGTTGCCTACCCTGAACTTGTATGTCCTGGCAGGATGCACCAGAGCACTTGTATATTTTACCCCTTCTATTTGGTGTATACTGTGCAAGGGGAGCACTGACAAGCACTGACAAGCTGAGGAAAAAAAAAAAAAACAGTCAAACACGTGCCAGAGCCAGACTGCTGAAAACAGTGTAGCTAAATACAGCCTATATTTTTTTCTTTTAGAAAATGCTACATGTTTATGTCCTCACTTCTGTGTGATGTGCACTGGACTTACTCTGACTGTCGTTGCACCACCTGGTGGCCAAAACCTGCATCATTGTTAGTCCAGGACTTCCAAGCCACAGGATCAATATTGAAACAAAGTGCAGTTTTTAACACTGAGGAATGAAAAAGAGTATAAAATTATTCTCATCAAATATGTTTTTGTCTATGGGAAAACCAATGCAAACCGATGTGTGTTGCTTTCAGTAGATATGTATAGAATATATAGGTGTGAATTGATTCCACATTGCCTTTTCTGATAATACCACTAGATAGCACCAGAGTCAGAAAGTTTTTAAATTCCAAACATAGTGGCTCTTAAAAAAATTTTAAATTTTCATTTAAAAAACATATTCAGAATCACATTATTGAACCAGTTATCCACCTTTCTGTTAATTTTTGATTCGTATTCTATGTCATATTTCTTCCGATCTTTAAAAGCAGAAAAAAAGCATTTTATATATAAAGTACTGAGACTGACTTGAATGTAAAGATACTACTACTTTATATGGAAATGTGTAGGGCTTCCTTTTTATACATCAGATTTTTTGACATGATGATTGACATCATTTTTGTTGCACAAACAGAGCCTTCCCTTTTTTCCTTTTTTGGCCACAACATTGGGTTCTCCAAAATTGCTCATTGTGCTGTCTGGTGGTTTATTTTCTCCTGGTCAACAGCTTTGCCAGAGCTTGTGTGAATAGACAATGTGTTTTGTTGAAGTTTGACACTGACATAATTACTCATTAAGTCACTGAATACATACTGAACTAGATTAGACCACCTAATAGAAGATAATTAGGGTGGTTTTGCAAGTTCTGGCCAGTGTCAGCTTATAAAACAATGATCATGTTTACTTTCAGTACTTTGTTGCAGCTTCTTATATTATAATTTAAACAGAACCATGATTTAGGATGCCTGTCTCTAAAGATTGTGACCCATCAGAGGTCTGCAATGCCTCCTGTCTCCTGCAACCCATCATGGATAAGCAGGAGGATCCTCTCTGTGCAAAATCTGATGGTATTTCATTCCAACGGTCATTAGACAACTCAGTTATCATACAGTACTTTTACACTGTTGCCCATAAAGTTGGAATAAAATGTATTTTTTTCTCATGAAATGATTGTGACAATGTGATTTATTCTTGATAAATAAACTGTATATCTTCTCAAAACTTTATTGATCAGTCTCTTCCAATGTGATTACTAATGTGTATAAATAGGAATAAAAAGAGGAATTCCAACTTTATGGGCAACAGTGTATATTGTAAGTAAGGCAGTTTTTTTCTTTACAGTGTGTATGTTATATAATCTTTTAGCTTTGGTGGTTTTTAAAATAACGCAGTTTTCACTGCAGGCACAAATATGTATAGACAGTGGAAGACAAAACCAAGAAGTTCAAACTTGTCTTACCTGACAAGAATACAGTTGTAATTATCCAGTCCATTGTGCTACTCCCATGGAAAATGCAAAACTTGTGTGATGTATTCTCTGAGCACATATAAATGTGCTTGGAAAGTATGAGAGGTAACTATTTCAACAACTGTCAAAGAGGGATGTTGAAAGCAAACTGCAGAAGTCATGAGATGACTGCTCAAACCCATGGCAGAAAATTAGAGGAAATCATTGGTAGGAGGGGTTACAGTGTTGACAAACTCTTTCTGTTTTATATAGTCACAGTAAATGCTGTCATTTAATTACACATAGCACAGACAATGCCCACATATCTAACAGTTTTATTTAGCGGAAGCAATAACTGTATGCTGCCCAGACTGCTGAAGATGCTTGGATATTGGGAATTTGTTTGTTTGGTTGCTGGGGAATGTCAGTGCAAGTAGTATGCTTTTCTCTGAGATATTTAGGTCGTTCTCTTTTCCTACCAGTGCTGTTGTGGTCTCCTGAGACCAGTTAGATAGACAGCACAGTAAATTTTACATCACGCTTACATCTAAACAAATTATTTAGTTAAACTTTACTACAACAAGATCTGTATTGCATACCAAACCACTGTTTAGACACGCCATTAAAAGGTTCTAAAAATAAAAGGGCCGTTTCTCCTTTTGCTTGACTTCCTCATAGCATCCCATCTGTTAGAGTATTTGTTTCTGTGGGAGGTTCTCAGTATGAGTGTGTAGAATGCAATGGATTGGACCAGTTGATAACTTTATGTCTATCATTGGCTGAAGGAGAAGAACCAGTGTAAATGTTCTGTGGACATGCCTGCTGTGAATCTGAAACTACTGAGTTTATGTATTGTAACATAAGTTGTGGTTCAATGGTTGTTTAAAAGTTTAAGGAAAAAATGAGCTGACTGGATACAGATCTTGAAGTATTTTAATTGTGAATGAGAGCTCTACCTTTTCCACAGCTCACAGCTCTCTTGCGGTGTGAGACAAAAAAAAAATTACCTTGAATCATTGTTTCATTTTTTAAAAAAGCAAATCATTGCTGAACCCTGCCAAACGGATAGATGAACCAAGACACCATGCTCTTTTTTTGTCTTTCTGTCACAACTGTGTGTCGAGTCATTAAGCCCACAGCCTCTGCTCAGGAAGTGAACCTCTTTTACCGCTACAGTTCACTGGTGACTTTGCATGGTAAGTGCTCTGACCATTTCAACAATGCAGGTGCGAAATTTCACATCTTTTCAATATGTGTGACTTATGCCTTCACTTGTCCTATCTGAGTGAGAATATGAATCAGACATAAAGTGTTGCGCAACTGAACTATGCGAATATTGCAACATTTGCCAAGCTCACTGCTTGATGCTTTGCTGCCAAGCAAAGACGATCGAGAAAGGTCAAGAAAAGGTTGAAGATCAGAACACTGTGTTGCTGTGTCTGGATTGGATTTCTAAGGGCAGGTTAGTAATGTTGCCACATGCTCTCAAAGCCTCTGTGTGCAGAGTGTGTGCTTGGGTCTGTGTGTGTTACCACTACATACTGCATCTACCCCAAAGTCATCTTCCTCCATAGCCTTTCAAACGACCTCTGGGTGCTACGATGACCTTCTCAGTTGAGACAGAAAATTTTACGCTAATAGCATTTTAATAATTAATGAAAACTGTATTCATTCATTCATTCATTCATTCATTACAACATAAAAATGCCTTAAACTAGGATGTACAGGGTGCAGTGATGTGTTTGGAGGATGTATGATTTTGAGGAGGACATCAAAGTGACACTAAGTTGCCCTTTATTAATGCCCTTCTTTATCAAATATTTCTGGGTAATATCTTCTACCCATCTACCTACCTGTTTGTACTTTACCTTTGTAAAAGATTTCTACTGGTATTTCCCCTATACCACCCACCCTATAGCAACTATAACCTCACTCTGTCGCTTTCTCTGCCATTCACTGAAACACTCTTTGCCCTTTCACTGGCTGCTCACCACCGTGTTACTCCAGCCCCAGTCTCTCTGAATGTCACGAGCCGTCTCTGGTTGCGTCCTGTTCTTTTTATAGCTGGGCAGCTGAAATGTGAGGGGTCACAATGGGAGGATAAATACAAGGGCCAGTGGGCTGGAGGGGTGTCGCAGACGAAGGCCGGATCTTCTCCCTCCCTCTCTCTTCTCTCAGCTCTCCTCCCAAACTCAAAGGTAAAAGAATGGAAAATTACAACTTTTGCTTTAACTGACATTTTATGCGACCTGTTGAACATCTTGTTCTTATAAAGTATGAGGTGTATAACCTTTCACACATGCTAGAGATGTGATGTTTCTTTGTTTGAGCACATTTGTGGTTACTGTGGCAGCTGGGCGCCTGACACTTAACCTACAGAATTATTTCCTCTTACATATCTCTGATACACCCAATAGCAATATTCACTGGCTACTCATGAACTGCTTCATTTGCACTGTAGTCCACAACCTGACAACTCTCCGTCACTATTTTGTGTTTTGAAATGTAGTACTGTTACACAACACACTAACTGACGTGTGCAATTGCAATGCAATTTCAAAATTTCTTCTGCATTGTGGTCAGTAGTGACTCTCAAATCAAACAGTGCTCTTATTTAAAAATGTCTAAATTTGTCCAGGTTGTCTTGTTACTCATCTTCCAGTGGACTTATAAACAGTGAAGGATGTGAAGCTGCGCAAATCTGTTTTACGTAATACCCTCTTGCTGAGCCATGGCACTTTCATTGCTTTACAGTGGTACACTGTGTATATTTAGTCCAGCCTATTGATAGTGGAGGCACAGGCAGGGGAGAGAGGGCGGGGGTGAGTAAAGGAGGTGTGTGATAGAAGACCAGGGAAGAGGAATGAGGTGGGAAGGGGCAGTGAAGGGGAACAGAAAGGTCAGGGATAAGAGGCAAGAAAATGGAATAGGTCATCCACATGCCTGTCATGATTTATCAAGGATGGCCAGATACTTAGGGGAATGGGGCAGAGGAGGGTGGAGGGCTCTCTGACACTGGATCCCTTGAGCTGCTGTATATTGTGCCTTGGGAATAGTGTGTAACCCCAGCCCATAAAGGACCTTATGTTACTGCAGCAGTCAAAGCTGCATCAACTGCTGCCACATGGTCGGGGCAGCAGTTCATAGAGAATGTCGTGGGCCTTTGCCACAAAACCCATGTGGCTTGATTGGCACAACAACTGAGGACAGACAAGCAAATGTCAAAACATAAAGCCAGTCTCACCATTTCTGTCACAGTCACAGAAATGTTTTGTGTTTCTCTCTTCAAGCTTTTTCCTATGCGTTCTCAAGAGCCACAACCTTTCTTGAACTTCTGCTCTCTGTGTAATTTTAACCCTCTGTCTTCTCTCTGAGCTCTCCCAAACATTTCCTTATAATCATATCTGTGGTCTTCCTTCTCCTCCTATCCAGAGTCAGGATGCCTCACGCATACCCCTTCCTCACTCCTGAGCAGAAGAAGGAGCTCAGCGATATTGCTCAGAGGATCGTCGCTCCCGGCAAGGGAATCCTCGCCGCAGATGAGTCCACTGGTAAGGAATTCCAAGAAAATGTATTTACTTTTTATAGTTTAAAAAAACACCATTCAGTCATTTAGCAAAGCTGGCCTTTATCTGAAAGGAAAGCCCTATTATGTTTGTTAAGCACATAACAGAGCTGACATGGATATACATGATGAGGAAGTAATTCAAAAACTGAGTGAAACAATCAGGAACACAGTTGTGACGGGCAAGCTTAAACATACTTTATGAAGAACTAAACAAGAAATTCTCTGCAAACATCTGCAAATGAAAACCCAAACAAACCAGTGCCGTTCACAACTGCACTCAGTCTCCATCTGTCTCTACAACGTCTAGGCAGCGTGGCCAAGCGCTTCCAGAGCATCAATGCTGAGAACACTGAGGAGAACAGGAGGCTGTACCGCCAGCTCCTCTTCACTGCAGATGACCGCATCGTCCCTTGCATTGGTGGCGTTATTCTCTTCCATGAGACCATGTACCAGAAGACTGATGATGGCAAGCCCTTCCCCCAGTACCTCAAAGAAAGAGGCATGGTGGTGGGCATCAAAGTCGACAAAGGTGTCGTCCCCCTTGCTGGAACTAACGGCGAGACAACCACCCAGGGTGAGCAAAGGACAGATTTGGACACAAAAAGAAAAAGGCCTTCCATAGCTTGTAGAATCTCTTTCTAACTTATCCAGTGTATCCTCTCCCCCTTTCTCAGGTCTTGATGGTCTGTATGAGCGTTGCGCCCAGTACAAGAAGGATGGTGCTGACTTTGCCAAGTGGCGCTGTGTGCTGAAGATCACCCCCACCACTCCCTCAAAACTGGCCATCTTGGAGAACGCCAATGTCCTGGCTCGCTATGCCAGCATCTGCCAGATGGTAAGACACAACAGACAGATGCTGAAATCAGTGAGGACTCTTGACCAGTTTCCTTTGAAACTTTGCAAGCTTTATGGCAAGGACGGATCTATGCATGTAGATCTGTCCTTGTAGCAAAAGATGCCCTTTTAAAAGTCTGTGTAGCTACTGTGTTTGCTTCAGCTTTTATATGAAAGCCAGAAATGTTAATTCAAATACCTAGTAAATCACATTAAAGGATTTGTTAGTGGTCCCAGAGATTATGTCACATTCTATTTCATACACATGCTGTGTCATGGTATCAGCAGCCTCAGTGCCAGTTTTTGCTTTGATGGACATGCATTCAATGTTATTGTGTCATTTACTTCCTGCATGGGTCTTTAGGTGGAACAAATATTACGACTCTTCTGCTTTCCTGAAAGTTCATGTTCCTCTCTGTGATGCTGGCATAGTAGTTTCAGTATATTGCCAATAATGATACCAGTTCACCTTAAGACTCCATTGGGCCTCTTTTTATCAATACAGAAGTCATATTACCTTAGCGTTACTTAAGAGATAAAAGTCATAAAACTCTGATCAAAATTCTCTGGAGTAGAGTTATAGCATTTGCAATTATAAAGTCTCTGCTGTAGCTTTTAAGCTATACAAAATAATTTAATAAAACCCCATTAAAATCTGTACCAGCTGTGAAAAGCAACCTGTTCCTTTCACAGCCATATGTAGCTGTTAACATAGACATTTTGACTTTTGTGCCTGCCTTCCTCAGCATGGCATCGTCCCCATCGTTGAGCCTGAGATTCTCCCTGATGGCGACCACGACCTGAAGCGCTGCCAGTACATCACCGAGAAGGTCCTGGCTGCTGTCTACAAGGCGTTGTCCGACCACCACGTCTACCTTGAGGGCACCCTGCTCAAGCCCAACATGGTTACCGCTGGACACTCCTGCTCACACAAGTACAGCAACCAGGAGGTTGCCATGGCAACTGTTACCGCCCTGCGCCGCACTGTGCCCCCTGCAGTCCCTGGTAAGCTGAATGCACAAAATATTCTCCTGTTGACACATACATCTGCAAACTTTGCAAACACAAACTTTTTATAAAATCTTTTTCCAAAAATGTTGATTTTTTTTTTCCTAACTCTCATCATCTTCCTGTGCAGGTATTACCTTCCTTTCTGGTGGCCAGAGTGAGGAAGAAGCCTCCGTCAACCTGAATGCCATGAACCAGTGCCCTCTGCACAGGCCCTGGGCCCTGACCTTCTCATACGGCCGTGCCCTGCAGGCCTCTGCCCTCAAAGCCTGGGGCGGCAAGAAGGAGAATGGAAAGGCATGCCAGGAGGAGTTTGTTAAGAGAGCTCTGGTATGTGTGAACATAAATAAAAATATTAATGTAAAAAAGTATGAAAGCTTGTCGTTACATAGAAATGTATTACACAGATGCTGCAGCAGACTTTTTTATTAGAGAACTGTGTGGATTGTTAGCATCAAACTTCAATTCTGTATCGTGCATTCAATAATACCGTCCTTTTTGTCTCTTACAGGCTAACAACCAGGCCTGCCAGGGTAAATATGTTTCCAGTGGAGCCAGCGCTGCTGGTGGAGAGTCACTGTTCGTGGCCAACCACGCTTATTGAGCATGGACATTCACCATTTCCCTTTTCACCTTCTTCCCACCATTATTACATCACCACGGAAAAGGCCATGTCTTCTTAGACACTGCCTCCGAAACTGTCTCTCCTCTATTGAACAATAACACTTTTACTGCATCTTAGATAGCAAAAGATGGAAAAAAAAAATTTTTTTCTGTCTTTGGGTTGTTGCTGTAGCTAGGAGATTCTAAATATTGTTCTGCCTCCATTCCCTTACCTTTTATTTTTAAACACCTTTTTTCAGGTGAAGATTCCCACACTTTTTACACACCTTGTGCTAATCTTTCCTTGGTCTGATTCCACCAAACGCAGTATACAATTTATACTGGTACCACGGAATAAAGCATTCACCCTAACATGTTTCTTTACTTCTTTGTTTTTTAAACTTTACTTCCTTTTTCAGTAGTTGTACAGTGTCGTTGTTAAGCTGGAGCCACAGTAACATAATATTACTACATAATGTGTTTTCTGATTCAAAGAGGCATTTATTTCAACCCACTATGACTAATGGAGCAAAACACGCCTTCTTTTATTATTAGTTTTAATGTCATGTGTCATGTGGTGGAACTCACAACATAAATAGCCACTCACGGTCTGTGAGTAATGACACTCCTCTGACCTCACAAACTCAGCTACGTCCATCATGATGTTATACATGAGTAAGGTCTGACACTTTAGGGAATTTGCAAAATGATTTAAAAGACAAATACAATAAAATAAGTTGTATATGCATTGTATATACATACACACTCACACACAGTGCTATAGAGCTCAAATGTGCTGCAGGAGCACTGTCCCTAAGACGGCAACGTATGCAAGCTCACTTGCAAAGGTTGATGCTGTGGAGTTCTGTGGAGCTGTCGTGGCTGCATTTGTACGACACACAAAGCTGCTGTCTTGGTCAGTGCCACTAGAGGTGAAAGTCACAAAGCTAACTCTGGCCCCCGCCACTTGATCTGTGATCCAAGTCTGGAACTGAGACACTCGGGCATAGACCTCAGGGAAATCAGCCAGGGCACAAGGTACTCCAAAACTCGTAATGCCAGCCTGGATCCACGCTGAGCCCTGTTTGCATTGCAAGGGTCCACCAGAGTCCCCCTTAAAAAGGCAAAACACACCAGTTAATTGACACTATTTGTAATGTGTTTAGAATAAGAGTGGAGTAGCCTAGCCTAGCGCATTCTCCCTGAAAATAAGATTTAAATAGTAAAAATATATTATCAGGGGCATGGTGGAAGTTTCATCAAGCTTTAGGGTTTACATAAAAACAGTTATTGTTATTTCAGTCTTACTGGATTATTAGTTTCAGTGTTATTGAATAACTGATTAAAGTATATGCTGGGACATTGTACTACTTAAAGAAACTTTTGCTGTCAACGTGTGAATCCTTCTTGAACCATAGTTTAAAAGCCTCTAAAGAACTGAGGTTGTTTGCATGATGTTGCGAGCATTGTGTTGTTGCTGTTAAATCTCACAAGCTGTGTAGGCCTGTGACATCATCAGCCTAACTGATGTACCTGAGTGATCAGCTGACACACCTGGCACTCATCTGTCATTGTTTCCTAGACACCTCAGCCTGCTCCTGGTGATGGTTTTAAAGTGAAGCCAAAAGCCTGAAAAAACTGCCACCATGCATCTGCTCGTTGGAGTAACTTTATTTTTATATGTTTTGAATGTGAGTGGATCTCCTGGTGTGTGATCTAAAGTTTCAGGTGTGTCAAGTAAGAAAAAAAAACTCAGACAGTGAATAGTGCTACCTCAGATTTTGCAACAGTGCAATTATTTTAACCTGACATGCTCCTTTGTTCTCTTGCCCAGCACAAATCATGTTGCCAGTGATGTTTGCAGCTGGCTCTGGTCTGTAATTGCAGCTGCACTGCTTGTTCCCAATAACAGGAATCTCAACCTCCTGAAGTGGTTCAGAAGCTGGCAAGGGCTCTGCAGAAGACAACGCATGAAATCATCATCATCTTCCACTCTGATGGCTGGTCAGTCCTTGTTCTCTTATCTATACAGTAGTTCCTGCATCATCAATGACTGTGTTCATATGACTGTGCATCCTGTACTAGACATACCAAAAATCTAATGGAGAAAGGCAAGTTTGGAAGGAGAAGTGACTGTGAAGACAAACTTAATTTAGATTAGGGGCTACTGCTTTTAAGGGGAGACAGTTAATAATAGCTCAAAATAGGACTGACACAGAAATGAAAACCTAAGCGACAAAGAACACCCTGACAGAAATGTAGTCTGGAATGTTTACTCCCAGCTATAGAAACCTGAAAGGATACTCACCATCCTTTCCAATTCTGCCCCAGCCTGTGGCCCAGCAGAGAGTGGAGTTGTAGAACTGGCTGGAGTTACTTGCCAAGCAGACAGGCCTGATGTAGTCAGTGAAAGTGACAGGGCTGCTGAGCTTCATCAGGGCAATGTCATTGTTGAAGAGCGTGTTGTTGTAGTCAGGATGGACGATGACTTGAGTCAAAGTGCGGTTCACCTCATGAACATTAGGGCCACTTTGAGTCTCTCTTCCAAAGTAGAGGGTCCATGCATCAGGTGATTTTCTGAATTTAAAAAGAGATTCATTAAACTGGTCAGTGTAGACTGTGTGTCATCTCAAGAGGATTTGCATCCATCTAGTAGTCAGTCAATTAGATGCATGTATCAGTGTCTACATTCTCTGTGAGTCAGACAAGCAGTGGGAGTGACTTCATATCTGAGGAAGAGCTGGAATTTAGTGGAACTGCCAGTCAAACCAGAGCTAGTGGAAACAGAGCTTGCTTATGCCTGGTGTGCGTGACAGTGTGAGATGTAGAGACAGAAGTAACAGCACAGTGAGTCATTTTGAGACCGTAGCTGTGCAAGATAATTTTGAGTGTGATAAAACACTGGTTTTATATGTGGGATGGGCGGCTGGGTGGAGTGGCAGATCTTCGATGGCTAAAAAGAAGATCCTGTTTTTTGAGGCAATGTGGAATGTATTATTATACAAGTCAACAACATGTGTAACTTTCCAAGTTGTATTAGAATCAGACTAACTGTATATCACTAAATTTCACTTCCTTAAAGGCGAATGCCAAAACTAATTTAAAAAAAAAAGGGGTGGGGGGGTGAAATGCTGCTCATTTGTTCAGGCACTTGAATCAACCACCAGCTGTTCTCCTTGCAACCCCTAGCGGCACAGTCCTATCGGAGCTGTGGTTTAAATGCTGTTGTTACATCCAGCCTTTCGTCTGATCTGGGGCCAAGTGATGACAAGCCTCTTTCACAGCATTATTAATGAGTCCTATTCTATTCTATTATTACTAATGATACCAAATTTACAATAAGGCAACAGATACAGGTCCTCTGTTGCGCACTTCTTCTGGACTTTGGTCCATTTGGGTTCATGTCCATTAACTGTCTGGTACCTGCAGGTTCACACCTACAGTTTGTCTTCTTTTTTTTTTAATGGAGAGATATGCCTTTGGTGCAGATAGAATAGCTGCTGTATGGGGTTTGTTTGAGTACAAATGTTTTAAACCAACCTGAGGAGGGCTGAGAGAAATGTAAGCACGGGGAATGAAACAAGGACCATGGAGAAACACTTCAGTGATTTGTGTTGAATGAGTACAAGTTTGTCTTACGTTACGATGCAGTGGGCCGCAGTGAGTACCCACTGGTCACTGATGAGGGTCCCTCCACAGATGTGAAAACTCAAAGGTCTGTAGTGTACGCTGACCTGCCAGGGCCATGATCCAGCCGTGGCATTCTTGCCACCTACTATCCTTGTGTTCAGAGGTGCCACTCCACAGTCTGACAGAGAGCAGAAAATTGTGTGTCAGTGCAAATACCAGAAAGTGAGTGTGATTCATGTATGAAGATAAAAACGTTTCTTCTTTGTAGCTGTGTTGGTTCATAGTTGTTCAAGTTCATTGTTCATTGCTTTCATACAGTAGATACAGTTCATCCCCTAAGCATTTTACATCAGTGAGAGCATTTATGTGGCTGTGTGGAATGTGTGAAACGTGGGACCGCACTTACCCTGAGCCTTTGACCCTATCGGAGAGAGAGAGATGAGAAAGTTACTTAAGTCTGTATTCCTCAGTGTGTGTCTATGTGTGTGTTTCATTTTGTTAGACCAGGCAAATGTTGCCACGGATAGGAGGACTGATATTGGAGTAACCGATAATCAACACAGAAGCATGTTTTAGTACTTTACAGTACTGTACAGTTACTAGAAACTGAAGGTGAAAGATGGACATCCATCCTGCTTGATGGGAAAAGAAACTTCAAACACTTACCTGCTCATTTTAACTGAATGTTTTAAATTGATGCCCGTACTGTACAAGATCCATTCCAGTCATACTTGTCAGTCTTTTAGGTGTGTTATGTGTTTAAGTGTAGCTTTTGTCCTTTTCAACTCTTAAATGTCTCAATGTCCTCTTAATGTTCAACTCCACTATTTAAACAAAGAAGTTTTCCTTTTACCCTCGACAGTGACAAAGCTGGAAAGCCTGAGCTTTTGAAGTTGGCGGAACTGGTGTGTTTGCAGGTGACACTGTGGACACTGCGTGAGCATTGTGCTGACCAAGAAGAAGGAATGCTGCTGGGCCTGTTCCCGGGAATTTCCTGGCCAAGTCTTCCAAAATTCATACTCATTGTCACAGGTGCAGATTTGCAGGTGTAACATTTTTGTGTGTGACATTTTTGTTGGTGACACACCAGTATTTTGTGCAATCACAGGTGCTCAGGTACAGCCGCATCACAAGAAATTTTTTATGGAAGAGAATAAATTTCCCCAGCTTGAGGGATCAGTAAAGTAATAAACTTGTATCCCATCCTCATACTCTTGTAGCTAAGATGCTGTCTTAAGGTTACTGGTGGATTATTTTTTTAATATTGCATATTCAATTTTCATCTTTAATAGATTAGAATAAACATTACTGTCATAAATATTATTGTCAAAAGATAAGAAAAAAGTGGCAAAAGTGGGGTGTCCCTATTTGTTTAAGTAAAGATGAATAAATGTGAATTGATACAGAAATCTTTAAGTTTATATTCACTGCATGGTATTTTCAATAGTTTATACTCTGTTTAAAATAATACAATATAATACAATTCAGCACGGCACCACTATCCATATCCACGCCACATCCTAAAAAAATGACCATGAAGATGAATCAAAACATCTCCAACACTACTGACAAACATTAAACATAAACTTTAAAAGAGATAATTTTGTGGTTTTAAATAGATTGTAAAGGTGTAATAAATTGCTGACTTAATGTAAAAGCTCACCTTGCCCAGTGAGGACTGTATACATCACAAGCATCAGTATAGTCCCAGCAGCCATGTTGCACTGTCACCAACCTATTTGCTTACAGTGAGTCTTGTGGTGAACAGGACTCACTGTAAGCAAGTAAGTTGGCTTACAAGTACAGTAGCCACTCCTTATTCAGACCTGTTCTTCTCAATACCACGCAGTCTCAGTACCAACACAAAACATAAGCAATGCTTTTATCATGGTATGACGTACTCTAATGTGAATAGAACATGGCTAAAGTGGGATGAATAGAGTTAATAGAGAGAAAAACAAACCCTGTGATACATACTATCCACAAGGATAACGTATATGTATTTTATTATTTATTATTTTTATTTGTCCAGGCTGCTATTGATACCAAGCATCCACCTCAGCGATTCACTTATTTTTAAAGAACATTTGACCTAGAACATTCACCTCCTACTAGTATTATTATTGTTATTAGTAGTAGTAGTAGGGGTTATAGAATTGTTACATGTAAAGTAAATAAAACAGCTTGGAGACTGTATTATCTCATCTGATGAAAATTTTACAAAACGTGCAAAAAGTTGCATAAAAATCATTCATGACTCCAAACCAATTTCCTTGTCTTGACAGGAGTAACCAGCTTGGTCAGTAGCAGTAACTTCCTTAATCTTGCTTTTGACCTCAAGAAAGAGACAGACAAAAAAAAAAAAAAAAAAACTTGTGTA
The DNA here is from genome assembly GCF_017976425.1 of Toxotes jaculatrix. Taxonomy (NCBI): domain Eukaryota; kingdom Metazoa; phylum Chordata; class Actinopteri; family Toxotidae; genus Toxotes; species Toxotes jaculatrix. The sequence goes on from NC_054414.1 coordinate 10,443,631, forward strand.
ACTTGTACTGTCTGTATTTATACGCAGTATATGACACTGATGTCATGGTTGATGTCAAGACCGTAAAAACATCTTCACAGTTATTGAGGTATTTTAAGCTTCCCATTAACTGCCGTGCCCTCCATCAAACCATCACATCCCTCTACTTCTCTGATTCGGTATTTGAGATGAGTTGAAAGGAAACAGTGTCAGAAAAAGAAAGGTGAGAAAACAAGATGCTTACTCCGAAAGAGTCACTTGTGAACACAGAGCACCAAACCCACGCGAGGAAATGGAACACATTAAGCACCTCATTTAATTACTTTCAAGTCTCCCTTTTGTTTCCTTCTTAAGAAAAAAAAAAAACCAAGAAGGAATATGAGGAAGGAAAACTGCCAGAGATAACACTTCAGCCCAGTGACATAGAGAACTTGTGTGATCTCCAAACAAGAAGTTAACTCATGTTCACTGGCTGGTGTGTTTTAAGATCAATTAGAGTGCAAATTCAAACAAATGAAACAGCTAATCAAGTTAATGAATATTCAGAGGTGGGGGAAACAGACAACACCTCTTTCCCTTCAAACATCAAGAGCTTGATCTGGCTAAAAATTAACTTCAGGGATAGATCATAGCCCGAGTGAACTGAAAAGACAGACGGCCTGTGCAGAGAGAAAAAAAAAAAGACATTCCCCTTTTTATCAGTTTTTTTGTCCTAAATGCAACACCACACTAACTTTTCCCCGGATAGAAAAGAGTCGTAGTCTCGCCTCAGTGGGATTACCCTCTCTGTTTGTTCATGGCAACACTGCACCAATGTAAAGTAGCCCCAAAACCTTGGCCAGAGGCCTGTGTGAATTTTAAGTGACTAGTTTCACCATTTGTGTGTCCCTCCACATCTAACTCCTTTTCCTCCCTCTCCCTCTCGCTCTAGGGTCCTCTAGGGCTCGCTGATTTAGGAGGACACACACATCAAGGGCCTCTTTTCACTCCTCTGAGGCCCAGGGACAATATTTCTTATATTCCATCTGGCAGGAAAATCCCGCCCACTGTCATCTCGTGGCTCTATATAAGACAGCAAAAGGGTCTGATGATAAGACGTTGGTCTGAAGACAAACCCGGCCATGCGGTGTAAAGTCCTCATCTATGTTGTCCTCCTGGCTCTCATAAAGCATGGTGAGTATTGTGTCATTATACTGACTGGCTGGTTACAAAGGCCACGTTGTTTTTACAACTAATGACCAGGTTTGCACAAGTCTGAGCTGACCAGGTGAAATTGGAAATATTGTTGAGCTATCTCAGATGGACTCTGAAATCAGAGGTTTGGAACAGACATTTACAGTATATAGAATGAATGTAAATAGTTTATGTGGATCTCATGGTGGATTGTGAGCTTGTATTTAAAATAAGTGTAAAAGTACAAAGGTGTGTTCATGTCGACATGCACCTGTCCTTTATTTTGCGATTTGTGGTAAATTTGTCAGGAGTGTATACCAGGACCACTAAAAGTATCGAAGCATCATGGATAAAGTATTATAGGTTTGGGCAATATGTCAATACACAAAGTGAGATGTTTGCTATTTTGCTATATTTTGATGTAGCTTTATCTCTTGTTTTATTCGACCACTGCGAGCAATGTTGCAAATCAGTGAATGGGACTGCTTTATCACAACACTGGATTTCTAGGATTTGTGTATCCGTGTAATGAAATGCTGTGATTCATCAGGAATTTGACTCAGCCAAAACCATACATTCTCAATTTTATTTCTAGAAAATGTTCCACATCATAATATATGATGTGGAGATATATATATATATATATACACACACACATATAAATATATATATATATACACACACACAGCAGCATTGAAAAACTGATAAGTATATATTCAAGCAATCCAACAATCATGTTTTCTTCTAAACTGAAATAATCTTCTCCCAAATGTTCTGATCTGGCCTGAGCATTTTACATAACTTTAACCAGTCTAACTGTAGTTGAACATGTGAATTAGTGTTGCCTTCTGGTTTTACTTTCATAGGTAAAAATAGACTTACCCACAAAAGTAGAACATTGGACAGGCCATTTTACGCTCTCATTTATTTCCTTCTTGTCAAACCACTATGATCAACCTATTTGTCACCATCAACAAGAGGTGCACACTTCACACTTGTAAAGAACCAGAAAGTTTTCCACTGCTTGGCTCTATACCTGTCGACAAGTATTTATTGTACTAGTTACTAATTAAGCTCATTTGTGTGGCCAGACCTTACTGAAAGGGTTGATATTTGCATTGATTCAATGAGGTACACTGAGATTACTGATTCATGGTTAGGGATGAAAAGAAAGAATGTGAAATGGAAAATTTCATGAAACTCAAACCCTTGACTTGATTTAAACTTGTGACATGTTGTTTTAAATAAGCAAACTGGGCAAATACTATTTGTTCTTTGTTTGTTTGCTATTCTAATGGCAGTTATTATAACATTAATTTAAAAAAATAAATAAATAAATAAGAAGACAAAAAGGTGGATTTTGTACCTGCTGCTGAACGGCGACCCCTGTGGCTACAAGTGGTAATTTCAATACAAATCGGCACCACGTGTTTGTGTCTTGGCTTAATTATTCATGGATGTGTTTTATTGCTCATGCATTAAAATTTTCATTTGTAAGAGAAAGACTGTTAGTTCGGGCTAACACAGGCACAGCTTCACAAGCTACACGATGCAAGCTACAGATGAATGTTTGCTTGACTCATGTAATGAAACACCTTAAAAAGCAGTTTATAACAAAAATGTATTGAACTTGAGCAAAACATTTAGCTGTCCTTTGCTCTGACAAGACTGTGGTTTCAATTAAAACTACAGATCAAACTCAGTTATTAGCCAAATATTAAAAGCATGTTTCACCAAAAGTTAGCACAATCACATGAATCTTGCTTGTGCCATAAGGATTAACAGTGAGGGCTTTTCAGTAAAGGCTCTTTATTTCCTCTCCATCAAAACTTTCTTTCTCTGCTTACAGTGTCTCCAAGTGAAATCCAGGCCAGCCCAAATGCAAACGCAACACTCCCCTGCAATGTGACGTTCCCAGCTTCTGTTAAAGGGGACAAAATAGACCAGTCTCTCATTAGCGCCAGCTGGACAAGTAACGGCTCTGACATCGCCTCATTCGGAAAGGCAGCAACACAAATAAAGGAAGGCTTCATCTGGGACACCAATGATTTCACCAGTGGGGACTTTTCACTGACCATCCTCAGAGCTAGTCTCGACCTGCAGGGGGTGTATGAATGTGCAGTCAACTACAACAACACAATGCTGCACTCCAGTAATGTCACATTTGGGATCCTCGGTATGTCTTTGATCACTTGTTGAGATTTGGGCTTTGGGTGCTCATTTAAATCTCAAAGAAACAAGGTACAAAGCTGAAATCTAACATTTTTATCATGTATTATCAATCAGTTTCTTCTACTTCTCCCCTTTTCAGCTTCCCCCACTCTCTTGATCCCTCAGCAGTGGGTGGTGTTAGAGAAAGAGAGCCAGTTTAAATGCCATGCAGAGGGTTTCTACCCTCCTCCTGTCTCTTTCTCCTGGACCAGAGATGGGAAAGTGATTCAACCTCCCTACCAGGTTCAAGGTACACAGACTCCCAGTGGTTACTACATGGCTGTGGGCAACCTGACCTTCTACCCTTCCCGTGAGGACCAGAATGTGACCTTTGGCTGCAAGGTGTCACACAAGGGCAGCCATCAAGAGTCGGATTTCCAACTCAACATCACCTGTGAGTGATACATCACGTCACTTTGTACTTTTGTATATACTTTGCATATTAATTAGTGACCCCAATGGTTCCTCTGTCATGGAGAGCCATAATAAGTGCATTATGGTACAATCTATTTATCTTCTTAATCTGATTAAGTCCATTGATGAAGCCAAAAATTTCAATACTTTCTTTGTCAGATCTCCCTTCTGTTAGACTTTCTGCGGTGCCATCGCGCTCCAACAGTGCTCCTCTCACCGTTTACTGCGAGCTGGAGAGTTTCTACCCAGAGGAAGTGGCCGTGTCCTGGATTCAAAATGGCACAACCCTCCCCGAGCCCCCCACCACTGAGCAAAACCCAGATGGTACCTACAGAACCAGACGCTATTATACTTTAAGCCCCGAGCAGAGGAGGCAAGGTGGGAAGGTGGAGTGTGCAGTAAGCCAACCAGGGGTAGTGCACCCAGTCAGAGGCTCAGCAAACCTGGAGAAACTGGATCCCCAAGGTAAAATGTTTTACCAGTTTGACACAGCCCATATGTTTCACTTTGGATGATGGTTTGATGAAATCATATTTTGTTTTGGAACAAAGTCTGAGAACAAAAATAAAGCGTGTGGCTGCCTAATAACCATTTAGAGTTGTGCCACTTTTAGAAACTGTTTGACAAATGTTTGCAACTCGTTTGTCTTGTTCTTGATGCTTTGTCACTGCTGCCTTTGAAAGCACACTGCATTGTATTGTGAGTTCCTACTGATGTGTCTCTTCTCATGCTGTTTTCTGTCAGATGAGCCTCTGGTGTTGACCAAATCAGCCAAAGCATCGGTGGCTATGATGTGTATTTCTATAGTGCTGGTCTTCCTGCTCTGCTTTGGCTTTTCTTGGAGGAGAAGGGATGGTGAGTCAGCCCCTGCCGCGCAGTGAAAGCCAGTGACCCCTTAAAATGAAGTAAAGTCTATCTAGTCTACTCTTATCATAGGTTGTGGCCTTAGTGTGTCTCAAGAACTTTATCTGAAGGCTTTTTGGAGGAAACAGAATCATCCCTGATCTTTATCCTTGGATCTTTGGTTTTATTTTAAAACCATAATCATCAAAGTAATATCACAGTATTGAAACTGCATCAAGGCCTCTGTCCTGTCTTGAAGTAAATTCACGCTTAAATGGCAAAGGCAGAGTCACTCTTCTACAGACTACCATGTTGAATTCACTTAAACTGTAATCACACAGAGCTGCAGATTTAATCAGGATTTAATCAGGAATGATTGTCCTTTTCTCTCCGCAACTCATCAATTCTCTTCATCTCTCCTCACACAGAGAAACAGAAGTCTCTCAGTGTATCAGGGATCATCCTCCCTCCACGCGTGATTGTAGGTCAAAAGGGCAGGGTGACAGTGTGCATTGAAGGCAGGAGGGTGGACCGAGTCCAGACTGCATGGTTCCTCAATGACACTCCGATCTCTGACACCTCATTCACAGGTAGACGAACTTAGCAGTGATATCAGTGATCACAATGTTGTGCTGTGCTTTCAGACATTGTTCGATTGTCCAGCTGAATTTTGGGGGAACATCTGGAAGATATCTGGAAGATTTTCATTGGATGGAGTGGTGTCATCTTAAAAAACATGTCTTGGTTTTTGAATATTATATATTACTTTAGGGCAGTGTCGAAAAAGAGGGTGTTTCCACACTGCCTTTTGAGAAACAGTTAAACTCAAAATAGCAGTTCAACTCGAAATAGTTCACTCACGAAAATCGAAAGTTCACTTGTTAACATGTCATATCTCCTTCTAATTGGTCCAGAAACCAAACAGGAAAATAGCGCAATGTTCTGTGGTGGCCATGTTTATCTGATAAATACAATATCTGTGCTTGACTCATGTAAGTGCATGAGGGCACATGAAGTATCTTTTACACTATTCCTAAAACACATCATGTTTTCTCTTTTACACTTTAATTCTGCTAACAATTTACAACCTTACACACACAGGGACCTCCAAAGCTAACTTTAACTGCCTCTATAACCCCCTAACCACCATCCATTTGCCCTATGGTCTAACTCTCACCTCACCAGCATCAGAGAAAGGCCCACTGCTGCCCTCCAGAGGTCAGATGGGTTACTACAAGCTGCACACTCTGGGGCCTCTGCACTCATCTGGAAGTGGCACTCAGCAGCTGATCTCCGCGCTGACCTTCATCCCCCAGATTTCAATCCACAAGGCAGCAGTGTTTAAGTGTCAGGTGTCCTACATTGGCAAGGACAAGATCGTGGTGGAGAGGGTGTCAGAGAAGTTTACTATTCTGTGTAAGAGCGGATTTTCTCTCATTCCTTTTTCCCTCCACTTTTCCAAGATTTTCACAATTTATGTAATAGAAATGTTTGTATATTTTCTCTCTTAGCTGCCCCTGAAGTATCAGAAATCCAGCTGGCAGAGACACCAAATGACTCGGGTAAGGAAATATTTTTATCCCCTTGTTCAGGTTCAGCAGATGTAAAACATGCCTGGTTGTCTGAGGCTACATCCCTGAAATTTCTGCCTTCCAGATGTCATCAGCCTGACAGTGAGAGCGTCACATTTCCATCCAGACGTCATTACCTTCCGCTGGTTCTGTCAGGGGGGCGAGCTGAGCCCTGTGGCCTCCCAGGCCTCGTCCTCCCCTCGACCCAATTCTGAGGGCTTCTTTTCAGCCTACAGCCAGTGTAAGTTGCCACGGAGTGAACTGGAAAAGGGAGGCACTAAAGTGTGGGTCAGTGTCCACCACATTGCCCTGAAGCAGCCAGTCACCCGTGAAACCAGAGGTAAGAAACAGGGGAAGAAAAGGCAACAAATTTAAAGTTACATTTCAAAAAAATAAAGCTTAATTTTGCACTCTGTCCCCAATAGGCTTTATCAAAAGGCCATGTGTGTCCGAAATTGTCAGCTCCACTGTTTCCCCGGATCAGACTTTGACCTTGGGATGTGAAATCACAGATTTCTACCCTCCGAACATATCAGTCACTTGGCTGAAGCTCAGAGAGGGAGAGCAAGACGACAGAGAGGAGGAGGTGATCGAGGGAGGAGAGGTGTGGGGCCCTGTACAGACTCATCCCAGAATCTACAGGGCCACGGCCACTCTGAGAAGAAGGGCAACAAATCAGGAGAAGAAGGAGAGAAGAGGAGGGATTGTTTGTAGAGTCGAGCACTGTTCCCTACAGGAGCCTATTGAGAGACACTGGAGAAATGTTGACATTGGTATGAATCATTATAAGTGTTTTTACATTTTTTACAATCAACAGTTTGGCATTTTGGCTGTTATCATTATAATATGGAGGATATTCACATAGTATCTGAACTTGTAGAAAAAAATACACAAATTCACCTGCTTTTATACCATGTCTTACTCTTCATGTTTGTCTTCCCTTAGTTGCTCCCTCCATTCCTCCATCGATCTCTGTCTGTTGGAGCAGCGAAGGAGTTGGCGTGTTCTCTGTCCTCCTGAAGGGAGGTCACCCTAAGGTCAAATTGCTCTGGGCAGCGGGGGGATCCACTCTCTCCCCGTTGGTGTCCAGTGAAACAGAGGAGATAGGAGATGACGGCCAGAGGGAGCTGAAAAGCGTGTGCGCCCTGGAGAGGTCCACAAGCCTGCCGAGCCAGACAAACAAACAGCTGGAGAAACAGAAAAATGGACATGCAATAAGTACTTACTTTGAACATAAATCTTTTTTTTTTAAGATAAAGCAATGATTTGCTGATGATAAAGAATTGCTGTTAAAATTTTAATGGGAATCCTGTACAGATTTTTATCAAAGGGTAATACTAAATCAGCGGAGTACTCATATAAAATATGGAGAGGGTGGAGAATTCATTTCACTCAGAACTTCTTCCAGCAGACTCCTTGAAACTGTGCAAACTTGACTTGACAGTCGTATGAGAGCTAAAACATCCTTTCAGCTCATACTCTCTACAGACTTTGCTCTTTCTTCTGAAGTATGTTTTTTACTAATTATTTGGTGGTGCACTCCTGATGTACCTTGAAAGAGGAGTATGATTTGCAGAAAGCCTCACTGCACACATTAATGTGCTGTCTTAACTTTTTGCTCATGTTACTTTACAGAAACAAAAGCTGCTGTTACAGACCCTGACACCGAAGGTATAGAATACATTGATGAAAAAGTGGATGGAGAGAATAACAACATTGAAAGGGATGAGGAAACAAAGTCGGAGGTGGACGAAGACAGTGACAAAGAAAGCGAGGAAGACCCGGGCGTGCTGCACATCAACAGAGTCAACTTGAGGAAGGGTGCCAGAGAAAATGAGAAGGCACGTTTGAGAGTCTGCGTGGAGATCAAACACCCTGCGCTCAAGCTTCCTGTTTATCGGACCTGGACTGGTAAGACACTGCAAACCACTTGAGTTAGAGAGATTAAGTTTTGAAGTGGTAAATAAATACAGCAGGAAACTGAGAGCTAGTGAGAGATTTCCAGTTCAGCAACTGTCATTTTGTTGCACAAGACAAAAGTAAATATTCCTCTCAACAGGAAATTTGCTCATGTTTAGTTCTTCAGTTTGATCTTGTGTCCTCTCTTTCAGAGCCCAGTGAGGAAATTCCCTGATGTCTGAAGAGTACCTTTCTATTTCATATATCCCATACAATATGTCTAATATACTTTATATCTCTATAGTAAATATAAAGTAGAAGTCATGTTTTTAGAACTGTCTCTGATGTGATCAACAAATGTTCCTTTGCTTCATTTTTGGTCTTTATTTATTATGTTCTGTCATCCATTACCTTTTTTTCTTCCAACTTCATGATTTTTACAAATATTCATATTTTTGTACAAGGGATTTTTACAAGAATAATCAAGTTGTGTGGAATTTTTTTTTTCTAAATCTCAGTTGGAAAATAAAATCTAATTCACCTGTTCTGGAGACATGTTTCTTTGAGTCGACGGGCAGCGTTTACTGTGTTTCTCTTCTGTTTAACGTTCGGTGAGAAACAGGTATCTGTTGTTGGTCAACCACTGCTTCTGAAATAAGTTCTCATTTCGAAATATAGTTCTGCATTTTTTTTTTCCTATTCTCTGACCACAGGAAGGACACTTCACTGTGCTGAGCAGAGGAGGTGCTGCGTGGTTGAACTAGGTAAATAAGATGCTGTTTAATTTGGAACTTCCTCCTCTCAGATATATTGAGTATTTTGTGTTCTATAAAACTCCATCAACGTTCATGCACCTTGCTCACATTTTTGTTTTTTACATTTACTGTGTCACACACGGTACATGTTGTGCAAAGTTCATAGTGTGGGCTGCATGACCAACAAAAACCACAAACACCCACTCACTTTGTGTTTACTGAATAGTTTTGTGCAAGATAAACAACCTATAACATTTTAATGAAAATTATCAGCCAAATAAAACCTTTCTTTTTTTTAACAAATCTAAACACTCTGTAAGATGAATCTCATAATTGTTAACGTTAAACTAAAATAAAAAGGTGGAGCTGAGGGATGTCAGCAGGGGTTAAAAGCCTTTTTTGTGTATTTTTAGGTTAAGTGGCCCTAATGAAAGTCGCACAACGTCGCAAAGTCAGTCATGAAGAAATGTTCTCAGACAGGAGCTCTTCGTGTTCTCATTTAGCCCCTGCTGTGGGTGAGCAGACACTTTTAAAACACTGTGTCACAACACCTCATCTTTTCTGTGGCCGGACCTCTGCTCACATCCGCAAACTCTGCAACGCGTAGGCTTGATGCGCTGGCGACTCAGCTGCGTTAATCATCCTCTTCCTCATTATGATTCACCGGACATATGTCAGTATGAGGAACTGAGCCGTGACTGAGGATGTTAAAACCTGGTCGCTTTTGGATGCAGCTTAATGTAAAGTTTCCAGTTTAGAAAAATTACGTTGACGGGCGGGTGTGATTGTGTGTACGCCTGTTTGTTTTTGTTTTTTTTTTTCAATACGGTCACACCCAGAGGATAATTAAGTCAGATGGTCAGAGAGACAGCGAGGAGGAAGTTTGAAGATGGACCAAGACAGTCCCATTTCCAGGGTGGAGAGGACTTTCTGGACAGTTTGGGTGAGCTGCTGCATTTGAAATCAAGAATCTAATGGCGTCTGAAGCAGAGAAATGTGGATGCAAAGTCACCTCTCTCTCTCTCTCTCTGTCTCTCTACCTCTGTCTCTCACACGGACTGCTATATTGATGTCTCTCGCTCTACCCCCCCCCCCCCCCCCCTCCCCCGTGTGTTTGTGTATGTGTATGTGTGCCTGCGTGTCTGTGTGTTTGGGTGGGGGGGGCTATAAAGGTATAAAGCAGGTTGGAGCCATATATGCAACATTGCATTGTCATTCTGAAACAGGAAAGGGCCCTCCCAAATTGTTGCTACAAAGCTGGCTATTGTATAGCCGTGTACAGTAAGATGTAGCCATTACATTTTCCTTGACTGGAAATGAGGGGCTTGTCCCAAACAACAAAAACAGTTGATGAGAACATGCATAGAACAGATGCTGGTTAATTAAATAACAAAAAACTAAGTCAGCTCTTTCTCTCTATATCTTTCTCAGTACTATATAACCGACGCTGTGAACAGATTCCTCAGACCAGAGCCCACTAACACCGTCAGCAATGACCCGAACTCCTTCCAGCAATCTGCAGTTGAGAGCGAGCCTGGTGCCAGTGGTCGCCCAGAGGGTGACACTAGCGGTGGAGATGTCGATGAGGAACACAGTGTTGCGACAGCCTCGCTGCTTAGTTCATCTCGGCCAGTTGTTGCCTGGGAACTTTGCACCACAGAAATTGACTTAGGCCCTGAGAAAGAAAGCATGCAGTACAAAAGCCAGCCGAGTGGAGGTAGTGAAAGCAAAGCATCTGAGGAAGGTGAGGAAATCAGGCAAGAACACCTCAGCCAAACAGGTAATGATGATGCAGGGCTGCTCGTTGATAAAGGTGCAAGAGAAAAAAATGACAAAGAAGAGGAAAGTGGAGATTGGAACTTGTACACACACAGACAAGGTGAAACACCGGATAATTATGAATGTGAAGAACATTCAAAGATGGGATCACTAAATCGTACAGGCGATGAAGTGATTGAAGACATAGAGGGAAGGGGAAGAAAGGCTGATGCTAAGGAGGAAACTCAGGGGGAAATAACACCGGATGATGACCAAGAAACGGATGAAACCACGAGAAACATCCAAATAAAGGAAGAAGCTGATAAAATGCACCATGAAAATGAGCAGGGTTTGGAGGCAGAAGACACTGAGACAACACAGCGCTCGTTGACAGATTTTAGTTTAGAAGATGAGCACAACGTGGACATAGAAGAGGCGAGAGTCCAGAGGGACGAGGCAGACACAGCAGTGGTGCATGAAGAAGTAGAAAACAGTGATGGCAAGTTACAGCTGGTCGTGGAAACTGAAAACAAGTATGATGAGTGGGCAAAACAAGTTGAAAATCCGTTCTTAGTCTGTGAAGAACTGTCAGAAAATGACAGCAATGTAAAGGGAGACGACCCAGGCCTTATTTCACTGAATGATGAATTGAAAATGACCTTCAAAAAATGTGGCAGTGTGTCAGAGGATGTTGGACAAGAGTATGTGATGTCTCATGAAAGCGAAAGTGAGAAAGCTGAGGCTGAAAGAGAGGAGGATGAGAGGGAGCAAAGTGGAGAACAGAATGTGAACGAGACTGCAGACAACCAGGCATTAGATGAAGAGCCAGAGCAGGAAGAAGACATGAAAACAGTTACAGTAGGCGGTCAGGGCACTGAACATGATACACACACAACAGACATTGTGCAGAATGCTGAAGCTGAGCTGTACGCAACTGAATTCACAGATAAAGGAAAAGAGGATGTGGCTGAGGACAATGAAGTGCAAACCAAAACAAGACAGACAAGCGGTGTTGGTGGCACAGTGGTCAATGAAAATTCTCAAGTGACAACAACAGACATTTCAGTAGATGAGACATTTTTTGATAAAGATCAAGTAGAAGAGGAGAGGCTCTCCTTTGAGGAGGATCACTACAAAGATGGTTACATAGAAGCAGCATGTACAACCACCTCAATTACAGCAAAACCTGAAGGCGAGACTGGACAGGAAATAAGCGGAGAGTTTAAAAATATTCCTCTGGTACCATGCGAAGGCCAGGTTGTTGTGTCGCGGGAGCTAAATTCTGCAACATGTGAGGAAACACAAGAGGGAGTTCCTGAATACAACAATGAGCCTGGGCCAGATGAAAATACAACACAGAGGTTCCTGGAAGAAGGAAATTTGAAGGAAATCCAGGCCAACAAATTACCAGAAGAGGTGGAGAGCAACGAGTTGGAGAGCCTTCAAAACGGTCGCACTGAAGGTGACTCTTTACTGGTGAGGGTGCGTATGGAAGAGGAACAAGAAAGCACAGAAGATATTAAGGAGCCGACTGGAATACTGCACCTTACAGATCCCGGATTGCTGCAGGAAACAGAGAAGTTGCTTGTTGAACCAGTAGTTGAAGAATCAGGACACTTGTTTGAGGAAGAAGACGGAAAATTATTAGACAGCTCAATGAAGACAAAGATCGAACAGTCAGAAAAGGAATTTGAGACACACGATGGTGTGATAGAAGAGACAACAAAAGAGCTTCAAGGTGGGACTGAAGAGCTGTTGATTGAATTTGAAATGTGTGAAGGGTTAAGCGACTCCAAAGATGTTGCTGGAGATGGCTGTGAGACAACGGGAGCCGTGGCAGCTGAAGAATCGCTGGTCGGATTCGCTGAAGAAAAATTTAAAATCCTTGAGGCTGTGACTGAGCTGAAATTACTTGAAGATACTACTGTAGCAATGCAAGATGCAGAGATCGATGTTGAAGAAACTGGTTATGAGATTGATGTGGAGGCAGTAGAAGATGAAATGCAGAACAAAAAAGAGAGGGAAGTTTTAAATTTGGAGGTAGCGGCACTGGCAGCAAAAAACAACGAAAACATTATGTTTACAGAATCTGAATTATCAAGACCAGATGAGTCACTGGAGACAACCAATCAGCTATCAGTTAAAGCATTTGAGGTAAGCAATGAGATGTTAATAGACACTGAAGCAGCAGATGAATTAATGACAACAGAGACCAAACCAAAAGATTTGGCTTTGATAACAGAGGAGATAGAGGCAAAGCATGTGACAGAATCAGAGGGGAGTTGTGCTGAAGAACCAAATAGCTCAGTCAGTGGATGTCAAGACTTGATTGATGAAGAAATCCTTGACTTGTGGATACAGACGGCATTGTCGAAGGACACGAATGGCATGGAACAAGAAGAAGAAGGGCCTGAACCTGGACAACAAATGGACACCAAAACAGAGCCATCGAGTGAGGAACAAGATGAACTGCCATTAGTGCAGTCAGAGAAGGAGAAAGAGCAACTTGTGGAGTCAAATGCAGGAGAATGTGGATTAGTGAGTGACGTAGAAATGTCTTCATCAACAGCAGAGTCTGGATTTTTGGACCAGTCTGTCAGTGAATGGGACACAGACCACAGTGAAATCCAGCTACTCAAATCAAATAGCAGTGGGTCATTTCAGGACATCCATGACATGTTGACTAGTACAACAGAATCAACAGATGTCTCTGAATTGTCTACACAACAACCTTACTCTGAATCTCAGGATATACTGATGGAGGAAACAGTGGACATGGGGCAATCAAGTCTGACAGGAGAGGAATCAGTCACTGAGACAGGATTTTACCCTGAATCAGGAGTGATATCATCAGAGGCTGAACATCTCAATCAGGAATTGGAAAAATCACAAGAAAAAACAGACGAAGAACGAGCTGAATCAGCAGAGACTGAAACTGGATCACAGAAAGAGACTGATGCTGATGCAACAGACCCAAGGTGTACTGAATGGAAAAACACTGAAGAGGCAGATGTTGAGAGTCTGGCAAAAATGAGACCTGTTTTCAAAGATGAGAAAACTAAAGTTGAAGATGTGCCTCTTGAGGTAACTGCGTCTGACTTTCCAGATGAAATCAAACAAGCTGAATTAGGACAAGCTGGACGTGGCTCAGAGGCTTTGCTGCATGAGGAAGTGATGTTGCCAGAATCACAAGACAACACCTTTGTCGAATCTGAGAAATCATTGCAGTGGCCCTCACTGGACAAACCACAGCCCGAGTGGACAGAAGATACTGATGAATCATTACCTGAGCTAAACAGGGCTCAAGTGGCAGAACAGCCAGTGACAACTTTTGAAGATCAGAGTGAGGTATTGTTGTCAAAATAACACATTTAACCATAAAATGTCTTTTTAAATTAGTATTCATAACCTACAGTGATGGTGTGAGTTCAGCTGTTTTTGTCATTGCAGGTGGACTCATCTGCACTGAACTTCACTGCACAAAGGTCAAGAATTGCTGTTAAAAACCCTCGAGTGAGGCCACCCAAAGATCCCCGCTCCCTGCTACATATGCCCTCACTGGATCCCACACCCTCCTCACATCTGCCAGTCAAGGTCCCTGCAGGTGTGCCTTTGGGTGGCATGGGCATTGGAATAAAACTGCCTGGTAGGTCACTTACTGTACCACATATGGAAAGCCACTACCCTGAGTTTTTTATTTGGGTTTTTTTTTTTCATAATCTGTGAATAATGTCACACGTTTATTTTTTAGGGCTTGGAGCAGGTTTTCCTGTTTTAAAAAAGACACAACATGTGGTGAGAGAAGAAAAAAGCTCAGAACCGCTCTCACAGGTACTATTAATAGTCTTTGAAAATCACTTTTTCTGTCACGTTGAGGTGTATACATTATTAAAATGTCTTAAAATGTCACTATATTGACAGGAACCTGAACCAAAACCAGAGGAGGAGAGTGGCACACCCAAACAAGATGAGGCACAATACAAACCTAAATGGATGCCACCAAGACATCCAGGGTAAAAAAAAAAAAAAACAACTTATTGCAGTACAAAAGAGCCATTTTGTGTTCAGACATTTTCTAATTCTTATTTTTCAAATGTCTCCCCAGGTTTGGAAATCCGCTTATGTCTGAGCTGAAGACCAAACTGAAGAAAACCCCAAAAGAGTGATAAACATGAATTGTTATGCATTGTGTGAATATCTGAATATAATGGCTTTGTTTTTTGGTGTATTTATCAAACTGAATACAGTGATGAGATGTTGAGATTATGAGATTGTGTCAGTTACTTTTTCCGTGTTTAAGGTTTGCAATAAAGCTTAACTGAAAAATGTATATTGTCGCTGGTTTGTTAACACATTATTATAGCTTGTGATTTTAGGCTTCATTAATGAGATTTGACTTGACAGAGAACAGAAATCACGGTGATTTAATTTTTAAATCTACTTTCATCAAGACTGTAGATGGCAGTGTTGCCCCTTCGTGTGGACACAACGCACTCATAAACACATGACGAGGAAGAAGAAGCCTTTAGTTGTGATTGGTTGGAATTGTCCAATGAGCGTAAAGAAAGCTGCCATTTGAACCAGAGCGGCCGTGTGGACCAGTTATGATTTCTTATGATTTGATCTTTTCGCTTATTTTCACACTCATTTAACGTTAGTGGAAAAGTGTTTCGTTCAGCAGACTCAAGTCCCGACCGCGCAGACTGTTTGAAATATTTCCACAGACATAAACACCCACCAAGAAGTGCCTGTTGAGATCGGTAAGTCAAAGTTATTTCCAAACTACCAACTGACGTTAACATAACCAAGCTAACATTAGCTTAGTTTCGTTGGGGGCTGTAATCTCTCGACAAAACAACACCCGTCAGTGTATTTCTTTTTTCCCCTGAAACTGCCATGTTTTTTTTTTGTACTAACAAGTCTGTCTATATAATGCTACGTTTGTTCTTCAAATGCCACTGACAGAATCCAGTGGTGAGGCCATTTCGATCTCCGAGCTGGCCCAGTTAAAATTTACATGATCTAGTAATGTAAAAGTAAAGGTGTTACGTCTTTTAATCCACAGGCTGCAAGCACAGAGAGTCTGAGAAGACACCTGAAAAAAAAAATATGTGTCAGGAAGTCTGAGCGTTGTGCCCTGTCTCAAAAAAAACTTATTTTCCTTGTGTGAAAGCAAAAAAAGAAGAAATTCACCAGCATGGCCAGTGAGACAACCATGCAAACCTCATGTATTCAGGAAGATCCAGAGGTTGATGAATGTCGTGAAAATATTCCACCCGAAGACACCACACAGCCAAGTGGAGAAAACAAGCCTCTCTCTGACTCTTGCACCTTCTCAACCCCAGCTCCAGCAAGCAGCAATGGTGTAGTCAAGGCAAAGTCACGGCTCTCTGGTCTCCAGTCTGCTCTAACACCAATTTATAAATACTTAAACATCGGCAATAAATCTCCATCTCGGGAGCCTTTAAAATGTGGAAACAGTCCTCATCTCAGCGTGCCCTTTGCCTCCTCAGTAAATTGCCAAAAATCAGTTGGAGTTTCTAGCCAACCTCCCAACTCCGATTCCTCCAGTGCCAGTTCTGGGCGATCATTAGGTGATAAGAACGCTCCTGTGTGCTGGCTAGATGACGAATACTTGCCAGAAATTACTCTCCTTGATGTTACATGCGATTCTACGATGCAAATGACTAGAAATGATTCAGCTCTGCCTGACAGTGTGCCAGCAACACCAGTAACAGCTAGGTCTGTGACCAGCACATTTTCCACTCTCCAGCCGCCCCACCTGAATTCCTCCACTGATGTAATCATTACTGCTCATAAATCCTGCCCTCAGAATAAGCCAATGGATCCTCTCCAGTCTAATGTTAGCAGTCCTAAGGCAGAGAGAGAGGCTACAGATCAGACTTGTTCAGTCTCTAAGAACACTACTGAAACTTCCTTTGTTATGAATCAGAATTGTTCAGCTGATAAGACAGGTGGCTCATGTGATGTGCAGGACGCCACTTTTGATTCTGTTCAAAAATCCAGTGGAAGTGCTATTTTAGGGGAAGCTGGTGATAGAGCCTTTTGTCTCCAAAACAGCACTTTTGATAGTAAACCTTCCTCTAAACAGAATGGCACGATAACTTTGTCAGAAACGAGCACAAGTGCCAGTCACCAGAGTGCTATGGACAAGCCCTCCCCTTCTAAGATCTGTAATGTACTTACAAGCGCTAAAGAAAACAATTCTGAAGTCCACCCTCCGGAACTGTCAAAACATTGTGGGACAACATCTGGTACAGACCCTAATGCCAAGATGGCTGACACCCCAGAGAGCATGGATGCTCCTGTGCGCTGGCTGGATGACCGATATTTCCCAGACATTACTCTCCTTGAGGTTACACGTGATTCAGAGCTATCACCGGGAGCAGAAATATCCTCAATGGAAGTCACGCAGGATATTCCACCGATGCATTGTGTGACAAAAAGCAGGCCTTCGTCAGAGCTCAGTGGACAAATTGCGGCAGAGCCTGGCAGACTGGACGTGATTCAAAGTGAAGAACTGTCAGGTACTCTTACTGGCAGCGTCACCCACACCATAAGCTCCTTTAGTGAGCAATCTGATAAGTGTGTGGGGGAAAACATCATGAAAGCTTCCTTAGAAGTAACTCGGGATATTTCTATGGGTAGTGTTTTAGAAAACAGTAGGTCTTCATTGGAGACAAGTGGACAAAACCTAGTGAAGAGTCAGACATCAGCTGAAGACACACTTAGTACCCATCCTGCTAATGTTACTCGCGACATAATCTCCTCTAGCAACATGTCTGTTCAGTGTGCTGCGTCAGAGTTTTCTACCTCTGACGTGCAGCGTAACACCAGTTTAAAAAATGTCACCTCTGAGCTTCACGTTACAGATGTGGAGACCTCTGCTACTGTGGAAGCTAATAATGAAGAGGTACTTACTAGCCATGATGCTGAGTTGACCAACAAGGCACCGCAATCAAACCCAAAAACAACTGTGTCAGCAAATGGCACATTTACCATTGCCCAGCCCTCCAATCTGAGCACCTCCACTGATTTAAATACTACTGCTCAAATATCCTGCCCTCAGAATAAGACTCTGGATCTTCCACCATCTAATGTAAACAGTCCCAAAGCAGGGAATGAGGTTACAAATCAAGTTAGTGCTGACTGCGAGGACACTGCTGAACCTTCCCTCAGTACGAATCAAAATTGCTCGTCTGTTAAGGCTACAGGTTCAAGTGATGTGCAGAGCACCACTTTTGATAAGCAGTCTCCTCAAGAATCCAGTGCCTGTACCAATTTAGGAGAAGCTGGTGCTACAACCTTTTGCCTCCAGAACAACACTTTTGACAGTAGTAAACCTCCTTCTAAACAAAATGGCACAATAACTTTGTCAGAAACAAGCTCAAGTGACAGTCACCAGAAGACTTTGGACAAACCCTCTCCTTCTAAGGCTTGTAGTCCACTCTCTAGCTCTAAAGACAACAATTCTGAAGTTCACCCTCCTGAACTGTCAAAGCAAAATGGGACAACAACCAGTACAGACTCTAATACCAAGGTGGCTGACAGCCCTGAGAGCACATTCGAAGCTAATCCAGCTTCAGAGGCAGCTTCTGGAGCTGGTAGACATGAGACTAAGGATCATTCACAATCAGGTCAGTCTGCGACAGATGGTCTTTCCGACACTTTGGGCCATCCTGGCATGGATACAGAGAACAACAAAGCAAACACGTTCAATTTGGATGACACCCTGGATTTAAGAGTAGACTCTTTGGTTACTTCAACGCCAATGACTAACTGCAAAGTGTTCCACTTCAGCATGGAACGTGACGAGGGCAAAACCATAGGGGCACAGAAAAAACTATACGGGGATGGATCCAGTAAACCAGGTCAGCCATCAAACATCGTCTCTGATCGGAAAACATTCTTCACGCAACCCGTTGTTAAATCCCTTTTGCCTCATTCGAAAGCTGCATCCCAGCTGTTGAAATTTAAGCCAGCCTCAACGCTTCCAGGAAGGTGCGAGCCGTTGACATCGGGCCTGCCCATGACAAGACAGAGGACCCAGGCTGAGGCTTTGAAAAATGCTGCAGCTCCTGATGCAGCCCAGGGGGTAGGATTTGAAAGCTGAACATCTTTTTGTAATCCACTAAGTGCACGAAATGTTGACAGAACTTTCTATTTAAAGATAAATAGATCAAATTAACTCTAAAGCTCTTGCCAGTTTCATCTGTTAAATCTACTTTTTTGTGATTGAAACCAGACAACTGAAAGCAACAATTGCTTGCATGTATTGATGACAGTCTGATGACATCCTCTGTTCTTGTGTATTTAAGACCCAAGGAATATCAAGCTCCTACAATTTGCGGGCTTCAACAACAGGTAGGCAATATGTGTTCTTGTTTTTAGAATGAGCTTGGTAGATTGCAGTTTCATTCTTCATAAATGTTGAGAGAAAATTATTAAAAATATGGGATGAGAATTGTAAGCATCTGTGAGTCCACTCTAACTTTCACTTTAACTCTGAAAGTTAAAATGTGTTTCATATTTTTAGACAAAGTTTTTAATGTTTCATTTTATTTAATTTCAGTCTTACTTTTAGCCACATACATTAGAATGCTGTGTCAGTGGGAGACGCATGCATGCACAATATCCAGAATTCACGCTCTCTCCCCTCTGTTGATGTTAGGATCCAAGCAGCCCAGTTCTGGCTTACCGCGACCACACTTGAGCGGCATACCATCAGGCATACAGAGAACTGCACCAGGTCTCAGGGCGCCATCAACACGAAGCATCGCACCAACTTCTGACAAACTCCGTGGGGCTACAGGTGCCTGTACAACATAAGCAAGGAAATCGTTCAAAAAGATGTTTTGTGGTTTTTAACTGTGCAGTTAACATAGAATGAAGGGCTGTGTGAGGTATTGTTTGAAGTGGAGAAAGAATTAGCATTTTGGCTGTGAATTTGAATGTGATTGATATCTCTTTCTTTTTTTCCTCCCTCCTCTTGCACAGCTACTAACCCTGTGACAAAGACTTCCCAAGCAAAGAAGCACACGTTAACCAGAGGTGAACCTTTGCCAACAGCAAAGAGGAAGAAAATAGGTAAATACTGATCTGCTGTATAGGAACACTGTAATCATACAGCTGGTCTTTATTTTTCAAGACTTGCATTGTTAGTATTTTCTACAAAAGCTAACTTCTAACACCCATGACAAAAACTGTACAACTGATATTGTGATGTTGTACAAAAGTTGAGCTTGCAGCCTCATTTTTATCTCCTCCTTTCAGATGTTCCCTTACCATCCAATAGTGCCGAAGCCTCAACATCTTCCTGTGATGCTGTAAACAGAGCCAAAAACCTGAAACAACCTACAACTGGTCAAAGAGCTTTGCCAGCTAAAACCCAAAGAGATGGTTGGTTGGGATTGTGCCATATTGTTCTGTTATGTTGAACAACAGAACCTAGACTTTTTGACTTTTTGTGAGTTACTTATCTGCTGTGGTACATGCTTTCAGATGGTGCAGTGCCAGCCAGTACTGCTGAAAACTCAGCGTCTTGTGATGCTGCCAGCAGAGCCAGAGCCCTGAAACAGCCTACAAATAGCCACAGACCTCTGCTTGCTAAACCCCAAGGAAATGGTAATGGTAAGTGCTCAACTTCCAAAAAGGGTGAGCTGAGGCCTCTGGAAGTCTTATAGGACTAATTTTTATCAAACCTCTGATGTGAGGTGCCTATACTTCCAGTGACCTGTTTGGTTAGGAAGCAGGAGCAATATAGGGAAGGTATAAATGAGGTAGTAACTATCATTAATCCAAAACTTTTATAAATAAACAAAAGGTGGAAGATAAAGGATTATATGACAGAGACCTTTTCCACAGTAATGAAATGATTCAAACTTTTTTGAATTTTTTGTTTTGCAGGATGTGCGAAATGCGTCGCACTTGAAGAACAGCTCAAAATAAAATCAGAAGAAATAAGGAGACTGAAAGAAGGTACGACTTGTTACTGTTTTTGTCTCAGGGAAATTTATTAAAAATGATTTAGAAGACAACATGCTGTAATGATTTGTAATGAAAGAAATATCAGTGCTTTTTACAGCTGCTCGGGTGAGTTTTCATTATCTGTACCATCATCATCATCATTACCTTAGTCATGACTTCATGAGGGAATGACTGGGCTCTGTTTGTCTGCAGCAGTTTGACCATGAAGGCAATATTTTTTGAGTCTACTGTAACTTAACATTGTGAAACAACCTTGGTAATATAATGTTTTAAATATGCCCCTTTTTAGTTTTGCTGTCTTTTTTCCCTCCTTTCCAGAGCTGCTAAAGTACAGAAAACAAGGAGAAGAATGCTGAACTCTCCAATAAAATCCCAATGTGAATGTTCAATAGCATATCTATTCTTATTTTAAAAATGTTACATGGTTTCATTGTAAATAATTTTTATTCAATAAATGGATTTTAATTATATTAAAAAAAATAACATGATACACAGCCAGTTACCAGTTATTAACTGAACTATATATACATTGTTTAAATGCTCTTTATCTGTTGCCATCTAACCTTGAAGAATAAGAAGACTTGACAAAGATGTCTGCAATGAAGCTGACACTATTTTTTACACTGCTGTCATATATTATTACACTATTTGATGAACAATGCTGAAATGGAGATACTCTGTATATGTGTGTGTAATGTTGCACTGTATATGTTTATCCCCTCTAATATGGAGTTAAGCATTCTGAAAAACAAATCCTGGAGGCACGTGGGCCAACTTCTTACTCTGAGACGCTTGGTGTATGCCTTCAGAGTATGTGAGATGTTTTGAAATAAATATGCTGTGAAACAGCTGAGGAGCTAATGGTGCTTTGCATTTTATTATTAGCCTCTGAGTTAAAAGTGTGGTTTTATGACGGGCCTCCGTAACAGATGAATGGTTTTACGTCTGCGGAGCCGCTGGATGGCAGCATAACCCGGGAGCCTGTCTCCATGGTGAGTGTGTAGATCTGTGGACCGTCCCTATGATTTGTAGATCGACGGCGCACTTCCTTTCCTGACGCAAGTGCCCAGCAAGGCTGTTGGACGCCTTTATTTGTGGCTGCTTTACAGCAAAACTGGATTTTATAACGATTCGAAGTAGACAGACACACCACAGAATAACGTTCACAAGGACGTAGGTGAGTGTGTTTCAATATTTGATTCAAATGTGTGATAATTATTCGCTTTAGATCAGTGTATTTGCCGGCTACACACGCGGGGAGGCCCCGGTGCTCTCAGTCCGATGGTGCTAGCGTTAGCTTAGCAACAACCCCGCGCCACGTTAAGTGTTTGCGTTCTTTTTTCACAAATAACCACTCGGTGGTGGCTGGTTAACTAATATGCTACGGTACATTTACGTGTTTTATATTTTGTAAAAACTTCGTGTGGAAAATCTGTAGATGGAACTGCAGTTAGGTGGTCTGCTATATTGTCTGCTTGTAGCAGAGCCATCTGTCAAAGCTAGATAACGTTAGCTAATTGAAGGTTGTCGTTGCATAGCACGTACAGAACTAGGATTCTAACTTTACCGGCAGCCCTGTTTAAGAAGAAAGCTGCACATTTCACCAGCTATATGATATGCTATATAGATATGCTAAATTTGCCTTTTTAAAATGATTGCGTTAGCTCTCGAAGTCTTGAAAGTGTATAGTGAAGCAACCTAAGCAAGAATTTCTTATTGACAAGCCAAATGATATTTAGCTTGACAACATGCCTTAAATGCTGTTTGTGACCCGTCATATGTATTGAAGTTACTACCAGTTGTATTGTGATGTCTGACCCTCAGTCTTACTCCATTAACTAAATAAGAGATGCTTTTTTTCCCGGTTAGTGTGTGTTGGCAGTCTTGTTGAACAGCTCTACCCATCAGTAGACATTTAAATGGGAAGGTGAAACCCACCTGCTTAACTTGAGGTCGCTTTTAACTTGGGCAAACCACGAACATTGAGAATTTATTCATATAGAAGAAAGTTCGTTTTTATTCACACCTGATTATTAAAGGTGTGGGAAACAAAACGGTTTCTACAACATCAAAGGTTCACATTTCATGTAACATAGATGTAAACAAATCTGCTGACATTTTTTTAACACCATATCTCACACATGTAATTTTGTTTTTACAGATTGACGATTTTCTTTAGCAATGTCTCGTTTCTTTGCCACCGGATCTGACAGTGAGTCAGAGGAGTCCTCATCTGCCGATGAGATCACCCCTAAAGCACCTGGGACTACTTTCAAGCAGTCAGTGCAACTTTCCATCAATCCCATCATCAGGACTCAGATTGTGCATTTTTTAGTGATCTCACACATTCTTATTGTTTTCACAGGTCGTTGCTTCTTAGTGATGATGAGGAGGACACTAAGAGAGTGGTGCGCAGCGCCAAAGACAAAAGGTTGGTGTGCTATCTTTTAAACAGCATACCTTAAAAACTGTACAGATTGTCTTATCAATTGTTTTTTTTTTTAATGCTTACGTTATTAAATCTCAGATTTGAGGAGTTGACAAACCTCATCAAGACTATCCGCAATGCTATGAAAATTCGTGACATGGCCAAATGTCTGGAGGAGTTTGAGCAGTTATGTCGAGCCTTCCTCAAAAGCAAGAATATAGTGGACAAAGAGGGTGTTCCTCCTTTCTATATCCGTCTTCTGGCCGACCTGGAGGACTATCTGAACCAGGTTAGTATCCCAGAGTTAAAGCACAACTCTGTAAAGACTGATTTTGTAATTTCACGTTTATTACTTTGCTTGCAGAAAATAAAAGGATATCAGCCTTGGTTAATGCAGTCTGGCATGTTTTATGTCCCAGCCCCAGAGAAATATTTAACATTATTTTCTTTCCAGCTTTGGGAGGACAAAGAGGGCAAGAAGAAAATGAACAAAAACAATGCAAAAGCCCTCAGTACCCTGCGTCAGAAGATCCGCAAGTACAACAGAGATTATGAAGCAGAAATAGCTTCATACAAGGAGGTAAGTTAGGAAACTTTCCCTCAGTGGTTCTATGTTTCAAATAGTATAGACAGTAGTTTTTCTGGATTAAAGGCAAATTTAGCTGCTTTTAATTGAAAGGATTGATCCATGTGGGGTAGCAAAAGAGCAGCACTTGTCCATTGTGCATTACCACCACTGAGTTGCCCTTGAACAAGGCACTTAACCCCTCTCCAGTGAAACTTTAATGATCAACAGATCATTAAAGGTTGGCAGTGTCCAGATGTAACAGTAACAACTGGTCAACACAGCAAAAGAGCAGTCTGACTTATCAAAGGTAAAATATAATTCTCACTGTCTTCTCTTTATCTATTAGAATCCACAGGAGTCTGCAGATGAAGAGGAGGAGAAGGAGCCAGGGGACTCTGGTAAACTTGCTGTTTCTATTTTTTTTATGTTGAATCACAAGAACTCTATAAAAGCATACAAACCATTAAACAAACCGCAAAGTGTTCATCTGCGCATCACAATCATGGTTATACTAAATCAGTGCAAGCATCGTCTCTAAAATTCATCTTATCATTTGTCTTCCACAAGGATCCTCTTCTGAGAGTGAGGCAGAGGCAGGCGATGAAGGCGTATCAGCCAAGGCCTTCTTGAAGAAAAAGCCTGAGGCTGCCCCAGAGGCCAGCAAGTTCCTCAAGTCTGCCAAGGGATCTGGGGTAAGAGGCCAGCATGCCTTGTAAGAATGTACTGCAGAGAGAACGATGAGAAACCTGTTACAAAACACCTAATATTTGTGCTAGTGAACTACGGCGTGAGGGGATACCTGCGCTAATGAGTTTTTCTCTTTTTTTACAGGATGAGTCCTCCTCTAGCGATGAAGATGATGATGATGAAGACTGGGGCTCAGACACTATAGACAGTGGCAGCGAGAGCTCAGATGAAGGGGAGGGAAAGAGTGCTTCCCTGGCTGTGGTCTTCCTCAAAAAGTGAGTGTCCCTCAGTTCGTCTTTTTTAGTTTTATAACAGAAAAAACATGGATAAAGTATATGGAGTGCTGGACAATAAATTAAATTGTCAAGTCAAAGAATGTCAAGTAATTATCTCCTCTCCTACTGCATCATGTAAACTTTAAATACCTGACCTCTACACACACTGTGTCTGTCCTCAGGACCCAGGAGACCGAGAAGTCCAGTGAAAAGAAGGCCGGGAAGAAGAAGAAGCCCAAGAAGAAAGAGCGGCTAGAGGAGGAGGCTGAGGAAGAGGGAGGAGAGGAGGTTGAGGGAGTCTGGGAGAAGGTGAAGGGAGGCGTCCCTCTGGTCAAGGTAAAGAGATTGTGAGGAAAGCCTTTTTAGATTCATTGCTCTCATGATTGATGCTGCTGAAACAAGATAGAACACTAGATGAAGCCCACATTCATATTTGTCTTTGCCACAATTCCACATAATGCATTTTAGCACAGAAATATTGAATCAAGGTAAAGTGCATCATGATAAATGGTCAAAAACAATTGTAGGTGATTAAATGCAGTGGAGCATGTAAAGAACAGCCTGCCTCAGAAGAAACAACCACATAATATGGGTCAACGAATAATGTCAGTGTTAATGTTATGTGGTGTATTCAATCTATCAGGAAAAGCCCAAGATGTTTGCCAAAGGCACAGAGATCAACACAGCAGTGGTGGTGAAGAAGCTGAATGAGATCCTGCAAGCAAGAGGCAAAAAGGGCACAGACAGGTAACACTGCAACATTACTGTATGGACAGTTAAAGTCATCATTAGTATCAAAAACTACAGTTCTAATTAACCACAGAGGAACAACCAGATTCCTCAGTAATCTCCTTACCTGTGTATTTATGTAATGTATAGCACATTCAGAGATACAGTCCTTGTTTACATATTTAGATAGCAATTTCTCTGATCTCATCACCACTCTGTCCGTTTTGTTTTTTTCTCCCTGTAACAGGGCTGCCCAGATTGAGCTGCTCCATGCTCTGGCAGCCATCGCTGCTGAGAATAACTTGGGCCAAGGCATCCTGGTCAAGATTAAGTTCAACATCATTGCCTCCCTTTATGACTACAACCCCAACTTGGCAGCCTTCATGAAGGTAGGAGGCACTTTTTTGTTTTGTTTTGTTTTGTTTTGTTTTGTTTTGTTTTAATTTTACAACTTTCCAAAGTTTGAAAAATGAATCCAAAGGATCTGCACAGAATGAAATAAATATTCAATATGCACCTTTATATTTTGGACCACTGCAATTTATTTTATATTTGATGTAAAATGATTAAATTCTAAATCAGCAGAAACTGATCCTCAGATGCAGCAAAATGTGTTTAACTGTGTGTTCAGACATTTTGTATTGAAAAACTAGGAATCTGATCATGGTGTTTCAAAGTGAATTAATCTGACTTTGTTACCTTTAGGCGGAAATGTGGAAGAAGTGCCTGGACTGTATAGACGAGCTGCTGGACATCCTTTTTGAGAACAACAACATCTTCATTGGAGAGAACATTGCAGAAGACAGTGAGAATCTGGGCATCTCTGACCAGGTATCTCATCTTTTCTTTTCTGTTTTTGTTTTTCATGACTGGTATTTTTGGGTGGCAGCTTGGTCTGGTTGGTGGGTAGACCATCCCAAAACAGAATCCCTGCAACCTTGTCTTTACATTTATATTTTTAATCATCTTTATTTTATGTTCAAGGGTTGTCTGCATCATTTTCATGCATGAAAGCATCATCATATGTATATTTTAGCTTACATGGAAATAGTCTGTTAGCTTCTGAACAAACTGTCTAACATGCAGGTGTGTCTTGTAAGCCTAGATGGAGGATGACATGGCAAAAAATAAATGATTATTTCTGTGTTGTTTGTGTTTGCCAGCCATTCAGGGTGCGTGGATGCGTCTTAACATTGGTGGAGAGGATGGATGAAGAGTTCACCAAGATCATGCAGAACACTGATCCCCACTCACAAGGTGAGCTGTACCGAAAAACAGACTCAAGAATAATTTTTAATTGTATTGTGACAGAAAATGATACACTATTGGATAAAGATGTGAATTGTGTGATGTGCATCATTTGTGGTTTTTTAAACAGCTCTCCCTAGTAGCTCATTGTTGTGTTCTCCACTCTCAGAATATGTTGACAATCTGAAAGACGAGGGACGAGTCTGCGGCATCATTGACCGACTGCTCACCTACTTGGAGAACAAGGGCAGCACGGAGGAGATTTGCCGCATCTACCTGCGCAGGATCATGCACACCTACTACAAGTTTGACTACAAGGCCCACCGGCGCAGCCTGGGCCTCCAGGGAGAGTCCAAGGTGAGAATAGTAGAAGAACTGAGTGTCTGTTGTCTTGACAAACATCAACGTGTCTTCAGTATGACAAGGCAAAAATTTAAAATGATCCAAATAAAAACTGAGCCAGACTAGGACATATTGGGTTATAGCCTAAATGTGTCTGTATGTGAACTTGTTAATATGTGGGCACAGTTTCTTGTCATGAGCTTGTCTGGGAGTTTATTAGTGAGTGTAACATGCTCACATGCTCGCCTCTTTTTCTGCTGTGTAGTCCGAGCAGGACCAGGAGGAGAGCGAGGGGGAGGACAGCGCTGTGATCATGGACCGCCTCTGCAAGTTCATCTACGCCAAGGATCGCACCGACCGTATCCGTACCTGCGCTATCCTCTGCCACATCTACCACCACGCTCTGCATTCCCGCTGGTACCAGGCTCGCGACCTGATGCTGATGAGCCACCTTCAGGACAACATCCAGCACGCTGACCCGCCCGTACAGGTAGGCAGACATACACAACACTGGACAAGAGAACCTGTTTAGTTGCAAGAATAAACCCTTAATGAGAATACTAACCACCTGTTTGTTTTCAATTTTCCTAGATCCTGTACAATAGAACCATGGTCCAACTGGGCATCTGCGCGTTTAGGCAGGGCATGATTAAAGATGCCCACAATGCCCTGCTGGATATCCAGTCATCTGGCCGCGCCAAGGAGCTCCTGGGTCAGGGTCTGCTCATGAGGAACATGCAGGAGAGGAACGCCGAGCAAGAGAAAATTGAAAAGAGAAGACAAGTAAGTCCTACAGAAGGAGTGAAATCATGTTTTTGATCATGTTCAGGTGTTTTTTTCTTATTGATAACTGGATTTATTTTATCTTAGTTGTCGAATAAATTAGCAGTTTAAGTTCTTGGATATTGGAAATACTTAAAGATCAGGCTTGATGTGAGATGTTACAGAACTTGATGGTTATCATAACATTGCTTTGACCCCCTCCCTCCCACAGGTGCCATTCCATATGCACATCAACCTGGAGCTGTTGGAGTGCGTGTACCTGGTGTCTGCCATGCTGCTGGAAATTCCCTACATGGCTGCCCATGAGTTTGACGCCCGCCGCAGGATGATCAGCAAGCAGTTCCATCACCAGCTCAGGGTTGGAGAGAGGCAGCCGCTTCTGGGTGCGCAGCATGTCATCTAACAGCTCTTTGCATCAGGGTGTTTAATCCATGGAGAAACCAGAGATGATAACTGTAGCTCTCTTTGTCCTCCAGGACCCCCTGAGAGCATGAGGGAGCACGTGGTGGCTGCCAGCAAGGCCATGAAGATGGGAGACTGGCGAACCTGCCACTCATTCATCATCAATGAGAAGATGAACAGTAAGGTCTGGGACCTGTTTCCTGAGACCCAGCGAGTACGCGAGATGCTTGTCAGGTCAGCGAAGACCGTAATTTTTTTTTATATTCATCATTTGTGGTTTTGTCCTGTACGGTCATCTTAGTTGCTTCTAGCTGTTGAGATTTACATTGTGTTACAAGTTATGTCTTAGTGATCAGAGGATTCATTGTGCTGCTCTACATAATTTTAAAACAGGAAGATCCAGGAGGAGTCACTGAGGACTTATCTGTTCACATACAGCAGTGTGTACGACTCCATCAGGTAAGCACAAGATAAATCTTTTAACAGTCACTACTGAAACACCTCAAGCTTTCAGCTGGAGCTTTGGTTTTATATCAGCTCAGACCTGAAATGGCTGTAATCTTAGTTGTTGCTCTTTGTGTTAGTGTTAATGGAAATCTGATAAATGAATAAAGTGGGATTTTTTTCTGGCAAAAAAGGTGTTAATAGAATTTTTGTGTCTGTCCTCCAGCATGGAGACACTATCTGAGATGTTTGAGTTGGAGATACCCACAGTTCACAGCATCATCAGCAAGATGATCATCAACGAGGAGCTGATGGTGAGAGTCATGGCTTCTCAAATCTGTTTTGAATTTTGGTCTGATTAAATACAACAGAGTATCCATATCATGGGATTTCCAGTGCATCTTTACATGTTTTTTGTTTTCTTCCACCAGGCATCACTCGACCAGCCCACACAGACCGTTGTGATGCACCGCACAGAGCCCACCTCCCTGCAGAACATGGCTCTGCAGCTGGCTGAGAAACTGGGCAGCTTGGTGGAGAACAACGAGCGCGTCTTCGACCTCAAGCAGGGTGTCTACGGAGGCTACTTCAACAGAGGTGAGTTCAGACAACACACTTCACCATCTGCCACGTGCCATGTATGTTTGCATGTTGTTTACATGAATGTTGTTTACATGCAAACATACACAATGTGCTTCACTGCTACGTGTTTTGTTTTATTTGTGGAACATCTGTTGAGCTCCCTTTGCAATCACAGATTGAATAATGGTTCCCAGAAAAAAAAATAACTGGCTGTTCTTTGCATTACAGATCAGAAAGGTGGCTACCAACAGAAGCAGTCCTATCAGAGAGGTATGTTAAGCCACACCGAGGTTGCACAATATACCTCTTATCGTCTGCAGAGACTGTTTGCTGATTATTCATCACTCCTGTTAACTGTGTTGCTGACTGGGTTTGTTTGTATTTAATCAGTAACTCGCTTTTAATGGATTTACAATGTTTTAAACTATGTCTGAAGCTCAAAAAGAATATTACGTAAAAATGTTTTCTTGTTTGTCCTCTGAGTAAATGCTGCCATATGTCTACTCTTAGATAATCATGTTTCCCTCTTTGCATGTTCACAGATCAAAAAGGTGTTTACCAGCAGAAACAGGGGGGCTACCAGCGAGGCGGCTACAGAAATCAAAACCAAAGCAACTATTGAGCTTGGAGCGTGTGGATTTCAGTCTTGCCACCTGAATTAGTCTTCATTCCTTAACATCCACCACCTGGGTTTCTGTGCTTGGCTGTTTGCTGTTCTCTCTCATTTAGCTAAAAACTGATCCTGAAACAGCTGAAAGTCATTGCAGTACAAGTCCTTCTCACTGCAGCTGCATAGGGCGATATTCCAGTTCTGCCAACTTCTTTGGATGAACGTGAAGAGTTTTAAGGTTATTATTGCTAATAAAAAAATTGTACAATAAAAGGCATTGCAGTGTGGCTGGCTTGTGGCAGTGCAGTCAGGCGACAGAAGCGTCAAGTATTGTTGATTTACACTTTTCAAATAAACAATAATAAATGAATAAAACAATATTACTGTTTAAGGCTGTTAATTAAAGATTTTGTAAGTATCGTAACACCCATAAGAAACTCAGGTCGTGCTCCAGGGAACTCCAGGGGAGTGTGTCCTCCACTGAGCCATAAGGCACTGACTTGTATACGGAATAACCCTCCTTAGCTTGAGGGAAGAGGAGAGGGAGAGACATGATAAGTGAAAATGAAAAGCATGTGGAAAGATAATTGTGAAAGTGTTGTTTGTCCATGAATGGAGGCTATTTCTCTCCCACAGGATGAGTTTGGGGAAATGAGGGCAGTGAATGGAAATGCAGAGCTTTCCTGCAGTGCAGATCCACTTCAAATGATTGTAATTGGGTGTTTTACAAGTTGGGTGTATTTGATTATTTGAGTCTTGCCCATAGTAGTTTAGACAAATGGAGGCTGAGTGTCAGAGCCCCAGAAACTGTGAGTATGCAAGTTCAGTCCCCACAACAGGAGACACAAGACCTAATACAGAAAATGTAAAGGAGGCCAACTAAGGGACAGCTCACCGAGTGTGAGGGAGACGTGATCACACATGCCCAGCAGCTGGCCAAAACACACTGATCCGCCATCTTTGTCTATCCCCAACACTTCCATCCTGAAAAAGATGTACACAATAGCTACATCATATACAGAAGTGGTACAAGTGGCAGTGGTTTACAACAACATAAAAAGAAAAAAGTATGCATTGCTTAAGACTTAATATCTGTTGCCATGGTATTGAGTTGCTTGGAGTGATATGTACACTCAGATATAATAGTTGTCTAATGTAAATGACACCAAGTTGACAGCATATGATTTTCACGTCCCAGGATCTGACCTTTTTGCAGCTCGTCTCACTGACTCCTCGTTGTGAGTGGCGACTATGATCCTGTAGCGCTCGGGTTTCTGGGATATGACTTCGAGCATCACATCCAGCGAGCCATTATAACTGCACAAAGAGGGGTTAAGCTCTGTGTCAGATTTACAATGTGCACTAGGCCTTCATCCCGTCACAAAAGCAATGCATTTGAGTTGATTTTAATCCAGTTAAAAAGGTTTTTAGCATAGATCAAGGACTGACTGGACCCAGACAGTGCTAGATTGTCATTGTCTGGGATGCATTTGCCTAATGGTTGTTGCCTCCTATCCACCTGTCATTGGTGTCCTCCCAACACTGGTGGATGGGGTCCACATGACCCTCTTTCTCAGCCAGCTTCCTCTCTTTGTCCATGTAGGCTCCTCGTACCAGCTTGACTCCCAGACAGAAACCCTCGGTCTTGGACAGATGCAGAGCCTCTAACAGGAGGGACCTGGACTCCTGAAAGACACAGATAGATAGGGAAGTATTTGATAATGTCTTCTTTTGGGAAAATAATTCAGTACAATTAAAAGAAATGTTTTGATATTTGTAAAAATGATAAGAGGCGTAAAGATATTAGCCTTCAGGTAACACTGATATGTATTCCAAATCCAGGCGCCATCCTTATTGAACTTCTTCATCATCGCCATGGTGACAAGAGTGAGGGCGGGGTTCATGTAAGTGTACTCGGCATCAACGAGGACTCGGACTTTGCTTACACTAGCCTAAGAGAGAGAAGTAACAGGTACAATGCAGTGCAGTCAGGGAACAATGAAGCGCTCCCTTGTCATACAAATTTTCCATGAACCATCAAATCTGTACCTCTGCTATTTTGTTGAGTCTCTGCAGACCACAGAGGAAGTGGGCAACTTCACGTTCATCTAAACCAGGGAAGCTGATTGGCTGAAAGAGGAGGTCCAAAGGTCATGTAAAATCAGATTCACTCCCAACAATCTTGTAAATATACATGTATATATATATATGTGTGTGTGTGTGTGTGTGTTAGACAAACTGGGTTATTCTGGTGAGATGTGGACATACCTCTCCATCCATAGCTCTCACAAGGAGATTCAGGTCATATGGTTGTTGTGCGATGAGGGTTGTGAGTTTCACCTTGACACAAGCAGAACACACTCATCAGTGAAAGGAAATGCACAATGTCTGCATGGTAAAATGAGAGTAGGTGCTGGGAAATAATTGGGGTGGGTCAAAAACAACCTGCAACAGCTGCAAACACTGAAAGGTGTATTCTTATCTTTTTTCCCCACGTCTTTGAACTACATTCAGCTACTGTTTGGCTCCGGTCTGCTACACGGTGTGTCAAGGTTCTCACATGGCCTCAGAAAACAACAGGACATTTCACAACTGGTTTGCTTTATAACCAATATATTAATAATAATAACACTAAATGTAATTTATATCCCACAAAATCAATCTTCAAATAAACCCTCTGCTGGAAAATGGAAATTGCATTTGAAAGGTAATTAACAATGTCTTTCTTCACTTTTCTTGTATAATGTCATCTTATTTACAGTGGGAGCGGAAATTCAGAGCAAACTAATTTCCCTAAAATTATTTTAAGTGACTCTGAGCTGGAAAACATTGCCTTACACACAGCTCCGGGCTGAGCAGGGCTGTGATCTTCAGCTGCATCATTGGGTCTTTGCTCCAGGCGTTGCTGTGGGACATTCGCACACATTCCAGCATGGCCTCCATGTTGTCATCATATCTCTTCTCTCTGGAGGTGATAAACGTTTTCAGTGGAGCTGAGATGCAATATATTAAACTTGGAGTGAGTATGAGGTCCTTAACTTTAAATTTCTTCTATGCAATGTTTATGGTTTTGTTCATCTCTTTTATAAAATGTGTTTTGCAGCACAGAGCCACTGTAACATCACAATGCAGAGAAAATATGTTCAGTGGGTGCATAAATTACAAGTAAAAGTCAAATTTAGCAGTAAATTAAACAAATAATTATTCTTCCCCCTCATTTAAAACTGATCCCCTTGATGAAAAAAGAGTGTGTGAGAGTTATGAAAATGAGCCATACCCGGTGCTTTCTCCAAGATCCTCCTCGATAGGCACTGCCAGCATGGGCCTCAGCCCCAGCAAGCTCATCTTCTCCATGGACTGAGAGATCTCTCTCTCATTCTCTCCAGCCACAAACTGAGCGTACACGGTAGGCCTCAGCAGCAAGGAAAACCCCCTCCTCCCGAGGAGAGTCCGTGCTATGGCCATCAGCTGAAAGAAGAAGAGATGAAAAAGATTAAGATACAGACACAGAAGCTTTGCCACATTGTTTTTTCAGCTTCAGCTTAATTCTATTTTATTTTGTGCATTGTGAAAACATCACACCAAAGAATCAACAATGAAAATAAGGAACCAGCTGGTCAGATAAACCAAGAAAAGACTAAGATCTCTCTGCCTGTGCTTCAGTCAGTCTTTTTTTCCACTCATCAGTCTTATTTACCTATTTTTCCTCTATATAATGACAATGAGTTACATACTATGTCTCACCTTCCCACAGTTGTTCACCAGCACAGGGAAGGAGCAGAGGTGGAAGATCCCCAGAGCACGGAGCAGCTCACCCAAACTCTTTACCCTGAAGGCACTGGGATCCTCAAAGGCCAGAGTCTCTGAGCAAAGGTTGGGGTGCCTGGCAGCCACCATCCTGGGGGCTGCAGTACCCATCAACCTCAGCGACAAGAGGTGAGGGAGTGAGGGCCGCAAACGAGAGCACATCATCATCCCTGGAGATGTGTGTTTGTATATGCTACCTACTCAGCTTGCAGGTGGAGTCTGGATGATTTGGAATAGTTTGAATAATTTTCCTTTGTGGTGATTTGGAAGTTTAAATATATTAAATAGAAATATGGTCATCCAGGTGTGTCAGAGAGGAATTATCAGAGTCTGAGTGGTCAGCTCAGGAAGTGTTGATCCCCTCATGTCAGAACCTGTTGGAAGAGGAGAATGAAAGGTGTACGCAGTTATCAGCGTCACAGCATAATGCTATCAGTGAATTCTGTGACAAGAACAGAATAGAACAGTGACGATTGCATTGATTGAAAAAAAAAGTTTTAAAAAGTTTAAAACAAAGAAGCTACA
This sequence comes from Toxotes jaculatrix, assembly GCF_017976425.1. Taxonomy (NCBI): domain Eukaryota; kingdom Metazoa; phylum Chordata; class Actinopteri; family Toxotidae; genus Toxotes; species Toxotes jaculatrix. The sequence continues at coordinate 10,477,672 of NC_054414.1, forward strand.
GTAAGAAAATGCCTTGAGTCAGGACAACTTGAGTTAGGTTCCTGTTAGGATTCTCCAAAAATAACAAAGACGTATGAAATTGATACTAAAATTGCAAAACAGATAAATCAGTAGAAGTACGTTACCCTTCTTCCTAAAAGTGGTGCTCAGAAGACCTGAAGAAGATGAAACGCTAAGCAGGTGCAACTTGAAAGTTTTCAGGCGAACCAGTAAAATTCATCATCTTTTGCCTAACTCTCTGGTTAATGTGTGACTACTTCAAAAATTGAGTAAACATTAAGTTGACCCTTAGCATCAACCCATAGGTGTTCCCCAGGTTTGACATCAACTGAAAGGGCGGTTAAAGCTCATGTTGGATCAGCGTTGGATTTCGCATTATTTTTATTATTTGCAGATATTTTACTTTATTTGCATCAGATTTATAATGATCAGCCAGAAGTTTGTGTTGTGCTCTATTAGGGATGTTCCAACCAGGAATACTGCAATTTTTGTAGAAGCTTTTGTGAATACACATAAAAAATCATTAAGTTATGGACTATTTAATGGAAAAAAATCTCTCAGTTCAAAGAGAAAATTGAAGACACAACAAACAATCCAGAGAGATTGTTTAAATTTAGATGGGAGGGAGGGGGGGTGCTGGGTCTTTCCACCAAAAAGGAACCAGGAATGGAAATTATTAACTGCTGCCTGTTTCCATCCTTGCTATGTGTCTCTGACCCAACAGGCTGAAAGTCCTCTAATGCCACTCAGGTCTTTGCTATTGTTTATACACACATATAGAGAGAGAGATTCCAACTGCTACAATTGAAAATAATTGAATGACAAAAGCCTGGAAAAGATACAGTTTTATTTTTCACACTGGAATGGATATTTGAAAAGAAAATCTTCAACAGCTATTTACAAATTTGAATCAATTTCATTCATCTGTTTATTAGCTCAGTTCTTAGGAAGACACACACAGAGACACACTCACAGTATATTAGGATACTTGAACTAATGCTACACATTGCTAAAACCCCTAAAAGCGCTCAAAACATTTTGTTAGCTTTAACGTAGCTATATTTTAAAACACAGGTCTTGTGCTCATATCCAGGTAAGACCCCTGGGGGTGGGCATGGCCATGCTGGTGTTGTCTGTACAGATGCCTGAATGGGATGGAGAGGGATGAGTGAGGGTCCTGACGCAACCGGAGAGGGTAGGACGGAAAAGCTGGGTAGAGGGCAGGGGGAGGGTTGGAGGAGGGAAGAGATGGATCCAGCTGAGGGAGAAGAGAAGGGTGGTGCAGTACCATCTCCGGGCGATAGGGGGCAGGGGGATTGAACTGAGGGATGGCACCTATCTCAACTGGAGGGTATGAGGAGGTGGAGGAGGATGCAGGAGGATTGGGCAGGTTTTGAGGATGAGCTGTCGGTGGGAGAAGTGTAGTAGAGGAGATGGACTGTTGGAAAGAGGAGGACATTGCCAAGCAAGAGGAGGGCTGGAAAGGAGGGTGAGGAAGGGAGGATGATGGATGAGTGAAGGTGGAGGGAGGGAAGGCAGCAGCAAGGGAGGGAGCTGGGGCTTGGTGGCTCAGATTTGGGAGGTGCAGGTGGGCAGGGCTGGGAGACACATTTGGAAATGAGAGATTTTGCATGTGTGGAGGGACAGAGGGGAAGGCAAAAGAAGTGGCTGCACCGTGAGTGGGGAGGGAGCATGGCAGATTGGGAGTTGGTGGTTGGTGTTGATTGGGCAGAGGTTGAGCTGGAGCAGGATCAGGATTTGTTGGCAGGATGTTTGGGTAGATAAATACGGCTGAGCTTTGATCGCTGGGTGTATTATTTCCGCTGGTAATAGGTTCACCCTGCAGCGTCTGACTGGGCTGGGTGAGCAGAGAATGAGCAGGTATTTGGTCCTGCAGACCTGACTGACATGTGGAAGATGGGGCAGGAAAGGAGGTGTCTGTAGGTGTGTGGGGGCTGATCGTCTCTGGGATGGTGTGATAGGTGTCGGCGGAGGGAGAGGAGGAAGAAAGGAGAGGCTGTGGCGAGGAGGTGTTGGAAGGAGGCGGAGTGGGGAAGGTGAAGGAGGTCTGCTGCAGAGAGGGAGTGGTGGAGGAGAGAATGGAGGGATAGTCGATAGGGGGGATGGAGGGCTGAGGATCGGATGTATCTGAGAGGTCAGGGACGGGGAGGGAGGAGAAGGAGGCAGATGACTGAGGAAGCTGAGCTGAAGGGAAAGAGGAGGAATTGGCCTGAGCAGCAGAGAAGGTGGAGGTATAAGCTGGCTCACCCAAGGTGTCTGGTCTGTGGAGGACGAAAGGGCATAAATTAGATTCAGCTGTGTGATGCATCTGTGATTTTGAGCACTGACACAACATATATCACACACAAACCCACCTTTCAATTATTCCATTTGCCGCCTCACTTCCTGGTGTGTCCTGGATCCCATTGGCCATGGAGATGCTGATGTCAGATATCTGGGATGCCATGAATTCCTGACCAAGGTCTAGTGGCTGCTCCGGGACCAGTGTGTCCTGATAGGAGGCCTCCTCTGGTCTGTACCCGCAGGAGGGATCAGGCAGTGGTGGCAGAGAGGCCAGAGTGAGGGCCTGCAGGTCCGTGCTGGTGGTGTTGTTGGTGGTGGTGGGCTGTGGCAAAAGCTCAGTTGAGTCGCATGGATCACAGTTGACTGAAAGAGACAGATAGAGAGGTGGAGATGGTTCAGGAGCAGTCAGGTAACAGTGAGACCAATACAATCCAAATGAAAGCTCTGAAGTAGTGTAAGTCTGATAATTCCACTTACCAATATCCAAAGTTTCTGTCAAGACCGCCATTTTACGCTTCTGTCTCGCATCTCTTTGTCTGCAAAGAAAAAAATGAGTTGAGGTTATCCACAATATGCATGCAAGAATGTGAAGTGCATGTATCTGTGTGTGTTTCTCACTTTTTGCTGTTCATGCCATCCTCTCGGAAGCCTTTAGCGAAGGGGTTGGAGTTGATCTTCAGCTCCGTGATCTGAAAATAACAACACCCAAAAAAAATCCATTTTACATTCAGTTTACTTTCTCTCTACTTCTGGCCTTGACTCTTATTTTCCTGATTTTGCATTTTACAGTCTGTTATTGTTCAGAGAGATATGGTTAGGGCACTGTGACCGCTGCTCGAGATGAAGCTTCACCGAAATCTGGAACTGCACTCATTGCAAGTCATTTTGTATAGAAACACTGGCCTAATCTTTAATATATAAATGTAGTATTGTGGTACCTTGTTGTTCTGGTAGGCAGTGACCGTGATAAACTGGGTCTCCGGGAAAACAAAGGAGTGCTGCCCTCCACCCCACCTCAGCACGTCTCTGGCTTCAATTACATGAATTCTGGGCTGGTAGCGGTGCAGCGAGTGAAGGATGATCTGGAAGTAAAATAGAAGAGATTGGCTGAAAATGCAATAAAGTCCAGAGCAAATGTTTTATACACATATATTTATATATATGTCAGTCAGTCTGTGGTGCTTACATGTCCCTGGGAGTCCAGTGTGTTGTTGGTGAGCTTGGCATAGTGAAACGAGATGGTGCGGCTCTGCCAGTGAGCACCCGTGGCGGGGGAGTCTGGGTGGATGAACACCCGGTCTGGTAGCCTCGCCTCTGCCCCGCCAACAGCCTGCCAGCCACCACCTTGGAAACGATAGCGTGAGTTGTCCACCGGGATGATGTCCAGGAGGAGGATGTAACGTAGAGATGGATTCAGGCCTGACAGCTTCAACCTCAACCCAGGAAACATTCGTCTAAGAAAGTGAAGACAGTGGAGAAAGTTCTGAATCATGTACTTTTTTGTATATTGTCTTGTTAGTATGGGAGAATTAAAAAGAAGGATACAAACAATGGTGTAAGAGCAGAGAGTGAAGTCAGAGGTCAAGTGACAGTGACCATACAGATGCACTCTACACTGTTCTCTCACCTGCCCTTCTTTGTGATGATCATCTCTGTGCCCACCGAGCTGAACTGTTTCCATAAAGACGCGTTCTCCAGCTCCATCTTCACCTCATCTTTTGGGTTTTTGGTGGCAGGCTCACTGGGTACAGGTGGAGGGGCAAGCAGCCTCGGAGGCAGGGCTTTGGCTGCAACATCACAAGCGGTAGGGAACAACGGCAAGTGGGCAGGGGCCTCCCGGTCTGAGAAAACATTGAAATAGTAAAAAGATTTACCATCGGATCCATGCACATATTTACAGATTGTGACGTTATTTTTATATCATGACGTGCTTTGTTTTCTGCAACAGCCATTCAATGTATTTACATCCTCCTGTTAACTTTCTAAAGTAGTTTTCATCATTAGTGTCAGAGTCCACCGTTCCTATGCATGCGTACAATGTGAGTTTTTGTTGCACTGTAAACAGATACACTAGTGGCTTAAGTCTCAGAGCATCTCTAGAATGAGAACTGCAAATAAATGGCCCATCATCTGCTAAATGATAATTACTCGCTTCTATTACAGCTGCTATGTCAATGTTTCCTTAAAGAGAGCTTGATGGGTAAAAATGTTTTGGGTACACCACTAAAAGCTAAAATCTTTCCAAGCAAAACAATTTAAAAGCATAAAATCATTTTTTTCTTTCACATACACACTCGCTCATCCTCTCACCTCTATAATAGCAGTCTCCGATCCTTTGTGGCCCCAGAGTCAAACTGGGATACATGTCCACGCTAAGCATTCTCCTTGTCAGCGTTAGTCCCTTTACTGGTCCTATTCACCTGCTGCAAAGTAACATTTCCCTCCTCAACTTTTTTTTTTTGTCTCCTCTGCTTCTTTTGCAGATTTACTTCAGCAGTGTTGTCCGTCTTCTGTTATACAGGAGTCCTCTTCTTTTTCTGTTCCTATCCCTCTGTCGTCCTTTGCTGTAAATGCCCACAGAGGTGAGTTGCTCTGTTAAATAGGTGTGTGGAGCTTCACACATAAGGCCAAATGGTCCCATCTTCACATAGCTCTGCATTTGCCTCCTTGTCTCTCCACCCTGTCTCCTCATCTTCCCTTATGTCCCCACTCAGCTAATGCAAACAACACTGGTTCTATTGAGGGGTGATTAGAAAAACCTAGATTTTACTTTAGTTTCTGGAAGGAACATTATAGTGACTTGTGTTATTTCATGTCATTAGAGGTAGAATAAGTACCTCTGCTTAACTACTGTTCTGAGTTATTTGTACTTTACTTGAGTATAGGAATTATATATAACCCAGCCTGCAGACACATAAATTGAATATAAGGTCATATAAAAAAAGACATTGTTGCTAGATAATATTTAGATTAGCATTTTACAAACAAAGCATAAAATCATCTCATAGAATATGATGTACTGCTTTATGTTAAACTACCCAAATTATATAAAGTAGGTAAACCTTTGTATCTTGACCAGCAACAACATTATGTCGCTTACACATGAACAGTTAAACAATTAAATTCTGTACTATACACAGTTTTTTGTTGCTAATACTTTGTGTACTTTTGCAGGACTTTGACTTGTAATTGAACATTTTTACATTGCGTTGTTGATACTAAGAATGTAATGATTCTTGTAAATGCTTCTGAAGTTTCAAATGGCTTGAATACATCCACATAAATCTAGTAGTTTGCTGGCAGGCCCCCTGCGGCTGTTTGATGACTTGATGACATGTTTCTTCCTCTCAGCAGTCTGCCTGTTAGTCCCTCTCTGCAGGGAGTCAGGCCCTGAATGAAGCTGGAAGAGGAAGACACTTTGGCCAATGGCTGCAATTTGGCCACTACACAAACACGAGTCTCTAGAAGTTTACATGTATGCTTGGATTAAGTCATGAGGTCGGTATTACAGCTGAATCTGGCCAAGCATTTCCTGAATCATTTAACACTAGAACTGTTGGATAAATTGATTCAACAGAAATTCTGCTGATTTTTGGTGAGCAGACCGGATTTCTAGTTAAAATACAATAAAACACAACAATGTAGACCACACAGACAAACCTCTGTTGATAGGACCAGACAGTTAACTAGTTAGTTTGAGCACTGGTGGGTATTCAGATCCTTCATTTAAGTAAAATCAGCAATACCACAGTGTGAGAATACTTCCTGACTAGCAGAAGCCCTGCATTTAAAATATTACTTAAGATAAAGACACTTAAAGTAAAATACGTCTTTATGCAGCAGCATTGCTCTAGAAGTATAAAGTAGCACTAAATATAAATACTTGTACTTTCATGTTTGCAAATCAGTTACAATATGGCTTGAGATGTTTTCAGCTCAAACCATAAAACAACAGCTAACAAGCAGGACAAAAGCTTCCTTTTAATTATCTTCATTTTTATTATTTTTAGCAGTTCATTTACTTGCTGCTGTCAGCAGGTTCCCTATTCTGCTTTTGTTCCTTAAACTTGAACGATGGTCCCAAGAAATTCTCATGAGACTTTAATATGCAAGAACTGGCAGCAGTAATCTGATGCTTTTAGGAGGGCTCGTCAACAGACCATAGAGGCTCTTTAGCTAAGGATTACTATTACATCATGAGTAGAGTCTTTGCAACTTCAGTGATCGACATGATAAACTGTGTGGTGTGGCGTTATCTCTGCTTGGATGATCTCCTGTAAACAGTGTCTGCTTGAGGATCAATAGGAAAAAGAGAACTCTCAAACTACCTGCTCGTAGACATTCCTGTCAGTATTAAAGTGACAGCTGGAGTCACTTGACAGGAGTGAAGTATAAATGTTGTTCTAGTTGTTGTTTTCCTTCTCCATTTGTGTACGTGTGTGTGCTGAGGAGAGATAAAAGCCAGTGGGGACTGAGGGGAAGTGGAGGTGTGAACGCCACGCTGAGAGAAAGGTCATTACCTCGATGGGGGCAGCGAGGTGTGTGTGACGTCTCTTAATGTTTTTACGAACGGACAGGTGTGTTGCAGAAGCTGCAGCCACCAGACTCTGTAACAGCCCATAATGAGGACTGTTACTTGTTTTGTTTATTTACCATTACTAGAGTGGGGGTGCAGGTAGTGGTTGCTGTTTACAGTGCATTAAGTATTAACAAAGGCCTGCTCCTTGACATGTATGTGCTAAGTGGTTTGATGTCTACCTTTATTTGATCTGACCACCGAGGTCTAAAGGTCAGCTTTCAAAAAACACTTGATTTCTACTGTTGATTTCCTCAAGTATGTTTACAATGAAACAAAAAGCCTTTTAAACTGATGATGATCTTTCTTTTCCTGTGTGCACAATGAAAACACTCCTCCTTTTGGGGAAAATGCTGTGTGCATGCTGAAATTCTCCCTCTGCCCCGGCAAAGGCCACACTTGATTATCAGGACTAAAACACACTATATGTTGTCCGTAAATAAATCCACTGCATGTACAATTCACATGCATTCAGATTACAGATTATGTACTGTAATCGCCCTTTTTTTTTTTTTGATCAACCAGGGCCCATTTTTATTAAGATCCTGCCAGAAATACATGATAAATAGTACAAGATGTACCAAGGAAGCACTTTCATCATTAAATGAGCCACAGATGTTTTCAGAAATACTGTTTTACTCTTTTAAGGCTACTAGATAGTTTTACATAAAGAGCCTGAAGGGAAAATAGGGTTGTTTATACAACACTTGAACTGACTATTGCAAAAAGCAGACATTGCTTCTGTAAGAAAACAGTTACTCTGATCAAAAGATCTGCAATTTACCCAACAGGCATTAATGATTCAGATATAGTGCAACTACAGCTGAAAGCTGGTCAGACCACCTCCAGAGGGTCTCTGTCAGCCTTGGACACCACCACAGTGACGTTGTCAGGAAGACGCACAGCCAGCCTCTCCCTGAACACAGCCAGAAAACCCCGCTCACTGTTGCTGTGATCGCTGAGGAGGACGCTGGTTCCCTTTGCCACAGCGTCCAGCACTTCATGGTGGGACATCTCACCTGAAAAGTGGACATACTGTAACATCAGGTATTACATCTGCAGGCGTAACAATAGTCATATACAACTATTCTGTATGAAAACTAAATTGGAGTTTTAGTTAAAACCTCTACCTGTGATATAAAGGTCTGCTTTGACCCCATTCAGTACTGAGGCCCCTGATCCAGCACACACAGCCACAGTACGCACAGAGGACTCTGAAAATATCAGAATAATGACATTCTTGATTATTCATCACTTTTAAGGCACACTTAGGGTTTCCTCAAGATGTGAGCAATTAATCTGCAGAGAATCTAAGTCCAGCCTGACATCCGTGGCAGTACTTGTTATTTATTTCAACATTCATTCAGTAATTACCTAGTGTCTGCCCCAATCCTAGAGCCAAACGGAGGTGATTCAAACCCAGGTGAGACTTCATTTTTTGGATGGCTGTTGCCACGGTTACTGGCTGGTCCAACAAACTGAGTCGCCCTTGGCCGTGGCCTGGGAGAGGGGGCTGATGAAACAGGATATCAGTATATATCCACAACTCCTTTGTGACATGTAAAGTGTAGCTTTTAAAAGAGATCAGATTTTTACCATTCTTGTGTTTCTGAAATAACATAATTGGTCTCCTATTTTATTTCTAAAAGAAATACAAATGTCAGCCTAGATAAAATGCTGTTTGTTCACTTCCTCCTTGCTGTACCTTCTCTAACTTTAGGATGGTGAGGGACTGGCTGGGAGAGGTGTGTCGTAACAGAGCCTGGACACTGGGGGTCAGCGCTGAGTCACTGCAGGTAAAACTGACATGGATCCAACTGTTGTCTGGTCTGTTGTGATGAGGGAAAATACACTGTCATTTGCTGGTGCAAAGGCACAGGAGTGGTTGTTTCACATTTCAACCTATAACCTACAATTTCTGTATACTGTACATAACTACTGGCTGTGTTCTAGTTAACATAAATGGTCAGTTTCTGTTATTTTTAGTTTTCACCATTCAGACTTGCTGAAAATAGTTAATAAGAATGCAAGATATTTAACTGTATATGGAAGTTTCAGGTGTCTGCAACTTGATGCTCTGTTCTGTGAAACTGTCTGCGGTAATGCAAAATGATCCCCATGATTACACATATTGATCTATATAAACATGTACAGAACCTGCTAATTGAATGCTGTAGTGTTGTTCCACCATCACAAGCCTTCAGTTCCTCCATGACAGTGTTTAGTTCCTCTGTGCTCCTGACCATGAATTCCAATTTGTGACTGTGCGAGGCGCCACCGAGGGCCTGACTCAGCACAGACACCTGGCCGCTACCTGAGAATCAAAGACAGACACCAGATATGGAAAAAACAGTCAGGGGACGGGACACTGATACTTGGTCAGAATCGGAGACCAGCAGGTCAGCGTCATGTGTCACAACATTTTAGCTTGTACCATCATCAAATATGTAAGTACCTTAAGTACAGTATGTGTGACACATTTTCCATTCAGAGTGACCTCTTACCAAGTCCGCCGACCAGCCAGTCGTTTACCCCTCCTTTAACACTATCCCAAGACGTGTGAGGGGAGAAGATCGCAATCCCGGCCTCCACTGCCCGAATGGCCAATCGTTGCTTCCAATCTTTCTGAACTAGACGCTTGATTGGCCGAAACAACGGAGGGTGATATGAGATAATGAGGTCACAGGTCATGGTCTCTGCCTCCTCCATGACAGCATCTGTAAGGTCGTTGGTTAGCAGGATGGTTTTGACAGGCCGAGATTTGCTTGGCTCAACCAACAAGCCAACGTTGTCCCACGACTCTGCAAGTGACAGAGGAGCAAGCTGCTCCAGCACCTGCAGAACCTCTTTTAGCTCCATCAGTCCTGAACAGTGAGTAGAATGAGACAGGGAGCGGGTGGAGGAAAAGTGAACAGATAGTTGCAGGGGAACTGAATTTTTTTGGCTTGTCAAGAAACTGAGACTGTGAGATGGTGAAGGGAGAGATGGAGGGAGGGATGGAACTGTTGAGGCAGAAGAGCAAAGAGCAGAGGGTGAGATCAGGGTCCTCCTGGTATGAAATCCTCTGTAGGTGAGCGATAAAAATGTCAGAGAGAGATTTCTACATCCAGTCAACATCAGTGGAGACCTGTGTGGATAAAAGAATAAATACAAAATGCAGTGTTTACTGTTAAATATACCATCAAAAGGGCACCACTGAATAAACATGAGTCTCAGATTTACTGTCCTACAGAAGTGCAATGATTACTACGCAGATTAGTTGATTAATCAACTAATCAGAAAATCTATCGCTGACAAAAATTTAATTGGTTAAAATCATTTATCAATTAAAAAAAATGCCAAACCTTCACTGATTCCAGTTTCCAGTCTAAAAAATTTACAATTTGCTGCAGGAGTGAAACCAACCTGGAAAAACCTATTGATTATTTTCTAAATTAACGGTTTAACTTCTGGTCTATAAAACAAGAGGTAATAGTGTAAACAGTGTCTTCAAATTCACATAAGACCAAGGAAAGCCACAAATCCTTAAAAATATACAGTATAAAAATGCTATAAAACATGAATCAGCATTCTGCACAGTAACGTGTTCACTGTGTGCATTCTGAATGAACAATGAATTTTCTGTTTTTCCAATGTCTTATTTAATGAGACAGTGAAGATTTGTGAGCCTGAAGTCCAATATTTAGTACCCTCTTGTATTGAATAAATAAAATGCTGTACTGTCTTTTCAAACCTTCTAGGTCTACTACAGTAACTGTGGGAGCTCCAGAGCATGCAGCTAACAGCACAGCTAGCCAGTTAGCAAACATTAACTACAACCACACACTGAAACGACGCCGCTATATTTAAAAACACAGTATCAACATATCAATATGTGCACGACTGAGCTTATCATACTTTCTCTTTCCTTGCACTTAAAAAGACAAACACGCTGCTGAACGCATTACTCCATGAGTAACAGAGTAGGTGCAGCGTACTTACTGAAGAACTATGTCCCCTTCCGGCTTCCGTTTCGGAATGCAACGTTTTGATTGGACAGTTAAAATGTCAACGAACACAATTCTGAAAAATTTTGTTGGGGTAAAACTTTTATTGCAGAGAGACTACTACTGCTGGAGACTGGATAAATAATCTTAAAGAAAAAATTAACTTAAAAATTAATTTAAACAAAAAAAAAAAGGAAACTTAAGCACAGAGCCAGTTAAAAATCACATTATGTAAATTTGAATTCATCTCAATTTGTGAAAAAACAGAAGCAAACTATATAGCTGTTGGCATTACATAATACTGTTGATATGTTATAAAACAAAGTCACAGATTAATGTGAACAGGAAAAGACTACATGACTTTGATAAGCTGTATTTACTCTCACAGGGCAGGTGATTCAGCAAAAGATACCCAGGGTGGATCTGTCACTTCTCAGAAGGATTACCAAGACATGGAATAAACAAATGAAAATCCGGACACAAAAACAAAGACAGAGCGGAGGGTTATCAATGTTGGGAGATGATTGCAAAGGATTAAAACCCGCAGTTCTCATTACGTGCACGACAACAAGCTGCTGGGCCGAGTGGCTACCTCGGAATTGAGTTCGAGAGCGACTGAGAGAGAGATTATGGTGGATTAATGCAATAAAGGTTGATGCTGGATGTCAGAGGGATCAGGGGAGGATCAGAGCAAAGGCCAGGCCTCACACATTACATCATCTGATTCTTAAACCCCTCAGTTTAAATGGGACCCCCTTATCCAAAAATCCTACACTTACGTTACCAGTACATTAGTACACAAATAAAAACAATTTAACATAAATCCTTCCCAAATCACTGTTTCTGTCTCATTCTCATGCTGACTGCTTGCCCACACAAAAGAGCAGTTGTTTACAACACAAAAAAACAAAAATTAATACTTATCCATTAAGCATATTGGCACAGCTATCACCCCCTGTATCCAATCTGTGGAGTGCCATTGACAGATGTGCGTTTACTTATTAGGTTTGTGTGTTCAGAGACAGAACAGCTTCACTTTTGTTAATTGGTAGTATAAGCCCTCGTGGCCCATCTGTCCGTCCATTTGAAGTTCTGCCCAGTTTGTCATGCAACAACATCTGTTTGTGAGGGTGCAGCGTGTCCCCATCCACGTTCCTAAATTCCCTCAACCCAGGTATTTAATCTCAGCTGTGCAGGCTTTGGATCGGTTTGACACAGTGTTGGAGATAAGCCACAAGACAACTTCTGTTCATAGTTCTTTGTAGAAGGGTGGGAAGTGAAATCTGTGGAAATTGTGGTGCAAATTTGAGACATCTTTGGTATTTTTACTGTTAAAATGTGCACAAGCTGCTACTCCAGGTGATCCTAACTGTGTAACAGTGGAAATAAACTAACAATGCTAACGAGCTGTGATTTGATTACTTCAGAGTACATACAATGGTTTTGTGAATAGTCCTGAGCTCTTCCCCACATTTTACCTCCAAATTTCCCCAAACATTAACAACTTGTACTGAGAAAGGCCCAAAAGGCTTAATTCTGGTACAAGCACATAGTTTTTGCCCCTTTTTTGCACCTAATACCTAGAAATTTATTATGCATGAGTCATGATGTCAGAATTTTAGATATTTTATGAGCGGTACTCTATTAAATCTCAATCTCTTTATCCTGAGATCCTTCCAAAGCCGTGGCAGAGAAGTTACTCAATCCTCAACACATTTACCCACAGCACAGCAGCATCACTGATGTTTTTGGTTTCCAAATCCCCTCTTTGGTACACAAAATCCATAGATCATTGCATCAATTTATTATACAACAAACAAGTTGTGTATTATCATGCAAGTTGATTTATTATGGAAGTCATGCTGAGAGTATGTTCCACATTTGCTTTGCTTGTTTGTACTGAAGCAAACAGAGCAGCAAACAGTTTTACTTGTCATAGCAGGAGAAGCACAGGTTTCACTGATCCACATCAGAGAGTCAGACAAATGTTTGGACTAAATTACAATGTGCCATGACAGGTTTTGTCTCACAAGTAAATTGTTAAATCTCCTTATTTTCTGATTTCTTTGCAAAATTGTAACATGGCCCTTTAGTCTTTGGTCACATATTCAGCAAAGTCAGAATTCATGCAGACTAACCGCTGGAGAATACACACCTGGTGTCCTTGGCTTCCTTTCAGGTGACACACAAAACTCATGTGCAAAGTTTACATATATTTAGATGTTTTATTTATTTTTTTTCTTTTCCAAACAAAGGCAGATATCTGGATATACCTGGATTCAATTTGTTGGACTGATTAATCCAAAGAGTTACATGTCACAACAAGCGTTACTTAATGGTTGATAGCTTATTATATATTATGTTATTTCAATGATAAGAATGATGCAGTAATTCAATAAGAATAAATGTCTTCCATTACCAATACAAGTATTTCAAAGAATCAACCACTTTAACAACACAATCCAAAATGACTTTGTGTATATACAATATTTATCATCAAACAAAACAATATAGCTCTATTTATTTATAACAACCTTTCCAATACTTTTACATTAAAAAAATGTCTCAGTACATGATTGTCAATCTTTGCATAGAATTATATTCTCTCTGAGAACGTCTTGATATTGCTTGACTTTTATTTGCAGCACTAAAATCTGAATCTTAACATTATTATGTATGTTCTGAGCTTTAGAGAAAGACAGCATCACTATTAAAACGCGTCTGCAGATGTGCAAAGGTACTTTCTTGAGTGACACTCTCCTCGACCATCATTGATGGGACATCATCCTGACGAACTCTGCAATGATGACAAAAAAATTTCATCAGTTAACTGAAAGACATGGACAAAGTCACATTTATGCAAAAACACATTTATGTTGATGATAACCGTGTGTTTGTGTGGTGAAGCTCTTCATAGATGTTGTCACTGTCTCTGTATTTAAAAGACAGATTGTACCTTCAAAGTCTACTGTGCCATCTCCGTTGTCATCTACTTCTTTCACTATGGCATCAATCTCTCTTCGGCTCATGTGCTCTCCCATCAGCTTTGTCATGGCTAACCGCAGCTCCTCTGTTGTGATCTCTCCATCTCCATCCACATCAAACTGAAAAGAAAAACAAAAGAAAATTTAAAAAGCAGTGTTACTGCATTGTTTGTGCTGCTGGATAGCTGCTGCATTTCCTTCATCAGAGTTCCTTGAAAGTTTACAGAAAGCATTTATTGTCACCTCTTTAAAGGCGTCTTTAAGCTCCTTCATGCCAATCATCCCAGCTGTTTCTGCCAGAAGCTTCGGGGTCATCAGTTCTACAAAGTCCTCAAAGTCGACTCTCCCACCAACTAGCAGGAAAATTTAAAAAAAAAAAAGTAAATAAATGAAGAAACATTTGGATTTCTTGAAGCTGTGTATCTTAAAGGTTTTGTCCAGGTCCTGTGTAACATGGCATCTCTGAGGGTTGTATCACCTTTGGATCAAATCAGCCAATGTCTGTAGAATTTTGCGACCATTTTTATATATCCTGTTCAGTAAGGACTTACGGTTCATGTTGATGTTTTGGCTCAGCTCAATCAGCTCCATCTCAGTGGGCATGTAACCCATTGTCCTCATCAGATTTCCCAAGTCCTTACAGCTGATAAGCCCGTCCTTGTCTTTATCAAACTCATTGAACGCATCACGCAGCTCTGCAAAATACAGCAAAACAGTCAGAGAGATGATCAGCTCATCAAGGTCAAGGTTATGTGGCAAAAATTAAGCTGACGGACGAGCGTATTAAATGTAAAAGGTGTTAGAAAAAAGATCTGTCATAGTATTGTGTAGGTCAGAGATGAATTTAATATGCACTTTATGATGAAAACATAAGTATATGCAAACATTTGAATAGTAAGAATTTAACTTACCATCAATCTCATCATCAGCCAGCTCTCTTGACTGCATAAAGAGAAAAACAATATAAGTCCAATGTAGCATGAACATTTATAACAAACACTGTGCCCTGTAATACTGTAAATAATATAAAATACAACAACTGTTGAAAACTGTGAAAAATTTACAGAAAGAAAATTAACTACCAACCAATTCACAAAGTGGATGTTTTATTTATATTTAAATATCCTGATTAAATTAAATGGCACTGTAACAAAGAGATTAAACTGTGGGCTTTTCTGATGGCACAGATTTAAGTGTAGATTATGCCCATACTGGCAGGTGGGCTTCATATAGAGCAGTATTATCATTGGCACGCAATGCTAAAGAGCAAGTTCAGATTTTTTTTTCTCTCTCTCTCTCCCTGTGATTGTGAATCTCTTTTCATTTTATCCTGTTACCTTTTGCGTTTCAATCCTGTCAACCTTTCACAGCAGTTTGCAAACATCAGCACAAACCAATCAAAAATATGAAAAGGCTGTTAACGCTGTACTTACAATGTTTTTCCCTCCCCGCAAGAAAATGCACGCTGCCCCAAAACTCATTTCTGCAAACAGAAATGCAGACAGTTATGAATAATTATGAAAAGTTCATTTAACATTTTACAGGATTAACACAGATTGAGTAGTCTGCTCTCCCTCTGAGGGATTGCACAATTTGTCCTATGTCTGGACTTCATGTGTGTGTGTGCCTTCATTTTCTGACATTATGAAAATTTTTCTCCAAAGTATTTTGATTAATTTACAGGAGAAATATTACATTTTAACACCACAACTACTAAAGAAACAGTTAGAAATCCTAAGTAGACTAATTAGGCAAAACAGCTACAAGTCTAAAACATTTTTTTCCAACAAAACTCTTTGCTGTAATAATTTAAAGTCATCAGTTGCCAAACACAAAACATGTCATTAACATAATTTTCTTTAAAGGTTATATAATGTAAAATCAAATTAGGATGTATATAGAATCAAGTGTCACCATGTGGTTATTTGAGCTTACCGTCCTCTGGTGATTTCTGCTCATCAGCCAAGCGCATCATACACGACCCCTGAAGTCGAGACTTAGTGGCTGACCCGTGCAGTGCAGAAAGCCCTCTGTCTTCCGTCTGTTTCTTAATCTTCTTCTCAGTATCAGTCCCGTCCCTCTTCAGCCAGGACAGCCCTGCCTCTCAGCGTGTGTCGACCCTGTCTGCCCAGCCTGCCGGGATGCTGGGAGGTTGTATGAGGGGAGGTGTGGCTGCATCCAAGGTTGTATGCTCGTGGGGAGGAGTCAGCGGTGTGATGGGAGGACAGCAGATTCATGTATGACCTAAAGAGATGCAGCCCTGGTTTCCAGCTGAGTGCTGACATCACAGTGTATGTCATACTAACATCTGAGCCCACTGCTGACAGAAGAAACAGGATACTATCAGATGACAGGTTAAGGGGTAGAGTTGCTTGTTTGTAGTTCTTTTGTTTACTGTGAATTAACTGCAGCATAGCTTTATACAGCAGATGCAACACTGTTTAATTACAGTATAAAAACACTGTAGTTTCAGCTATGTTATTTTATTATTTTATCTGTCAGTTATTTTTGCAATTAATCACTTAGTGTCAGAAAGCAATGAAAAATGTGCATAACTAGGTCTCAGACGACATGGATCAAACGTTTGTTCCGTTTGAATGATAGCCCAAAACTCAAATTCAAAAAATGTCTGCTTTGTTTAATTTTGCTGAAGTGATGTGTTGTTGTTGTGTTGTTTTTGATTTGTGCACAGCTACAGAATCTGAACTTTTTAAAACTCTGATAGTGGCAAAAATGCCCCACAATTATCAATAATAATAACCTTGTAATAGGTTTTACTATTACTATATTTTACTTTTCTTTTCACTTCAGAAATAAAATGTTCTAATGACAATTCGTTGACAATAAGTAGACAATAGACAATAAGTTCTCAGCACAGTTTGTACAGTAGTTAGTTATCACAGTGTTCAAAGACAAAGTTTTGTTTTTTATGTTAAATCTGAACTAACTGTAGCTTTTACACTACTGAGTTCACTTAATGCTGACAAATAAAACGGAACATGATAGATCATAGGCTTTGTTTTTTTTCTGTTGAAAACCATATGACAGTGAGACTGTAAAAGAGCAGAGGCTCATTTGGATCCTCTGTCCATTGTTTTCAAAAACACGAGCGTAAAATAGATTTTGTCTGTGTCAAAGAGCCACAGGCCGATCGCAGCTAATATCCCACTGTGTGATAATCTCTATGAGTATTGGTTACATTTGCATGAAAAAAGGGATTATTTCTTCCATGAAATATGCTGATGACAGTGTTTGGGATTAATGCTTCGGAGTCAATCTTCACTTCCTACAGCAAGGATGTAAATGTCAAGTCTGAATTAACTGGCTAAGCTGAAACCTTTCAGTGCTGGGTCTTGACAGTGTGTGTGTCCTCTGCTCCGACCTTTTCCCCTCTGTCCACTTCCCTGTTATGTAAATTCATCAAAAATCTGTTTGCATAAGAAGCATAATCCGCAGGGCTATGCAACAGGAACTAGTAACGATTTTATTATCTTTTTTCCTCCCTGATTTCAGTGGGCTGAGAGGTTATGCAAGGCTATGTCCACGGCTGTGAAAAGATGCCTGTGGAGAGGACGGCTGGAGGAATATGGGTGAGGAGAGTACAAATGACAAACTGAGAAGAGGAGGAGGGGGGACTGGGTGGCAAGAGGTTGAGTGATGCATGGGTTTTCTTTTTGGGAATGAGAGAAATTTAAAAGGGTTTTTAAAAAAAAGCTAAAAAAATGAATGAAAACTGTTAAACTTTTAAATTGCTGAAAAGATGAAGATATTATTACAACTCATGGAAGCATAAATGTAGTCAGAAAACCTGCCCTGTGGAGATCACAAGTTTGACCCTCAACAGTCAACCTTGTTGAATAATTTTAACGAGTCACTGTGATGTTGTGTGTATATATATATATATATCGGCAGCTGCTTGTTATTTCTGACGTATCACAGCCTGGTGACTGGTGACATGTTTGACTTTGACGGGCACAGGGAAAAGGCACAGAGGTAAAATGTTTGGTTTTATTGTGTGTTTTGTGTTTGTGGTGTCTCCACCAAAAAATGCACAATACAGAGATTATACTGAGTGGATTATGAGTGCAGAGGCCGGGCCAAATAAGCTGTATGTGTGATTGCGATGATGTGTGTCTGTGTGTGTGTGTGTGGAGATACCAAACCAACCTGACAGAAGGAAAAACTTCAAAGTCCTTTCACATGAAAAGGCATTTGGGAAAAAAACTCAGTAAGTAGTGATAGAAGAAGGATTGCATCATAACTGTACTTGCCATTTGGACAGCTGAACCCAAAAAATATATGGTCATCTGTGACAAGTAATAAATGCCATAGGCCCTTGGTTATTACTTGGTGTGAAATTTGTAATATGCAGTTCTATAGCAAATCTCTACAAGGAGAAATATCAGCAAGTTATAATAGCAATTGTAAAATAGCTGGAAACAGCTGGTATATCATGAATATGTATTTCACAACACAAGCTCTATATTATGCAATATTTAACAGAAATCTATTTTTTTTTATTTCTTGGCAGAGATCAAATAACATCTGTCATCCCAAACATCCATCAGTATTAAAATGGCTGGGTGCCCAATCTGTATCACACCAAGCTGTACCTGATGAGTTCTTTTCCACACTGACCACTCCAGTTTCACTAAATCACTGTATGTCACAATACATATAGATACTGAAATTTCTATAATATAATGAAAATTTGTCACCACTAATCGTGGGAAGTGGCTATCAGATCATTTTAAATTACTCCTAAAACTTTAATCAATCAACCAACTTTAATCAATCAATCTTAACCAGTAGATGCTGCTAAAACAGAAAACCACTAGTCCCTGTTGGAAGACAACTGCTGCAAGTGAACTGAGTAAAATAGCTAACAGATGTTGATTGGATTAGGATTAAAAGTCAAATTGTAAAGACACATGGTACTTTTTACTCCAACACATTTATCTGACAGCTTTGGTTTCTTGTAACTTCGCAGATGCAGAGCTCACATTAAAAACATATAATCGTCTTTATCAAATATGATGCTTTATTACGAGATTAAACTACCCAACCGAAAATAAATCAGTTAAACTAACTCATCTAACCTCGGCATTAAAATGCCACTCACAGGGTACATTTTAATGCCTAATTAGCCTTTTTACTTTTGATTATTTAAGCATATTCTGCTGATAACCTACTTTTACTGAAGTGACACTTAAAATGCAGGACTTTTAATTCCACAATTTTAGATAGTGGTGTTGCTACTTTTTCAAGAGTATCTGCTGATTGTCTTAATAATAATAATAATAATAATAATAATAATAATAATAATAATAATAATAATAATAATAATAATAATAATAATATAGGCAGCTTAATTTCTGGTTTTAACTTGCGCAGTTACCATATTTACGTTTCGGCGAACCTCCGCGGCCACGGCGTGACAATGTTTCAGCTCGCGTGCCTGCTTTAGAAGCGTCGAAGAAGAGCGCTTCCGTTTTCCTTTCGGCTCCCGCCCCGTTCCGCCATCATGAAGTCCTGAACAAAAACGGATGAGAGTCGAGCAAAATGGGGATAACACGGACTGGAGATGAAATCCGCCGACAGCACTAACGTAATGACAGTGCAAAGTGGAGTGCGGAGCGGACCCGTGGAAATTAATGAACCAGTTTCCTGCTGAGAGCGTCGCAGGCGGCTCCTGGCGTTACGTTATTTAGTTAGCGGTGTTGCTAACAGCGGCTGAGCTAGGGCTAGCCTGTGGTTTTCTTCTGGAGACAGCTCTGCTGCGAACTGGCAGGCGTCAGTCAGCAGCTAGCTGTCAATTTAACTGACTGGCACTTTACTCATGTCAAGTCGTGCAGACGTACTAGCTGTCCGTTTGACTGGGAGCATCAGGATGGAGGGGACTTCGAGTAAAAGCATCGACAGACAGAATGTGGTTTGTTCGTGTTGAATAGACACCAGTGCCGAGGAAAGGGGAGTGAGACCAATATTTTCCAGCCAGGCCGGTTAGCTAGCTCCAGAGCTAGCTACAGTGGATCCCAAAAGCCACGGTAAGACATGTTATAAATCATTCAATATGTCAAAGGAGGCGACTGCGCCTCTCCACCTCTGTTTGCAGGGGAAAAGACCAGCTAGCAGCATTCGCTGCCTAATTTTCAGATCCCGGAGAGGTTGACATTGACATGCAGGCTTGTTGTTGGCCTGTACCCTGAAAACCCAGCCAGCCTGGAGTTGTTGTTGTCCACTGTTGAATACATGTCATGCATTTCTTTGGTGAGCAGGAGCAAATAGCCTAATTGACCAGCCAAGTGCGAAAGCCATCTATCTTGCTCAGCTGAGATGCACACTGTACAGGATACTGATGGCAAGCACATACCTAAAGAATTACTTCTCTGTCTCACCATCCAAGGACAATATGCGTTTTGTTTTCCACAATATGCCCAGGGTTATCCAAGGTTGTAAAATTGCATGTAGGTTAGAGAGATAATATTGGATGAAACCACATAATTGTAACGTGTGGTGCCTCTTCCTCAGTGTGTCTGGAATGAGTATGACATGGATGGGTTTTTAAAAATTAGACTGAGAGCTTGCTTGAGGCTTGGTTTCAATATATAAAGAACTTCTCATTTTTTTTAAAGGGAACCACATGCTTCCTCTTTGACAGTAGCTAAATGGCCATGAAAGAAATGTTTCATCTGGTGCATGTTCATTTTCAAGTGCTTGGAAATACTGAAATGGAAGTGCAGTTGTTAAGTAACTGGGCACTTAAAAAATATACCGCATGTATTGCATTTCTACATGAACCCTTTGACAAAATAACTTGGAAAACAGTGCATGACACAAATGAGCAGTTACTGTCTGCAGTACAGCTGCACTTTTATGTATATGCTATAATAAATATATATTTTGGAATATTTTGAGCTTCAGCATCTCTCTCCTTTTAAAATCGGAGACTGAAATGGGAGCCTCTGGTACACAAGCATCACAAACAATCTGACTCAAACACTGAATGCTGGTTTACTGTTTGCAAAAAGATCTTTACTGCAACTGTACTTCCCAAAATAATATGAAATTTGGTTCAAAACACCTGTGACAGTGAGTGAAATGACGCAGTTTTACGTAGTCCCTCTTTAGTAGAGCAAATCTAGTAATTGCAGTTTAATAATACCTGATAATTTTAATGCTGTAAATTACATTAATTATTATAATTTATAATGAAAAGGAAATGGAACTTACTGATTGATTGATTGTTTTGGAAACAAAATATGGTAAACAAGCTAATTTGAATTAATAGGAGATGTCAACATTTTCAAACACCGTGCATGACAAATCTATATTGTCTCACAATATATGGTGTCATATTGCCAGACCCTATAGGACATAGTATAAAACTGATCAAATCAGAGGTCAGGGTCAATCTTGAATAGTCTAATGTGGGTTTCCAATAGCCACATATTTATTACTATTCCTTTTCCATGATTGGTCAGGCAACCTTTGATTAGCTTTTCAGAGATAGAAACTCTGTAGTGGTTGGAACTTCTTATACTTTAAAACCAAAAAAGGTCAAACTTATCATCACTGTTCCTGCACAGTAGGCAAATTATTTTCCTGCTAAACTGGTTGGCAGTTGACTTTTATCCTGTGAAATTTGACCTGCATTTGTCTGCTGTTTCCGTATCAAGATTACTGTTTACGTTTTAATAAATTATTATCATCTGATATATTGTAATCAAGTTTTTAAGATTCCCAAACATAAATATTATTATCAGCCTCACAAATCCAGTAATGATCCAGCTATATTCTGTACGGTATATCCAATTAGTGATGGATCTTCCTCAACATAACATGTAATAAGGTAATGCTACAGTACTGCTACAGTACAGCCATGCTACAGTACCTAAATATTTAAATTTTTGATTTGATTAAAACAATGGAGGTTTGCTTTTTCATAGTCTGAACGACACACAGTCTTTCTTTTGTTTTATTTGCTGGTTTCACACCACACACATGCACTGAGTGCACGCACTGGTGACAGACCAGTGAATGACCAGTCAGAATCACAGAGAGGAATGTTTTGTTTAGCTTACAATGGAAATCTGAAGCGTTTTGTGTGGGTTTTTGAGTCATACTTTAATGTGAGTGAGGAAAATGAAAAAAAAAAAAACATTAGAAAAAGAATTGCCAAAGGAAAAATATGCTGCAGCTGCCATTTTAAGATATTTTGCTCTCCAAAAAAGATGATGTGGTGCAGAAGCAGGTACTCATTTCTTTCTCACTTCCAGTTGGATTTGTCTAAGCTAAAAAAAAAAAAAACAGCCTATACTGCATCTGGTGAAATTATGGTAATAAACAGTTTATGAATATTGCAGTCTTGATTGTAAAACTGAAAAATACAGTTATGTTGAGTTTTTCCCAATATTGTTCAGTGCTATATTTCTGGTAGTGAGACAGATGGATGGTGATGGATGAATGAATGGGTGGGTGGATGGATGGATGTTCAGCTGACGCTGATGGGCACTTTGATATTTTCCATCCTTATGAGCCAACACAAATTTGCATTTCTGGATTCTTAGACTGTTGAAATGCAGATGTAGAGCTGGACAAGCTTTTTACACATGAAGCAAAGTGACTCGACCCTGTGAAGTGGAAAAGCGAACGCTATATTGAGCTGCAAACTAGTGTGTTGATTTTTGGTGGGATCAGCAGTACAGGCAGCCCTTTGATTTTACAAAGAGTAATTTAGTGTAAATATAAAAATATATAGATATAATATACAAGTGAGGTGCTCTTTGTGATTGTACATGCACTGCAGCAGTGTACTAGAAAACAATGACCAGCAAATCACCAGATATCTGTAGATGGATATATCTGGATATTAAAAAAAAAAAAAAAAAGAAATTTCCTCAAGACATCCAAATGTGTCCATTATATGTGACAGACTGGACCATATTTCCTCTGCGGCTCATGTTTCCAACACAACTGTTGGTAATCCTTCCAAATAACAGACGCTTACCCAGTGTGTCTCTTCCACACTCACCAGGCGCTGGCCATGCCGTCGAGTGTGCGGGCCGGGAGCCTGAAGGACCCGGAGGTGGCTGAACTGTTCTCCAGGGAGGATCCTGAGAAGCTCTTCACAGACCTGAGGGAGATTGGCCATGGGAGCTTCGGAGCAGTCTACTTCGTAAGTTTTGGTTTTTGGGTTTGTAAAAGTAAGGGGATATTGGTGCCACAGTGGCTACACTTTGGGCTCTAACATTAAAAACAAAACTGAAATTAGAGTTATTTTATCAATACGTAATATGAGAAATGAAATACAGATGAAAGTAAATATGAAAATCATTATTTTGTTCAGTTGTGATGATTTGCTTTTGTTGTTCTCTGTTGATGAGAACAAATAAATTTGAAGATATCACCCTGGGCTCTGCTAACTTGATAAAGCAGTTTTTAATATTTGGACACAGAATTCAGTTAAAATTAAAATAATTATAATCAATAATGAAAATACTGTCTGCAGATCTTATAGTGGCTGTTAATTGTAGCAGTTGTGGCTATTTCAGGGTGATGCTACAGGGGAAAGGACAACCCAAAAACTTGCACTGATGTGGAAAATAAAACAGAATAGATGAAATGAACTGCTGCTTTTTCACATCATTTAATCTGAGGTCGCTGTGATGAACATAGTCAGAGGTAACAGACACTGGGAAGAGTGATGTTGTGGGCAGACCATGGTGTCTGTTAGACCGGAGGGAAGGTAATGATGGTACTGCCGATAAGAACACAAGGTGGATAAACCCATCAGCTGAAGATGAAAGGTGGCAGTAGAGAGAAAAAGGCAAAAACATGGTGATGGTCAAGGACAACTTGTAAGTGATGGATGAAAAGCCCTGTTTAATGAAGGGTGGAAAGGAGCTAGTCATGGATGAAGGGATCGATGGGAGAGGGCAGAAGAGAAGAAGGAAGGAGGCTCAGCAGAAATCCTCGGTTTATGTAAGAGCGATTTCTTTGTTAGGCCTGATGTAAAAACCCAGAGCTCGCAGGTATTTTGTGAAAATGCAGTATGTCGCATTGGTCCTGTCGGCCACATCAAATGATTAGTTAAACTTAACTCAAATTCTGCTGTCAGAAATACAAGGTAGAGGCATTACTGCTGTTAAAATGAAACTTAAGACTTAAAAGAAGTGATTTCCTGTCTGTTGTCCCTATCAGGCCCATGACATCCGCACCAATGAGGTGGTGGCCATCAAGAAGATGTCCTATAGTGGCAAACAGTCCAACGAGGTAGGACCTGGCAAAACTCTCATCCTTCATCTGTTGTAGATGAAAGATCAGTTTATCAGTGACCGTGGCTCTGGTCATTTTGCAGAAATGGCAGGATATCATCAAGGAAGTGAAGTTCCTTCAGAAACTGCGCCACCCCAACACCGTTGAATACCGTGGCTGCTACCTGAGAGAGCACACAGCATGGGTAAGTGTGTGTGTGCGCGCAGTCCTAGCCATAAACTGATTGTGTAATACACATCCAGGGAAGGTCTGTACACTGCCTACAGCACATTCTGGAAATGCATTATTTTGTATGTACAGAGGGTGTTTCTCAGTTGCACAATGCTTTTACTTCAGTCCCAGTGGCACACAAAACAAAGATGAAAAAGTCTCGTCTGGGAGCGTGGCAGGACATAATTCAGCAGCACCTTCAAACAAACAGGTTCATGTCAATGCGGGCTGTCATCCAACCTGCAGTTTCTGCTTCTTTTTGCTTCTGTTATTTAGCTTTCCCTCGTTGATGTAAATGAGATGGCCAAAATAACTGAGACTAAGTATGGTACCAGGGGAATTAAACTCAGGGAATAGAAACTACAAACTAAAAGCCCAGTTTGCACAGTCCTGTTTATGTTTCCACTGCATTAGAAGAACCATGAAAATGAGGTGATTTGAAAAACAACAGCAGAATTTGAAGCGCAGTTTTCACATATGAGGGAACGACA